>NC_134404.1:144360879-144960879 GCF_038048845.1 Mixophyes fleayi | reverse complement strand
ACTATGCAAAAACTTTCATTCATGGATTCATAATATCCAACATTGACTATTGCAATTATCTTCTTACTGGTCTTTCAATAACCAGACATTCTCTTCTTTTCCGCACTACAATCCATTTTGAATGCAGCAGGCAGACTAATTTTTTTTATTAACTTTTTTAAAAAATTTTAAACACTTGGGAATATTGGGGAAATAACTATGCCCTTAGAAGCACAGAGCACGGGACACAGGACCACTGGACTGAACAGGACACAGCACACAGGACCCAGCAGCACCACTGAACTCAAAATTGACAGAGCACAGCACACAGCACCACTGGACTGATACTGCAGAACACAGCACAGCACAGCACAGAACTAAACAGCACAGCACGAGATCTACCAGAACAGAGGACCACCTAACACACCCTCCCTCTACCCTGATCAATGCCCGAGTGAAGATGGCGGCGACTAGCGGGGAATTTATAGGTTCCAAGTATCGCGAGATCCGACAGCGGGATTATGACTCAGAGCCTCGGTTTCAATTTTTCATTTGGCGCCAATACCCGGATCTGTCTCGGATCCGACTCGGATCTGCAACGTTCGGGTGGGCTCGGATTCAGGAAATCTGAGTGCGCTCATCTCTAGTATATATATATATATATATATATATATATATATATATATATATATACACGCTTAAATATTAATATGTGTGTGTGTGTGCATATATATCTATTTAACTTAGAAGTGAGGGTATGGAAAATGTAAGCGAATGGAATGGAATTTTCTAGTTGTAATGGAGACAGGAGGAGAAGTGACCACCCACTTCGACCAATTGATTTTATATCTATATATCTATCTATCTATCTACACATATATATATATATATATATATATAAAAAAAAATTCAAAGCAATATGCTTAATACTACACTACTGCTCTTCATTATTTTAATAATGCATTATTTTGTTATTAAACAAATATCAGTTAACTTATTAATACTTTAAATTACAACTTGTATGCTTTGCAATATTCCTTTTATTCTCTAAGTTTGCTATTTTAATAAGCTTAAGCTGAAGTCTGTCTCACATGTGGATGGGTTCTGCATATTATTCATCCATTTGATAAACTGGACCTGGCCTGGCAGTTTTAGTGAACATAATAGTATAAATAAAAATCAGAGGTAGACGGTTTCAAAATTATTTGAAATTTAAGGCAGTTTTTTTTAAAAATTTTATGTGGTCTATATCTGAAATCTAGTATAAGATTAGAGAGGTTAAACTGTTGCTGAAAAGTTGATAACGGAAGGAGACATTGGGTATAGCAGTACTAGGGCAAAGGGAATATGTTTATACTTTTCATACTTCTTGACGGGGAAATAATACTGCTGATAGACCAACAAACTAAGGTGTGCCAATTTGCAGAAGCATCTCCAAAATATTTATGTCACACAAGACTATGCAAAAACTTTCATTCATGGATTCATAATATCCAACATTGACTATTGCAATTATCTTCTTACTGGTCTTTCAATAACCAGACATTCTCTTCTTTTCCGCACTACAATCCATTTTGAATGCAGCAGGCAGACTAATTTTACTCACCAAATGTTCTACTTCTACTCTGCCAGTCCCTACATTGTTTGCCTGTACTTTACCAAATGAAATATAAAATATTTCTACTAATGAACAAAGCCCTTAACAAATCTGCACCAACCTACATGTTTCCCTTGTCTCAAAATATCTCCTAACCAGATACAGCTACAGTTCCAAGTCTATAGTCCGGTTGCACACATTCTGTAGAATTCCCTCCCTCATCCAACAAGACATTGCCATAGCCTCCCAAACGTTTCCTGAAAGCTCACCTCTTTAGGTAAGCTTATTATATTCCCAAATCATCATCATCAGCTATTTCTATAACGCCACTAATTCCACAGTGCTGTACAGAGAACTCACTCATATCAATCCCTGCTTCACTGGAGCTTACAGTCTAATTTACCTAGCATACACACACACATAATCAACCTACCAGTATGTTTTGGAGTGTGGGAGGAAACTGGAACACCTGGAGAAAACCCATGCAAACACAAGGAATTCATCTTAATCTCCTTAAAATATTATTCCCAATTGACATCCCTCTAATTCCATACTTGCCAACTGGTTTTCCGGGAGGTTTGGGGGGCAGGTGGGCATGTGGGAGTGGGGTTCGGAGAATTGTGCCATTGGCCCCTTCCATTTTTGGCATATAACAGCAGGGGCTGGGGCCACTAGGACGCATGAATCATGTCACTAACCCCCGCCCCCTCCTTTTAACTTACCGAACTGGCTGGGATCCTGGTGGTTACCCTGATCTCCTGGGATGACTCCTAGAAATTCGGGAGTCTCCTGGACATTCCAGGAGAGTAGGCAACTATGATTTACTCTCCTTCCATATTCAAGCAGCCAAACGATTGCCAGACTAACATTGCTGGATCACTGGATAATTTAGCCTCACTAATAACTTTTTACCATTGCAATCTGGCTGGACCAACATGCAATATGTGGTACTTAAGTTTGTTTACCAAACTCCTATTTTTAAGTGTCACAAACCAGCCCCGTGGACGAGCACCGGCGTTGTTATCTCTGTCTCATAAATGGTCACCACGGTATATTGGATCCAGTGTTTTAGTCTTAGTTTCCATCTGGTTCTATTCTACATATGTGTCAATCATTATTCTCTCATTACCTCCCACTCTCTCCTATTGGCCTTGATGCTTTTGGAACACTATTTAAACATCCCAGTTCCTGCTCTCTGAATCCTGTTCATCAAGTTACTTACTCTTGTCAGGATTGGGCTCTCCTCGTGTGACTTGCCCATGGTTGCTGTGCATCATTGCTTCAAGATCTGCTGTGTTTAATCTCTGGTGCCTTCATTGGAACTCTCGTCTTATCAGGTCTCCACTGCTGCATTCAGTGTCTCATCTACAGCTTCATTCATTGGACTTCTCCGCTTTACTATTGTAACTCCAAACCTCACTAGGAACCTCCTACACCTGCTGCATTGAACTACCAGCTAAACCGATTAGCTAAGTCTTCATTATTGCTATTTCACTGAACTGTGGCTGTATCAGTACTCAATTGCTGTTACCTGTGTTACCACTTAAAAGGATAAACCAAGCCTTTCATTATTGCTGTTTCTACTGAACTGTTGCTGCAATCCAACTGTGGTTGTTTGAGTTATCATTTAAACGGATCAGCTAACTCTGTTATCATTTCGGTTTCTACTAAACCGTTGCCGTTCCAGCTATTCTTCTACCGTAGTCCTGAGTTACCACTTAAAGGGATCAACTAGTTCTTCAACATATTTGTGTCAATTGAACTGCTGCTTTACCAGTAACTCATCTGCGGTTGCTCTGGGTTACCATCTAAAAGGATCAGCTTGTTCTTCATCATATTTGACTCTATTGAACTGTTGTTGTACCAGTAATTCATCTGCCGTTGCTCTGAGTTACCATCTAAACGGATCAGCTTGTTCTTCATCACATTTGTTTCTATTGGACGGTCGCTGTATCAGTAATTCATCTGCCGTTGTTCTGAGTTACCATCTAAACGGGGCAGGCTGGGCTGCGGCAATGAGGCATCTGCTCCCCGCATCGGTCCTTTAGTCGGCTTCCTCAGGCTGCGGAGTTGATTTTTCAACCCCACCTCACGTGATAAAATTTGGACATTTGACATACACAAGCATACACCAGCTCTCCCCTGGTGCCTAGCCTTCTAAAGCACTAGGTTGTCCCCAACCCTCACTCCCCTGAATTGAAGCATGTACCTGAGCGGTTCATAGCGTCCAACTTTCAGCGAGTCAGGAAAAACGTGCTGAATATCGGTAATGTCCCGCTGACATCTGGACAGTTGGGAGATGTGAACCCTGACACTCATATCTTTTTCTGTTAATACCCAGTCTTGTTTTATTTCTGTGTTTTTTTCCTATTGTAAAGTGCTGTATCCTGGTACTACATAAACAAAATATAAAAATAATTTCTAACATGGTGTCATGAACACGTTCCCAGCTGCCATGACTTAGGGGGTGTTTGCTGTATGAAGTCACAGATTCCAGCCCACAGACTCTACCTATCACACAGGTTATAGACCTACTGAATCGCTCCCAAACACAGCGCTCACACCCCCAGACACTTCAGGTTTGCCACCACCTATTGAATACGGGCATCAGGACCCCAATATACTGTCCCACACTGGCACACAAGGCTTCTAGCTATCCACAGACTAGCAAGACCCACACCAGCAAGCACAGGGTTAACTCTTCCCACCTCCAGACTGTTACACAAATGTAAATGCAAGCACACACAGCTTGTTAATCAAATGTATCAACAAATCACACACTGGGTTAACTTGGTCCAGCTATTTCTTTTTAACAGGCTAATGGATTTGTTAGAGTATCAAGGACGAAACATATTAAATTCTAGATTTAATATACAAAAGTACAGGGCATACAGATATAAAAAATAATGAATAAATAATTAATAGATTGACATACACAAGCAAAACAGTTTAAAATAAAAGGGGTTACTTTCAGAGTGTCACTTACATGAATTACATACTCCAGTGGTTCCCAAACTGTGCGACTAGGCTTCCTGGGGTACCTTTAAAACCTCACAGGGGTGCCTCGGCCAGGGCCAGTGGTAAGCAAGGCGGGGGACTACTTCGTAATTATTTTGGCTTAGGGGTGCCTTGAAAATATTTTGGAGACCCTAAGGAGCATATTTAATTTTCCGGATTCCCCGCCGCGTTAAAACTTCTACCGTTATTACAGTAATAGTTAGCTGGATTTCAGCTTGCGGCTCAGGGAGCTGCGAGCTGAAATCCAGCGATAAAACTACCGTAATAACGTTTTTTCCGTGCACTATTACCGTAATAACGGATAGTGCGCGGAGCGTGAGATTTTCGGCGTTTCCACCAACAATTGAATTTGCCCCAATGGGTGCCTTAAACTGAAAAAGTTTGGAATCCACTGGCATACTCTATGCCATGGGAAATTTGGCAAGGAAGATGGACAACTTATCAATGTGAATTGATTTCCCAAAAAGTCTGACAACTTGCCCCTTCTCAACACAGGTTTTTTAAGCAAAATGAAATGGGATGGTCTTCACAGGGGCAGTGTTTAATGCTAATAGTGGGCAGGGATGTCACCTGGGTGTTACTATAGATTGCTCACAAATATTCCCAAAGTTTTGACCTGTGGGTAATTCTTCAGATATATCCCAGAGACATAACTCCCCCTTCAATAAACCGGTCATAATCTCCTGCACATTTAAATACCAAACATGATGGAATAATTGGGCAACATGGTGGCTAAGTGGTTAGCACTTCTGCCTCACAGCACTGAGGTCATGAGTTCAATTCCCAACCATGGCCTTATCTGTGAGGAGTTTGTATGTTCTCACTGTGTTTGCGTGGGTTTCCTCCGTGTGCTCCGGTTCCCTCCCACACTCTAAAAACATACAGGTAGGTAAATTGGCTGCTGACAAATTGACCCTAGTGTGTGTGTGTGTTAGGGAATTTAGACTGTTAGCCCCAATTGGGCAGGGACTGAAATGAGTTAGTTCTCTGTACAGTGCTGCAGAATTAGTGGCGTTATATAGATAAATGGTGATGATGATGAATGTGACATATCTTTGGAAAAGATATGTGAGTATAGATCTTCCTGGATACCGCCAGTACCTGTAACTCACAACCTTGGTGCGATTTCTGCTCCTTAGTATGGAGTGCCACCCAGATTTCCCAAACTATGAACTATGAAGACATTTTCCTTTAAAGCTCATATTTCTATATACCTATATAGCCCTTCACATGCTACCTACAGGGATCTCCAGCTGTGATCGACCCCACAAAGTTGATTCAGTTGTCCAAAAACTCCATCCCAGGCCAGGCTATCTCACAGCAGCAGCCCTTTGAAGCTGCCACAGGTGACACTCTTATCTTTTCACACTGGAATGTGCAAAGCCATCAAATACATTTACATCAAACGCTCTCTCTTCACATTTTACACTTTAACAACTCAATTTATCCAAGGATTCATTTGATATAACCTATTTACACTGTGGTTACGACACATGGTAATCTAGAGATAAAAAAAAAATGCCATGTCATGCTTCTGTAATGAATTTCTAATACTGTCATTGCATTCCTTCCAGCATAGAAAAGGCAGTCTCTTCAGCAGACACATTGTTATTACTACACTATACCGGTAAATAAAAGTGGCCTTTTTTGACAGATGACATTGAAGTTAAAACAAATAATAGTACAGAACAGGCAGCAAAGAGTTAACGAGGCTGATCCCACAAGCCTGTAAAAGCGCCTAGTCATGGTGGGGAGTGACGCAATGCCCCGCCCACGTGACAAAGGGCTGCTAGAGAGACTGCTGCGCGTGCACGCGGGGCCCCTCGCTCCCCGTATTCCCATGCAGGCGGGCTAGGGGGTGTGTGTTAGTGACAGTGCGGATCACGTGAGCCACTCACAGCTTCATACACATTGGGAAGGCGGGGTCGCGTGACAGACTGGCACGAGAGTGGTTCTCGCGGACACTGTGCGCTGCTGGTCCAATTCGAGCTGCAATCCCGCTGCACCGGGGGTCTCCAGTCACGTCCATAGCTCTGCCGGGACCGGAACCGCGGCAATGGGTCTGCTCTCTCACGGCTCTCCTCTCAGCTGGGAAGAGACTAAGAAATACGCTGATCACGTCCGGCGGCACGGCATTATCCAGTTCCTAAACATTTACAACAAGGTGAAGGACCGCCAAAAGGACGTGCTCAAGTGGGGCGATGAGGTGAGATACGGGAGTGTGTGGACCGTTACCTGCACACTACAGTCACCCTCCAGTATCAGGTCATATCCTGATGGGAGCGCTAGCTGTCATCTGGCTCCCGGAAGGCAATGTGCACAGTGTGATGATGGCTGCAGGATTGCTGCATGCTCTTCTCACAATAGTTCACTCTTCTATCTGTAACTTATAATGAGCTGTGTGTATATATAAGGTTTATACTCTCCCTTTTATTTACATCTCCTTCCTTGCATGCTCACCCTTTTTTACTGACTGGTAACTTTGTGTTGGAGTATGTAAGTGAAATCTGCCTGCTAGTTATGTTCATATTCGTTTGTTACCGTTATATAATAACCAAGAAGCTTCAAACCAATCCAGCCTGGTTATAAAGCTGTATACAGGACTTTGCCATGGGACAAATTGCAATTCACCCGCAGTATCCTAAAGTATAATATGGAATGCTTGTCTGCACAGATAAATGTGGTTGAATCTTGCTACAGAATGCTTCCAGTGACAGCATTGATTGTGCAAAGTGTAGTGTAGATGGCAAAAGGTTCAAACTCCAAAGGATTTTTTAAAACATATCTTTATTAGTAGATCAGCCAGTGACAATAGCTAAATTGAGCATGAACTAGTAGAGAAATTTACTTTGACCGGCCTGAGGTTGGCTTTTTATTCACTACAAGTTCTAGCTTCTTATTCGGAGAACTTTATTTTTAAAGGTTTGAATAAATTCACTGATTTAACATTAGACTAACACTAAAGGGTATCCGTTACATATGGCAGTCACTATGTTATAACTTTGAATAAGTAGCTGTAGTTTTGCAAGGGTTAAATACAGTTAAGTCACAATTTGGGAATCAAGTGGGTGGTCAGTTACATACAGCCCACTTGTCTTTTTCATGGCCTAACAAGGTTTTGAGCATGAAATCAGGTGGCAAAGTGGGTTGTGTGTAACAGACCATCCTCGCTTTATTCCCCCTTTCAAATTTGTGGCTCAATGGGCTTTAACCCTTGCATAACTACAGCTACTTAGAATTAAATGGTATCTATGCCCACTTTGCCACCTGAATTGATCACCTAACCTGTGTTTGACCAGTAAAAATACAATTGCAGTTTGTGTAAGGGACACCCATTAGTGTTAATCTAATGTTAAATCAGTGATCAAACTTGAAATGATACTTTAAAATTAGTTTTCTGAATAAGAAGCTGGAGCTTAACTAAAAAGTGATTAAGAAGCCTCGTCTTACTTTGTATGGTATCACCATGATATTAACTTCTATGTTGTATAAGTACCTGATTCTGTTAATAATCATTTGCCACAAGGGGGCAGATGGTGGCTTCCAATCTGCTGCAAGCTGGCAAGAAGCAACCAATGCAATGTGTTAGACCAGTTTATTCTAGTGGCACATGGGACACTTGTCTTAAGCAGGGAGAGTAAGGGACATGAAGATGTAATACTGTAATTAACTTTGATATTTTGCCTGAGAGCTTTGGACACTGCCACCAGATGTAAGAAAATTCTTCTTCTGCTGGACATTCTCTCCAGTATCTTCTGGAGAAATTTAGCCTTGCTGGTACATAATACCTGACATGGAATAAAAGAGAACCTATACCAATTATTATAACAGGTGGAACTGGAGGCTGTGTTTTTTTATTTAATTTCCTCTCAGCTCTCACTACCCAGTGTCTCTTCTAGGTCGGCCTCTTATGCTAACTGATGAGTCTTTTATGGACAATGATCTCTGCTTATAATGTAGACACAAGTTTGGGTGCGGAGTTCTAAATGTGGGGAGCATTGCAGGAAAAGTCCTAAAGGCAGGATTATGAGCTGGGAAGCCAATAGAGCCGTTGGAAAATGAACATCAGGAGAGAAAGATTGGTCACAATACTGTATTCAGCACAGATTTAAAAAAGGACAGACGTTGTCAGGCAAGCCAGAGGACTGCAATAAACAAGGCGGAAGATGACGAGCATGTATGATTCTTGGTGGTATTCTGAGAGTTGTAAAGAAAAAGAAAGTATCCACCGCACCAGGCAATTACTCATCCTGTATGTTACATATAATATATAATTAAATGATAACATTTCAACAATTACTTGGATGGTGTTCCCCTACCATGTATAGCTCATAGAAATTAACAAAAGAGAAAGAAAGAAAGCATGGGATAAATAGGGGCACTCTTAGAGTGATAGAGTAATATTTTAAAACAAAATACTTTATTGGATATATATTAAAATTATCCCTAAATGGCCAATGAGCCACCAGTAGCGAAATATTTTAAAACAAAAATAAACAGTGACAAAAGTGCAAAATGTGTGATTAAAATTGGCAGCTGCTGCTGCCCCGCCTCGCTATGTTGAGTATATTTTAGTAGTGACTCAATAATCACAATAGTAAATTATTATGAGATCCTTAATTGTTAATCTCTCAATAAAGATTATATAATCTGTTTTAATGTCCTAATTGATGCAATATAATAAGTTGTTTAAAATTTAACAAACAAATGAATATGGTATCTGAAAATTAACAGGGTGCAAGAGAAAAAAAGCCATTGAGAAATACACTGCACCAGATTCAGACCGCTCTATACAAATATCAGCCTCTGTATGGAGATTGGACTAAGTGAAAGGCTTGTCCCCTTCCTAGTGGAATGTTGTGACACTGTCACTCCTGAATCATTGATATCTTAGGAGTAGCCCACTTATGATAAAAATAGAGAAAGAAACGCTACTCTAAGCGGTTCACATCCTGGATATACCAGGGGTAGTGTCGCTGAATACTGTTATCTAGGACTGGAAAATAAATAATCTATTGTAATGAAGCATAGCGAGGCGAGAGTTTGCCTCTGAACCTGGTGCAGTGTATTTCTCAATGGCTTTTTTCTGTTGAACCCAGTTAATTTTCAGATATAATATTCATTTGTCTGTTAAATTTTAAACAGCTTGTTATATTGCATTAATCTTTATTGAGAGATTAACAATTTAGGATCTCATAATAGTTTACTATTGTGATTATTGATTCACTACTAAAATATGGCTTAGTGGTTAGCACTTCTGCCTCTCAGCCCTGGGGTCATGAGTTCAATTCCTGACCATGGCCTTATCTGTGTGGAGTTTGTATGTTCTCCCCGTGTTTGCATGGATTTCCTCCGGGTTCTCTGGTTTCCTCCCACACTCCAAAAACATACTGGTAGGTTAATTGACTTCAATCGAATTGATCCTAGTCTGTGTGTCTGTCTGTGTGTGTCTGTGTGTGTGTTAGGGAATTTAGACTGTAAGCTCCAATGGGACAGGGACTGATGTGAGTTAGTTCTCTGTACAGTGCTGCGAAATTAGTGGCGCTATAAAAATAGATGATGATGATGATGACTGTTCCAGGAAGTCCAAGGGACTGAAGGGTATCAAGAAGGAGAGGATGGTCAACTGTGTTGGAAGCGGTAGAGAAGGGCAAAGAGCAGGGAGAAGTGGCCCTTTGACTTAGCCAAAATTAGATCATTGTTCACCTTGGTGAGGGCATTGGCCTGATTTATAAGGGATCAAAGAGAAGATGAACAGTGAGAAAATGTTAAATGATTGTAAAACTAGCTGTAGAGTTCTTCAGGTTGATGCCACTTATGCACAAGTTACTTTTTCAGGATCATGGTGAAGTTTGATTTGTTCGGCCAAATTGCTTCTTGAAAGACCGATTTCCTGTGTTCTTTGCAGCATTAGCAGGTTTGTTGAGCTGTTTATGCACTGCAACCGGACTACAGTATTCTGCTCTTAACTTCTTGTCTGACAATTTCAGTTGTAACTGACTGCTTGCACCACAACAGTCAATTGATATACAGTTTTTTCCTGTTTTGTCTTGCACTTCAATTAAAGCACCAACACTGTGATTCTGATGCATGCATTTCTGCCCTACTTTGCTGATGGATTTCTCTCGATTCCATGCTGACATCCCCTTAGATGCTATTGTTTTGTGTATTAGCAAGTTGAGCTGTTTTGGTCACTGCCAAACTTTTCTTCGTAATCATCCCTCTTTGAAAGCCACTGAGGTATCCTATTGCAGCCATGGGAGCCCTAATTATTGGAAACCCAGTCAAGTCTGCCTTTTTCTATATGACCATGCTGGAATGTTGCTTAAATAACAAATGAGTTAAAATGGCCCTTGCATTTAATGTTTGGTGCCCCTGATTTATGTAGGTGTTCGATCTGCACCCCCCAAACCTCGTTTTTTGTGCATGGCATTTGAATTATTTGCCCCCCTTCCAACCTTCAAAAGGAGCACACTGCACTCCCTTGCTATACGAAATGCTGGGTGACCTCCCGGCATTTGGTAGAGGTCTCGTAAAATGGAAGTTGGCTGCCTCTGGTCTGCTTTATACTCTGCTCTATAGCAAAGCAGAGAATAGGATCAGGTGCAGCCCGGGGGGCTGCAGGTAATTCCTTGACAGCCATGGGCTGCCTGTTGCCACCACTGCACTAGTTCCTAGTGAATTGGCAGGCTGCTATACTGTGAATATTGGTTATTTGTACGTTTTACATTCCTCTGCATGTGCTGCATTTTGTAGGCTTTTATTAATTTTCTCTGCAAAAATAAAAAATTGGTTTTTTTTTTTGTCTGAGTTCCCAAGGATAGTGGCACTTTGTCTACAAACTTCACATAATTTTGGAGGGAGCCTTGTTCCAAATCCTGGGCCTGGAATGCTTTATAGGAGGAGAACTGTTGTAGAAGTAAAGTGATTCATTGTTCAGAGTGATGCTTACCAAAACCTTTTTTTTTTTTTTTTGTCCCCCCAGATGAACACTGTTAGGTTTCCAGAAGCAAATGAATACTCCTTTCATGGTTTTAAGTACTCCTGGGCACTTTATATTTATGTATTTATTTGCCACTTGGCACAAACCCCATTCCACACCTGTGTAATATTTGAGTGTTTACATTCAGAATGCAATTGGAAGGGCATACAAATAGAGTACTTGGACACATAAGCGGTCCTTGATATCATTTTGGCTTAGCGCATGGACTGGATCATGTTAAAAACTTGTTACATTCAAGTTTAATTATCCACGGTTTCCTGTGTATACATAACATGCATGTTGCCAGGACTGCATAATCTGATTTCTCCATGGTTTTTATTTAGAAGTCAATGAAAAGAAAAGTAAAAAACATGCTTGTCTTGGGGTTTATTCAATTAGGAGCAATAGTTTAGTTGCCATGCATGGTCCTTTAATGCACAAATTATAGGTAGCTAGGGTATTGATCTCATGATAAAATATGCTTAAATCTACTCATGTTTGCTTGCAGGAGAGAAGTGCAAAAATAAGCAAATATATTTTTATCATGAACGCAGTACTACAAAAATAATGCGTGAAACAACAATAGACCCCCCGCGTCTCATTTAATTGCTACCTGTGTTTGTGTGCCTAAAACAGGTTTGCCATATGGCCCACAAACACCCCCTAAACTACTAAAACTATAAAATGGTACACAGGCAATAACTGTAGTCATTATTCAGTGATGTCTGAAGAAGGTGAGAAATTATGTTTTTGTCTAGCAGCTGGTAAGTTTTTCAGAGGTTAAAGGCACAAATTCTTCTGTACTGGGATAAACTGTTCTTCATTGCTTTGGCTGAATCTTAATTTTGGCATAATTATTCCACTTAATATTTTGATATGGTCCAGATGTGATGGTTTTTTTTTTGGGGGGGGGGGGTGTGGGGTTCCCCTGTTTGGGTTGTTAATGCTTTCATGTAAGTTACTGTGGAAGAGACTTCAGAACCCAGCTACAAGATAGTAATGTGCATAATGCAAGATTTTAATTGTAAATCAATGACCATTGCATTTATATTTGTTTATGGTTTGAACAGGGGCAGACTGGGCAGTGGAGCATGTGCTCTCTGGGGCAGTCCCATAGTGGACTACCTTGGGCTGGGTCACTGGGCCATCTGCATCTTCTTTTTTTTTTTTTTTTTTTTTTTTTTTAAAATAGGCTGCTGAATCGAGTCTTGTCCCCCGGGCCAAAATTTGCCAGCCCTCCACTGGGTTTGAAGGACTACTAAATTTCTTAAATTGACATTCTCCGGTTTGAACCATGAAGGTGAAATACGATATTCAGTGTAAAATCAACTGCAGTTGCTAAAAAGTTAAATATTACTAGTCCTCTGCACTGCAGACAGTGATGTTGCTCAGACGTCTTTAGGATGGTGTCCTGATGGGATCTGCTGTAAGTCAAAAAGACTTTCCAGACCACTAGTCCTCTGTATGAACCAAGCTATGCACACATTACTTTTTTTATGAAGTAAGTCTGCTGGTACCTCCCTTATAAGATGGCAAGCTGCTGCTTAAGAGTGAGAACATATGTGAGGATACCACCCTTAGTTGGGATGGCAGTTACCCTTTGTGGGGTTCAACTCACTCGGGTAGTCCAGAATATATCCAAAATAAGACTTTATTACGACAGTACAAGACGTTCACAAGTTACAGGGTAAATGGTAGCATGTATCCTTCGGCAGCCTCTTGCAGTCAGCACTCCAAAGTAATAATCTCAGTCTCTTTTCAGAGTCTTATCCTCCCGCATTATTACCACTACAGATTAGCAAAACCGTTATGGTGTCGCCCAGCCTGGGATACTGGCTCACACAGACCCTGTCTTGGTAGGATTTCCTCAAGCGGCACCACAATTCCTGGCCCAGAGTGCTTTTTGCTGACCTCTTGTACACCAGGATCCTCCAAGCCAGAATATCTCCCTTGGCATTCTCTTCTCTCTATTCTTCGCTCTATACACAGAATGTTGGGTCAAATGTCTCAAACCTCCCCTTACAGCAGGGGTCTCTCAGTGGACACTTTAGCTGTTAGACATACTGTCCCTGTTATCTTGATTGTACAATGGAATGGCTTGACTCAATTAGCTATTTTGGTTGGATTCACTGGGTTACAATATTACATCAGGGAATGACACTGCATGCTTACATGAAACATTAAGACTTTTGACAAATTGTATTAGCAGTCTTACAGAATGAGTCTGATACATTTTGATACAAAAACATTTATATTGATACATTTCCCAATGCTATTTCAGCCAGTATATTACTGTGGAGGCACATTACATATCATCTAGAAGGTCTAACCTGATTACCTCCCAGATTACATGTTGATCTAGCTAATTAACATGGGCTGCCAGCTAGTTAACTCAGATATTGTTCTGATTACAAACCAAATCTAAACTGCACCTCATAACAATGGACATTTGAGACAAATGGTAATTACCTTAGCTAACACAAGCAAAATGACTTCTGCTGTCCTGTTATTTTCACACAGTAGGGCAATATTCTTTATATTTCTGCTACATACAATATTGCAGGAAATGGCAAGTGCAAAATGTACCCAACATGAAATAATAATACACATAATACACATATGCTCTGGTGTACATACTTGGACTCGGCCAAGGATTAAAAAGTACATTAAACCGTGAGAAACGGGTGATGAATACAAAGTTCTCAGTCCAGTAGTACCCCGTTTGCTCATAACCTAGTGGACTTATTTACACACACACTTGGTTCATGTATGTTCTTTATCTCTGTAATAACAGACTGTGATATGTACTAATGTAAGTGGCTTTACTTGCCCTTTAGTCAGGGTTTTAATAACTTTAATTGTTAAAGACCTCCCACATCTGTTAGATTATTTGATATTAGTTTTGGTTGGTGCTTGCTGCTGATTATGGCATCTGAGTTTCAGAAGTTCCAACTAGAGGAAAATTAAAAAAAAAAAAAAAAAAATCTTTTTTGGCTGTTGACCAGTATCCTGCAGAATTTTATTTGTTAACCATTTGGGCTGCTACTAGTCTTTTGCTTTTAGTTTTCTTTAAAGATGATGCTTATACTTACAGCATGACTTTTTCATTTTTCCCAGGAAAATGTAGATGGGAAGGATGTACACCTTGAGGAGTAGGTCAGACAAGACTGTTCTGTTATCATTAATGGTTTCATCTTGAACAAATTATGGCTGAAATAAAACGGTTTGTATCTCATAGCATTACCAGGTAGCTGCTAATTTAGTGAATGTCATAAATGGGGGGCATGCAAATACTGTCAGGACCGTAAAGAAACACTGAACATCATGCACTGTTGGAGACGAATTAAGTTCTATGTGTCAGATTCAATTGGTCCTGAGAACGTTGCGGTCACACTTTATTACTGTTTATACATAAAAAAGTAATGCTTGCTTTTGCTCGAACCTCTATGGGGCATGAGCAAAAGTAAGTGTTGCTTAGTGTCTGCATAGTGTCTTGCTGCCGTTCCGGGACACTACTTGGAGATTTTTTTACTAATTAAATCTGCCCCTATGTGTGTGTTGCAGCTTAGAATGTAATACTGCATCAAACCACAAATGTGTAAAAAATAAGTTACTAAATAAACAAAGGCCCACCTGTTTCACAACTTACATCTACAGTAGTGACCGTTTTTATCCACTCATACATTCTCATAGCAAGCAGCTTCACTGCTTGCAAGAAGGAGGTTTATACATACCAATCTTTGACCTAAATACATACCATTTATTCCCCTATTAATTGCTAGAACTTTCCCCCACCCTTGTGACTTGCTCCCTCTCCTTTTCCTGCAATTAAACTGTTGTATCTTTTCCCCTATTCCATTGCCTATACTGAATGTGAATCTGCAACACAAACTGGCAGTCACACAGGCCATTAGCATTGGAGCTTCATAATGCCATAACCAGAGAAGAAAATCAATTTTACTTCTCGTGTTGCCTAAAGTATCTGCCCACCCTGGTTCTTGGCAGAGAAGACCAGTGCCAATCATACTAATAGTCAACATTTTAAAAACCTTTATTTAGGGGGAGGGCAGAGTTGGCCTGAAAAATGGTTCTAGAAACTGTTCCATGATATGAGGCACATCAATAACATTACTTGTGGGATATGTATGTTTGTGTATTTGTATATTTATGTTTGTATATTTGTATTTGTGTATATATAATATGTGTATATTTGTATATATATATGTCTATATTTGTGTATCTATAATATGTGTATATTTATGCAATATACATATCCTGTTTTCAGGACGCTTAGGTCATAACTAAGTCATAAAAGAGAGCCTGGAACCTTAGCTATATGCTGTTCTACAGACTTGTATGTAAACCGGTATAAACATGGCATGTATTTGGAGAGTGAATAGCTTTTGGTTGTGCTTTAATTTGTGTGCTACATGCATGCATTACTGTTGTGTGCTTGATGTTACATTTTAATAATACCCCTTGTTGACTTCCCTTAATGCAGCTAATACTATTCACTGTATTTAACTCCTTCTTCAAATACGTCTTCAAACATTTTTGCAAGTAAATTAATGCATGTAACATTCCTTGTAAATGATCAATATTTGTATGTACTCCTTAACTGTATGTCAGCCTGGCCAGTTACATTGTCATTTTAAATTGTGTAGCATGTCTGTGAGTTGCTATTGGGCTTTTATACATGCTGCACCATTAGGGGTTTTTTTTTTTTTGTTTTTGTTTTTTTTGTTTTTTTTTAACTGCATGATTTTAAGGTCACTGCAATCGCTTATTGTATGCTCGTTGACAATGGAAACAATCTGGCTAACTTAAATTTCAGCTGTACATTTCCTAATAGCAGGTATAAAATGGAAAAACTACTGTAGTGTTCCTGAATCACTTGGAGAGTCTCATCCTGTTCACTGGTCTAGGGAAGAACAAATAAGACATTTTAACATGTGTAATAAGCTTTAATTCCATGCCTCAGAATTTCCCTTCCACTGAGCTATGGGAGTAGAGCAAAATTTGTTACATTGAATGAAGAGAACAAGAAAAAACATTTTACTTGGAATTTCACTACCTCACAATCAATAACATTTAAAGCATAACTCCACCTAAAACTAATTCAGTCTAGGGGAAAAAGGTAAAAAAAAGGGTTAAATTAAGTTCCCACAATTCTACTAGCTCCTGCTAAGGTAGCAGCCTAGTCACCGACGACATGCTGCTAGCAAGAATGAGGACGGCCTCCCCAAAACATAACGGACATCTGTGGTACCCTCTAAGATCATGTTAAAAAGAGGTACATGGTGATTTGATTATCCCACTCATAACTGAATCTATGGTTGTGGGTCTTTACTGCAGCGGTAGTACCACTCACAATGTTTAATCACTTGCTGCTACAATCGCTTGCATTACTGTAAGTCAGTTATATCTATTAATGACAAATTCTAGTTTCTCTCACATCCCTTGGGGGACACCGGGACCTTGGGGTATAGGGTAGAGCAGGCGAATGCTGGCACTTTAACTTTTAGTTAACTAAAACTCTGGCTCCACCCCCTCTATACCCCACCTCCTGCTAGAGGCCAGTCTAGTTCAAGTGCCCGGCGAAGCGGGCTGTGCACAGGGCTGCTTAGCAGCCAGTTTTACTTTCTTTTTTTTTTTTTTTTTTCTTATTTTGTTATTTTACTGACAGCGGAGACTGTGTCTCCGAATTCTGACAGCCGGCGGCACGCTGAGCCGCGTAGTCGGCTGTCAGTCAGACTCCTGGCTGCATGTTTATTCATTCTCCTCTCCCACGGCTGCGGCCAGCGAGGAGAGTGTGAGCCAGCGATGGGGGAGGTCTGTGGAGCGCACAGCACGGACGGCTGTGCGCTGGCTGCGGGGGGGGGGGGGGAGAGAAGGTGCCGTGTAGGTCCTCCTTGCTGCCTGCTCCCCTTTACCGATTATCTATCCCTCCATTTGAGCCAGACACAGTCTGTGGTGGCTGGGGTCTGCCCTTCAAGTACAGAGAGCATGCTGTCTGCACATACTGCGTCTGGAGGGTTGGCAGCAGGTAAGTAAACTCTCTCTCAGCATAGTGCTGTGAGAGAGACATTAGAAATCGCAGTAGGTTCCCTGAGCTGGCTGTTTTTTTCCTAAAAGCAGTCTGTTTAATTGGAGGGAGAATTTATGGTGGCTCTAGACATCAAGGATGCATATCTCCATGTGCCCATTTGGAAGGGTCATCAGTCCCTGCTGAGGTTTGCGGTTCAGTCAGAGCACTTCCAGTTTCAGGCTCTTCCATTCGGTCTCGCCACAGCTCCACGAATCTTTACCAAGATCATGGCGGTGATGGCTGCTTTGCTAAGAGCTAAGGGGATTACAATCATCCCCTACCTGGACGATCTGCTTCTAAAGGCAGACTCTTCGCAGAAGCTTCTGTTACACATTCAGGTAGCAATCCAAACCCTGGAGTTGCACGGTTGGATTATCAACTTCAAGAAATCCAAGTTGATCCCATCACAGCAGATGGTGTTTCTGGGTCTTCTATTCGATACCCGTCGGAGACGGGTATTTTTTCCTCAGGACAAGGTTTTAGCCTTACAGGGGATGGTGAAATCCCTGTTGATGGCAAGGAGACCCTCCATTCATTTTGCGATGAGGCTTCTGGGCAAGATGGTATCGTCATTCGAAGCGATCCAGTTTGCTCAGTTTCATGCACTGCAGTTTCAGTTGGAACTTTTGTCGCAATGGAACAAATCTCATCGCAATCTGGCGAGTCAGGTGTTTCGCCTATCTCCACAGACGCGCCAGTCGCTGATCTGGTGGTTACACAGGCAGAATCTCTCCAGGGGCCGCTTGTTCTCCATTAGGGATTGGATTCTAATTACAACAGACGCCAGCCTTCGGGGTTGGGGGGCTGTATGTCTTCAGGCTCAGTTTCAGGGGCTTTGGACTCAGAAGGAGTCCAAGCTTCCAATAAATGTTTTGAAACTGCGCGCAGTGTTTCACACTCTAAAAGGTGCGCAACATTTGCTGCAGGGAAAGCCAGTAAAGATCCAATCAGACAATGTCACAACAGTGGCATATCTAAATCATCAGGGCGGCACCAGGAGTCCTCTGGCCATGAGGGAGACTCACAGAATATTTCTGTGGGCAGAGGCTCACGTTTCGGCAATCATGGCCGTGTTCATTCCCGGAGTAGAAAATTGGGAAGCAGACTTTCTAAGTCGGCAGACTCTACACCCAGGGGAATGGGCTCTCCATCCGGAGGTGTTTCAACAGTTGGTGATGAAATGGGGTCAACCGGATGTCGACATGATGGCATCTTTGTTGTATCACAAAGTTCCCCACTACTGTTCCCGTGCAAGAGATCCCGGGGCAGTCGCGGTAGACGCTATGTCGGTGCCTTGGAAGTACCGCTTAGTGTACCTTTTTCCTCTGATAGCCATGCTTCCTCGAGTACTGCAAAAGGTGAAGAGAGAGGGTGTTCCAGTGCTTCTGGTAGCGCCGGATTGGCCGCGCAGGGCTTGGTACACCGACGTGCTCTTCATGGCAGGAGGTCTGTCGTGGCGGTTGCCAATTCGCCCAGATCTTCTAACTCGGGGTCCCTTTTGTCATCCGGGTTTGCATCGTCTGGCTTTAACGGCGTGGCTGTTGAAGCCAGGATCTTAAGAGCTAAGGGTCTTTCGAGACGGGTGGTTCAGACCATGTTTCGTGCTCGAAAGCTGGCTTCAGCCAAAATATATCATCGTGTTTGGAGGACATATATATATTGGTTGGTGCGAAAAGAAGGGGTATCCTACATCTTTTCGTTTGGCCAGGTTACTGAGGTTCCTGCAGGACGGCTTGGATGCAGGTTTGCGTCTTAGTTCTCCTAAGGGTCAGGTGTCAGCTCTTTCAATTTTCTTTCAGAGAAAACTTGCTGTTATACCTGATGTGCAGACTTTCATTCAGGGTGTTCTTCATGTTCAACCTCCTTATATTCCTCCGGTTCCACCATGGGATTTGAATTTGGTGTTGAGGGCTTTACAGCATCCTCCATTTGAGCCTTTGAATTCAGTAGATTTCAAATTTCTTACTTGAAAATGTTTTTACTTTTAGCCATTTCAACGGCACGCAGAGTTTCAGAGCTTGCGGCTTTGTCTTGTAAGTCTCCTCTGCTAGTTTTTCATGAGGATAGGGCAGTTCTTCGAACTAAGCCCTCCTTCCTTCCAAAGGTTGTTTCTAAGTTTCATCTGAATCAGGATATTGTCATTCCGGCTCTAACTGATTCCTAGTCTTCTGATAACGATGATTCTATTCGTTATTTTGATGTGGTTCGTGCCTTGAGAATTTATGTTAAAAGATCCCAGAAGTTTCGTAAAACTGAGGATCTTTTTATTCTTTACGATGCTCACAAAAGAGGCTGGCCAGCTTCTAAGGTGACCATTGCTAGGTGGATTACGGCTGTTATCTGCCAGGCTTACAACGGGGCTGGGGAGCCTGTCCCTGCTAATCTGCGGGCGCATTCTACAAGATCTGTAAGTGCGTCCTGGGCGGCCCGCCATGGTGCCTTCAGTGAACAGTTGTGTAAAGCGGCCACGTGGTCTTCTGTACACACTTTCACAAAGTTTTACAGATTTAAGGTGTTTGCCTCTAGGGATGCAAGTTTTGGGAGAAAGGTGCTTCGGGCCGTTTCTTCTGAGGATTCCCTCCCGTGAATCAGCTTTGGGATGTCCCCAAGGTCCCGGTGTCCCCCAAGGGATGTGAGAGAAAATGGGATTTTTATACTTACGTAAAATCCGTTTCTCTTAATCCGTTGGGGGACACCGGGCGCCCACCCTTAACGCTCTGGTTTTTCCTTCTGTTTGACATGTTGTTTGATTGTTAAGAGAATGTTGTGTTAAGTTTATTCTCTTTTCTTTGGTTCTCTCTATCTCCCTTTCTGCGGGCTTGGTTAAACATAGACTGGCCTCTAGCAGGAGGTGGGGTATAGAGGGGGTGGAGCCAGAGTTTTAGTTAACTAAAAGTTAGTGCCAGCATTCGCCTGCTCTACCCTATACCCCAAGGTCCCGGTGTCCCCCAACGGATTAAGAGAAACGGATTTTACGTAAGTATAAAAATCCCATTATTGCACAGAAGTTTCTTGAATACCCTTTTAATTTTAAAAAAATATAAGGTATCACCTCTATGCTGATGACACCCAACTTTACCTATCTTCACCTGATCTTGCGCCTTCCTTTCTCTTTTGGGTGCTCAGTTGCCTCTCTGCTATCTCCTCCTGGATGTTCCTAGATTTTCTCAAACGTAACATGGCCAAAACTGAACTATTTGTCTTCCCTCCATCTAGAGTCTCCTCCCCTCTCCAGCCCTCCATCACTGTCGACAACACCAGTATCTCCTCTGTTCCCCCTAGTCTGTTACCTTAAGCTAGACACAAACAAAGGTTTTTTTTTTGTCTGAATATCGGGCCAAACATCTAACAAATGACTGTTTAGCCCGATATCACATTCAGTGTTATCCCCAGAAAATTTTGCCAGCCAAGTGGCATTAAGTAGCCGGGTGTAGGCAGCTGTAATACTTTGGTTAGTGGTGTAACACACACTGCTGGTTGTAGTGCCTGTTATAATAGGAGAAACAATGGTTTGTTCTATTATAATAGGACTCGGTTGGGCTCCAAGAGCCGGGTGGAAAGTAAAAACAGCTGGGTAGAGCACCCGGGAAATATGTGCTGGGGAGAACACTGCACATTGGTGTGTACACTTGCATGATGAACGGGAGCCGTACAGATAGTCGTTTCATTCGATTGCTCGTTCTGTTTAAAAATCTCGTTCCATCCGTCTTCCGATCCTGCAGGGTGTATGCACTCGCATGATTGTTTACCCAGGGAGAGCGTGGGAACCGGTCACTGTCTGAGTTAAATATAGAGTGCTGCAGGTGGATTAATTTGTCCGTTCATTCTGAGACCGAATATTTTGTTTCAGAAGCCAACGAAATTTATAATTGTGCAAAAGTTTATTTTGTGTTATCGGTGTGACAGAAATGACAGACTACACTGCTCTTGGGCCGGATGAAGAGCACATATCTGAAGGTAAATCGTGTGTACACATGAATCGAGAGACTGATTGGAACTTCAGTCGTTTGTAAAATCGTTAGTGATAACAAATTGGTTGAAAGTTTTTGCGGTGTGCACCTAGCCATAGAAAAGTAATGGATTACATAATTATTCAACCCCTTTTATTGTAGTTAAGAGAAATGTTTTATTTGATACAATATTTTGTTGACCAATGACAAAAATTTCCAAATCCACGTTGAGGGTAAAAATGTGTTCTAGGTACTGTTAGAGTGGAATTGTATGATTATTGATTTAATATCTATCATGTGCTAAGCTTTAGATGTTAATATGTTATGCTATGACTTTAAGAGAAATTAAGCAGATATTATTTTCAGTTTAAAAAGACAAATTATTCAAGGTTGGCCACGCAGCGCCATGTTCCCATCAACGAAAGATTCCAAGAACATGTAGCAACGTTCTTGATAAGATAAAACCCAAGGACTCAAAGATGGGGGCAGCACAAGGATATTGGCGAAAAGCCTGGAAAGAGATAACACACAAAGAAGAAAGAGTTGTTTGATCTTTGATGTAAAACTGAAATATATATATATTGTTAATTGATTTTCTTTCATTATTTTACTGTCTTATAATTGGTTGTTCAGAATCTATACCCCTAGACTTACATGTATAAAAATAAGCGCTGAAGTGGTCTCAAATTGGAACAGAATAAAGCTGCTCAGCATTATATCATACAGGTGTTGAGTATTTTCTGTTCACCAGTCGACTGAAAACAAAGAAAGATCTGACTGACATTGAAGGTGCTTGATAGAAGTATCGGTGAACCCCGATACCCCAACATTTCTGGGGGCTAGATCCGGGATGCTCCAATATCTCCACACCTGACGCCAAACTCCACTGATGTCCAGAGAACTGCTGAACTAAATCCGGTGAGTAAGAAAAGTGTAGATTTCTACCTTCTTACTCAGTTCAGTATTTCTTTGTATGTCTAAGGAAAGTCAGTTGAGGTGATTAGAGGGTATTCTATGAACCCAATGTACAGTCAGAGGAAAGGATAATGAAATGATAAATGTATGGATACTGTAGATTATGATGGATGTAGACAATTTTAGTTAGAAGATAATAAGAGAGGTGTATGTAAGAATTGTACCTGCTGTATTGTTCTGAGAAAATATTCAGGTTGCAAGGGACCTAGACTAGAGTGTGTTACAACTACAAATGCATATTACGGTTTTGTAAGTAATGAAAAAGAACTATATTTTACATTAGGGTGCATTTGAATGAAGAAATACTACATATTGGCCACAAAATCATATGTTACCAGATTATAAACCTATATGTCCATACACTGACTTGAGGGGAAGAATCGGATCAGCCATAAGTGCCAGCCTTTTAATCTACAGCCGATAAAACTCACATCTGGTGTTCCTATGGCAGACTAGGAGGTAAAGGATTAAAGATACTTATAGTCTGTACAAAGGGGAAAATTGTATTACCTTATTCCACTTATAAGACATTGTATCCCAGATACTGACAGTACTGTGACCAGTAACCCAGTAAATGGGGGCACAGAACAGTAAGATGCCTACTATAGGCAAGCCTATGGATATAATGAAAAAGAGAGAAGGTAGTAAAGCTCTTAAAAGAATTCATAAAGTACTCAAGAGAGCAGGATTTCCCCCAGAAGGGACATTAGACTTAGAGAAATGGTATGGGTTTTATTTGAATAATAAAGAATGGATAAAAAGGTTTGGCTATGAAGATCAGGTCAATGTGTGGATATGCTAAATGTATGTTTGATCCTGCGCAGCTGAATGAGTGAAATGTGCCCCTCCCTTATTCTGTGTAAAAGATTTCAGTGTGTTGAGATAAGAAGCACTCTGTTTTTTGTTATCTGACAATGTATGTAATGCTGATAAAATATGTCCGGAGTGCTGAGTGATAATAACATGTTGAGGCTAACTTGTATTTAGTCTAATGCTGGGACTTGTAGTTCCACAGCAGTAGGCTGGAAGGTATCAGCTGATTTTTCTTTCTCTGTATGTGAGTTTTGTCTCCGTCTTACTTCGTGTGAGGGAGATCTGTGTTTGTCTGTCTTGTCTGTTTATTTTTTTTTTTTTTTTTACAAGAGACATGTTTCAAGGTTAAAGAAGTTGTACATTTTGTAAATAATATAATGCCTGCCTGCTTAATTCTAAGCTTTTAAAGAGATGCATAACAAGTGTTGAAATGTTTTGGTCCGTCATTACACGATTCAGTGGACGGACAAGTTGGCTGGGGTCCAACAAGCCGTTTCTGTATTTGAACAAAATAATTTTGTTTCTGAAATTTGAGAAAAATAGCTTTCTCTTTAATGAAGTTAAGAATTGTGGGAGTGAGCTTTACATGCAGATATATTACAAGCTGTTTTTATCTGTGTGAAAATGGCGCTGATGAATGTTCTCAGAAATAAGGAGGGTTTGTTATGCCCATAAAGAAATGTTACGAGATAAAATGTCGTCTGTGAGCGAGAATTGTGAATATATATTTGTACTTTAAACATGGAAATCACAGAATCTGGAAATTTGTGTGAATATTTGGTTTACAAAGAGATGATGAGAAAGGAGTGGCTTTGAACACTCGCCCAGGTCTCGTCACTTTGACATTCCCTGTTTGTGAGATTAGGGACTGCCCCTTTGAGGAAATCAGTTTTTCATTGCATGGAACGCATAGCGTCACAGTTAAGCTACAAAGAGAAACTTTTAAACAAGTGTCGTATTAGCAGCTGTTCAATGTGAATTAATAACAGTTACTGTAATTCCTAGTGAATAAATGTTAATCTCTATGCAAAAGTTTTTTTCTTCACAGAAGCTCTCCAGCTACAAAGCACCCTTTCAATCCAGATTGAATTTATCCAACTTCCAATGAATAGAAGTTTGCAATGTTTTGATCCACAGCTACAACAAACATAAGTAAAAACTAATCAAGAATTTAAAAACCCTAGACTCTGCTGAGTAATGATTACCTTGTTTTGGAAAGAGATATTAGAGTTTATGTGCTATTCGCATAACAAATGCATGAACCAGATGGTTTTTCTGTAGGTGCAGAAAGCAAAAGGTTTTTATTTTTATCCTCATAACAATTTTGAGTCAATCAGTGTTGTAAACGCATTCACTGCCCTTATTTACTGTGCTATAATAGTAATATACTGCAAGTCCTTCTTTGTATCGTGGGTATGGTAATGTATTGATGGGAATTCAATATTTGTACGGAAATGAAAAAGATTTAAGACTTTATGAGCTATTATCTGTGTTTTTGCATTAGCATTTCTGGGTGATAGTAAGACATTTACACTCTCCACTGAGCAAAACCAAATGTTTAACCAATTTTAAGCTAAAGCAACTTCAGCACCAGCACTGGCTTTGCCAGATTGTGACAGACCTACTCAAGCACACAAAGTTGAAGGCTTCACTCAAGATAATGCCCAACATCGCAGACTGTTTAAGACCAGATTCCTTAATGGCCTTTCTGAAACATATCGTCAACAATTGTTCCTTATAAGACCAGAAGCAGCAACAATGGAAATGCAATCCATGCTCCAAGTTCTGGAAGATATAGAAGACCGGGAAAAGGAGAAGCAAAGGAAAGCCAAAGACAAATCTCAAACTCAGAAAATTACCATTCATGTGGTCCAAGAGAATCAAGACTGGAAGGTTCGTACAGACACAAGAGGTGCACCAAAGCAACAAATAAAGGAAAAAGAAAACATGACTCTGGAAGAAATGAAAAAGCAAGGCGTTTGTTTCTTTTGCAAACAGAGAGGGCACATGAAAAGAGATTGTAACCAAACTCTGAAAGACGACTTGACTAAAGGCCTAGTGAATATCATATTACCTAATGGTCAAGAATGTGAGTGTCTAACTGGAGCAAGCCGCACTGTATTAAGAAAACAGGAGGTACCTCAACAACTATTAACATAAAATTGATTTACCTGCTACAGGCCTAGCAGGAAAAGAAGTAAAACTAACAGAAAGTAAACCAGTTACACTTTTAGTAGGTGAAGAGACAATTGAAGTACCAATACAATTTCTCACTTCCTCATCTTGTCCCTATAATCTGTTGGGAGCAGATGTACTTTCAAAGATAGAAGCCAGCATCAAATACACCCCAACTGGAGTAAAACTCACAAGTCAACTCCCATCTCCAGTCCAAGAAGAGCTTACAGCAGCAATCTAGATGCTAGAGCAGATGAGCACATGTCACAAGGATAAGACTGTTAATCTACCAGATTGGCTGAACATAGTACCAGACAAGTTATGGTCCAAAGGAAAACACGATGTGGGCACACTTAAAGTAAATCCTGTAAAACCGACACTAAAGCCAGGAACACATCCTGTCTCAATTAAACAGTACCCACTTGCTGCAGCTCAAACCAAAGTGATATCAGAACAAATACAAGAATATCTACAAATAGGGGTGTTAAGAAAATGTCGCTCTCCTTATTCTACACCCCTATTCCCAGTAAAGAATTAAGATGTCGAACAAGGGGGTGCAATACTGGATGGTTTATGACCTAAGAGAGGTCAACAAAAGACTTCTGATCAACACTCCCATTGTACCCAACCCCCACACTTTGCTTAATCAGATACCGCCAAATGCAAAATGGTTTTCAGTAATTGACTTGGCAAATGCTTTCTTCTCAGTCCCAATCACAGAAGATAGTCAACTTCTTCTAGCCTTCACCCATGATGGAAACCAATATTGTTGGACAAGACTCTCTCAAGGAGGAGCCACCAGCCTATCAGAATTTTCAGAAGCAATGGCACTAATTCTCCAAGGATGGAGGTCTATCAATCCAACTACTCAACTCATTCAATATGTAGATGATCTCATGGTGGCTGCGGAAGCTGAAGAAGAATGCAAAGCAGAAACACTGTCATTACTTTGTTTTCTAGCCGAACAAGACTGCAGAGTATCACCAAGCAAGTTGCAACTAGTACAGGAAAAAGTAATATTCTTAGGACATTGTATCTCTGCAGGAACCAGACATCTTACAACTGAAAGAGTTAAAGTTATACGAGACATGAAGACACCAAAAACAGTCAAAGAAATTAGAGCCTTTTTGGGACTCCTCGGATATTGCAGAGAGTGGATTCCCTCAGCTTCAATTCTTATGCAACCACTGTATGAATGCTTGAGGAAACAGGGAACAGAACCGCTCAATATAGCTGAAATAGAGAATGCAGTGCAAGCCCTGAAACATGCCATCTCTACTGCACCAGCACTTGGACTACCAGACTATCTGAAGCCTTTCACATTGTTCTGCCATGAGCAGTCAGGACATGCTCTAGGAGTCCTCACACAGAAACATGGAACGAAGCAAAGGCCACTGGCCTATTATTCTGCACAACTCGATCCAGTTATAAGCGGTTCTCCATCATGTATATAAGCAGTAGCAGCAGCAATACTGAAAGAAAAGGTAGCAGATATGGTATTGGACCATGCACTTATTACTCAAGTTCCACATACAGTCACAGAAATTCTTAATCAAGCAAAAACAAGACATTTGTCTGCAGCTAGACTAACTAAATATGAGGTAGCCTTGCTCAGCGCCTCACATGTAACAATTACCAGATGCACAATCCTCAATCCAGCAACCCTGCTCCCCATTGATGATTCAGAAGAGGGGAGTAAGGGGAGTCGCAAAGAAGATGAATCATCAGACAGGGGATATGAGGACCTGAGTGAAGCGTCTGAAGAAGAAACTGAAGAAACCTGAAGAAATACACACACAAAAATTTTCACATGATTGTTTGGAACTTATGAAATTAGAGACTTCAGCTTTGCATAATGTTACTGACACACCACTTTCAGATGCAACCCTAACTCTTTATGTAGATGGATCTAGATACTATGTGGATGGAGTTCCATATACAGGTTATGCCATCACAACTGAGGAAGAGGTGCTTGACTCAGGAACACTGTCTAATGGAGCATCAGCACAAGAAGCAGAATTGATAGCTCTAACTAAAGCTTGTGTATATGCAGAAGGACAAAAAGCCAATGTATATACAGATTCACATTATGCCTGGGGAGTGGCGCATGACTTCGGTCCCATTTGGAAAAGCAGAGATTTCCAAGAATCAAATGGAAAATCCATCAAATATGCAAACTTGATTAATGAACTGTTTAGAGCATTGGAACTCCCTAAACAAGTGGGAATTATAAAGGTTCAAGCTCACACTAGAGAACAAACTCCAGAAGCAAAAGGAAATAACTTTGCAGATCAAGCAGCAAAAAAAGGCAGCCCTCCAACCAAAGAATACTACATTTCTTGTAGACTCAACAGAAGGTGACACAGACAAATTTCAATTCCCAGACCTACAAAGCCTTAAAGACTTTCAGAAACAAGCAACAAAGGAAGAAAAGAATAAGTGGGAAAAAGAAGGTGCACAGCTTGATGAGCAAGGAATATGGTGAAAAGAAAATATATGGTGCCTACCAAGAGCCTTATACCCAGTAATGACTCAGATTGCACATGGACAAGTACATCATTCCAAAGAGTCAATGACTAATAGGGTATGGAAAAATTGGATTGCCCCTGGATTTAACTGTGCGGACACAAACTATGTGGCAGCTTGCTGGATATGTGAAATACACAATCCAGGGCAAAGAGTAAAGACCCCAAAGGCTTTCTATCCCTTTCAGAGACTTCAGATCGACTATATACAACTTCATAAATGTGGTACCTACGAGTATGTGTTAGAAGGAAAAGCTACTGCTAAAAATACAGTGAAGAAAATAATCTCAGAAGTCATCTATAGATATGGCATACCTGAAGTTATTGAATCAGATAGAGGTACAACCTTTACAGAAGAGATAATGAAGCATGTAATGAAGAACTTGGGAGTATCACAAGCTTTTCACACTCCTTATAGGCCACCAGCAGGTGGGAGGGTAGAAAGGCTTAATGGTGACATTAAATTGAAACTACAGAAAATGATGCAAGAAACCAAAAAGACTTGGTTAGAATATTTACCAATAGTTCTGTTTAACATTAGAACTACACTTATGAAGAGACACAGGTTTAGCACCAAATGAGATACTGTTTGGCACAGCACACAGAACAGGCTGTTATTTTCCATAGCAACTACAACATGTACGTGGTGATTTGTTGAATTATGTTGCTTTATTACAGAAACAACTAACTGAAATACATGGTCAAATGTTCTCCTTCATTCCAGACCCTAATTTTGATACAGGTACCCATAAACTGCTATCTGGTGACTGGGTGGTCATAAGAAAGCACATCAGGAGATGTCTTGAACCCAGATATAAGGGTCCTTATCAAGTCCTGTTGATGACTCCCATGGCAGTGAAAGTACAGGAAAAAGACACCTGGATTCACGCATCACACTGCAAAGTCTTCAAATCAGGGGAGTCTTGCTCTGATAAATAGAAATGACTGTCTTATGGTATTGATATGTCTTACCAGAATATTTGTGCCTGAAGTAGGACAGACAGTAGGACAGACAGATAAGTGACAAATTGCCTATGTCACTGTGAGAAACAGAAGGGGAAGGAGTGCTCAACAATTTGCACTCATAGGAGAATAAACTTTGAAAATGCCTTTGTGAATACATAACCTCATTGGCAAAGTTGTCAGCAATGATTCATTTTGAATATTGGGAATATTGCCATTAGTAGCAAAGGGTTTGGCAATCCAGCTCATTGTATATGTGGTAGAGAAAATTGTTACATGGCTGATTAAGAAATTACTGACACTTGATTGTTGTTCCTGCAGGAAAAATAATGAGCTTCCAGAACCAGTAATGATCACAGAAATTTCTACAAGTTTAATGTCTGAGACAAACAGTGAACATTATGAACAATGGTCAACAATCAAACCAAAAACCTGCACAGTCTGCAACAAGAGATTGACAGTGACCATCGAGAAACCAGAATGAAAATTGATGTCCTATTCATTAGTGGAACATATTTGTTAATGAATCTTATTCCATATAGAAAGCAATGAATATCTTGATTCATCCATTGATACTAATTCTTCTTGTACTAACTATAATGATTATATGGAACTGCTACTTAACATGTAATACAAGAAAGCTTTTGAATAGATATCAGCAAAGTATTCCCCTCTATGCACCGAGATAAAACATTAAGTAGGGAAAGAAAAGTTATGGTGATAAAGTACCAGAGATATGTGCTTAATGAATTCTTGTTCTAATCATATGGGGTCCTTATGATACCATATGTTTAAATGTAGGTACTAACTGTCTTCTGCTGAGTATCGCCATGACTGATAGGTAGAGGTTAATAGTTGATATTTAATCAAAGAGGGGAATGTTAGAGTGGAATTGTATGATTATTGATTTAATATCTATCATGTGCTAAGCTTTAGATGTTAATATGTTATGCTATGACTTTAAGAGAAATTAAGCAGATATTATTTTCAGTTTAAAAAGACAAATTATTCAAGGTTGGCCACGCAGCGCCATGTTCCCATCAACGAAAGATTCCAAGAACATGTAGCAACGTTCTTGATAAGATAAAACCCAAGGACTCAAAGATGGGGGCAGCACAAGGATATTGGCGAAAAGCCTGGAAAGAGATAACACACAAAGAAGAAAGAGTTGTTTGATCTTTGATGTAAAACTGAAATATATATATATTGTTAATTGATTTTCTTTCATTATTTTACTGTCTTATAATTGGTTGTTCAGAATCTATACCCCTAGACTTACATGTATAAAAATAAGCGCTGAAGTGGTCTCAAATTGGAACAGAATAAAGCTGCTCAGCATTATATCATACAGGTGTTGAGTATTTTCTGTTCACCAGTCGACTGAAAACAAAGAAAGATCTGACTGACATTGAAGGTGCTTGATAGAAGTATCGGTGAACCCCGATACCCCAACAGTACTGCATCTCTAAATTATAAATGGCATCTGGAGGTAGTTGCTGTAAGCAGTATACTCTTGATGGGTGATTGTAGCACATGTCCTTCACCAAAAGTTAGAGCGGTCGCTTAAATTTACCCCTATGTAACCTAAAAAAACAAACTTCTCATCCATGACCGATTCGGACAGTCCTAATTGAGTGAACTTGACATCTGAAATACCCATTCGTGTTTGCATGATATTTAGCTGCCAGCTATCGAACTCATGCGACAGCAAGATTTATTTAAGCCTGTAATGGAAAGTTAGACCTCTTCTATTTTATGGGTATTCTGAGAGTCTGAAATGACCATGCCATCAGGGAGATGAGAGCAACGTCAAGTTTAAAAACTAAAACCCTCTGGCTGTGCTCACAGCTGGTGGTGCTAAAGTGTAGAAAATAGGCTTCTTATAGATTTACTGGAAAAAAATAAGTGCTGAAATCAATTGGGAACCTTTGCAGTATGTCGAAGACATGACCTGTATTCAGGATTATATGTGTCTTACATTGTTGGATTACTGTAAATCTTGTGCATATTTACCATAATGTTTCTGCAACTGTACAGTAAGCAGAATGCTCACACTTGGTATTGCAAAATCTGGAAACTAACTGTAAAACAGCCCATGTTTATTTATCCTTTATGTATAGTAAGATGAGATGCTACTGAATTGGTGGAATTGAAGATCTGCAAATGATTAACTGTAAATGAGTTTATTCATTGTAATACCAGTGTGTTTCAAAAATACATTTTAGGCAGAATTTCTCACAGTGCTGGACCCATTTGTTTGCTTAGTATGTCAAGCCCGCTGGAATGTTATTTTTAGAATTAATCTGGGATTCAGACAGTGGCCAATGCTCATTGTAAAATGCAGGAGAGCTTGGAAGCTAAATGAAATGCCTCAATTTATAAATTAACCTTATAGGGTTTTCAAAGTGCTTTTCTTTGTAGACTGAAATTGTTCCCTTTTTTGGAGCTTCTAGCACTGCGTGTTTTGGAATATTTTTTTTTTTTTTTTTTGAATGAATATTTCATAAATTTATTAGGACTGAATATACTGTAATTATTTTCTTTAGGAATTACTATACGAGTAGAGTTGATATGCGAGGTATACAAAGTTCAGACCTTTCTACTTTTTTTGGGTTTTTTTTCTACTTTGCGGTGGTAGTGGAAACCTTACTAATCCCAGCAAACTGTTGCAAATGTAGAGCCTATAAAAGGGCCGCCTCCCAATATTTAAGTATCTTTTGTGCAAATAGTTTCTAAGTAAAATTGGAGGTGGGATTAAACAGTCTTGCATCACAGTGGCCTAGTCGTTAGCACTTCTGCCTCACAGCACTGTGGTCATGAGTTCAATTCCCAACCATGGCCTTATCTGTGTGGAGTTTGTATATTCTCCCTGTGTTTGCGTGGGTTTCCTCCGGGTGCTCCGGTTTCCTCCCACACGCCAAAAACATACTGGTAGGTTAATTGGCTGCTATCAAAATTGACCCTAGTCTCTTGGTCTCCCTGTCTGTCTGTGTGTGAGTGTGTGTCTATATTAGGGAATTTAGACTGTAAGCTCCAATGGGGCAGGGACTGATGTGAATGAGTTCTCTTTACAGCGTTGTGGAATTAGTAGCGCTATATAAATAAATGATTGATGACTCTTGCTTACATTTCCCTATGGAAGCGATTGTCAAATAAGGTTTTGGGCAGTACTATTTAGACCTTAGCAAAAACTTTCTTGGGAGACATGAAATAAAATCTGAGGTACCTAAGCCAGCTCTGTGCAAGGAAGACATGCCAGCCTAAGAGGTCTGTAGGCCATAACTAGCCATAAACATGGTTGTCAGTTTAAGTGGGTACAGTGATGGAAGTGTGGGGTCTGTTTTAGATGTGCTCTTTTATTATGTCAATACATAGTCTTAATTTGAACGTACAGATTCACTTTAGGGTTTGTGGTCAGTTCCCCTGGTACAGAAGCTAAACGTTAAGTCACATCTAGAGACTCTGGGAGGGTGGCTTCCCAAAATTTCTTAAAGTAAGCCACTAAAGATTATTTAAATTAGACCAACTGTTATATTTGTCTCTGTAGGACATTTTATTAACCCAATGCTAATCAAGCTTTACATGTGAATGAAGCTTCTAATATCCATCTAACTGATAGACTTAACATTGATTATCAAGTATATCTTTAGTTTTAAAATTTAATTTTGCACCATAACTAGACAAACTTCTGGTAAGTTTGGTTAGAACATGGTGCTTTCAAATGCCAAATCATTTGCTTGTATAGCGACGTGTAGGAACTTCACTTAAATCATTGTAATATTCTCTGACCATATGGTGATCTATATACGTTCAGGATAGCTTGAATTCTTTTTGGCATGGATTTGAATTTGACATGGTAGGCTGTGGTATTTAAACAATGAAGGGGCCTAATGTGTGTCAAGATAAAATTCCCCACACCATGATACCACCACAAGCCTGTACCTTTGATGCAAGGCAGGATGGATTCATGTTCCTGCCCAGATTCTGACCATACCACATGTATGTCACAGCAGAAATTGAGATTGGTCAGGCAATATTTTTCCAATTTTCAATGTCCAGTTTTGATGAGCCTTTACCCACTGTATCCTCAGTTTCCTGTTCTTCACTGACAGTGTTGTCTTCTGCTGCTGTAAACCCGTCCACTTCCAAGGTTTACCACGCTGTCAATTCTGCTGTTACTATTGCAACACATGTTTAAGTTATGGTCTCCTTCCTGTCTGGTCAGACTGATCTATGCATTCTTCTCTGACCTCTCGCTAGCTAGGTGCTTTTGTCCATAGAATTTTGCTGCTCTTTTTTTTTTTTTTTTTTTTTTTTTTTTTTTGTGCACTATTCTCAATACTCTAGCGTAAAAATCCTGGGAGATCAGCAGTTTCTTGGATGCTCGAACCATTTCCTCTGGCACCAGCGATGCTTCTGTGGTCAAAGTCACTTAGATCCCATTTCTTACACATTCTAGTGTTTGGTCTGAAAAACAATTCCACCTGTTGACCATGTCTGCATGCTTTATACATTGAGTTGCTGCCACATAATTGGCCGATTTTTAGATGTTTGCATTAACAAGCACTTAAAAGTGGCAATGGAGTGTTTAGCTTTCTCATGGAATTTGCCAAGTTTGCTCTATACATTTATTCATGACTATTGCAAAGCTATCCTTGGGAGCTTAAAATATTCATGCAGTTTAAATCAAAAATTCCACATAGAAGTTAATATTTTTCTTTAACTTTGTACTTAAACATACATAATTTTTCTAAGCAAATGATTCCCTCCTTTTGAAATTCTCAGCTCACTAATTGTGCCATTTGACTGTGGTTGCTATGGTAATCCATATTCCTAGTTCATTAAAAGCATTCTTTCTATAGCCTGCTACAATTTATGTTTAAACACATTCCTTTTTTTTTTTTTTCCCTCTCTCCCTTTTATCAGGTGGAGTACATATTGGTGGCCTTTGATCATGAAAATCAAAAAGTGCGTTTAGTGCTTAAAGGAGAAGAAATGCTTAATACACTTCAAGACAGAGGTGAAAAAATAAACCCCAAGTATGTTGTTTCTTTCAATTATACTTTATAAATCTATTCTTCTGCCTTGTTTTCTAAACACCTTCCTCTTCACTCTATTAGTATACACAACCATCTGCTCTACTTGGTTCACTCAGCAAGCAATTTACTTGACTGTTGCTGACAGTCTCTAGTTCCAGTTCAATGGCTAAGAAACATTAGACTGGGATGCTAGCTGTTAGTTTCACAATCCACATACTGGATAAAATGAAGACATTTCTGCTACTGAAGGAGGTTTAACGCGTGTGTTGCAGAAATGTGAATATTGCCGTTATTAGCCACTTTCACCCTTTTATATTGTACATTACTTTTTATACACACAATTCTAACATCTTTGATACTTTACTTGAAGTACCTACAAAAGTTCCTGTGTGGATACAGGTTCACTTAAAAAAAGAAAAAAATACGTACAGTAGGATCAACACTTTCTCCTTGTAAAACAGGCAATTTTTGGTACTTATTAATTATGTGTACCAATCTCCACGCTGCCCAAACAGCTATTTACATCCCTTCTATTGGCTCCATGGGAGTAGCCTTCATATCATTCTGCCAGTCTGCTGGTTCAGTACCAGTGGTAGATTTTACATTTCCTGTATTTATTGTCATGTACGCCCAAGGGCTCATCCTCGGCATCAGGACACAATTCACTGCACCTATACCCTATATTAGTGTGTGGTTTATGAACATGCAGGGTGGTCAATTAGGGCAAAGCTATTGTAGGGACCCATAGATCTGTGAAAGCCAATTTGTAGGTGCTGGTTTCTACACCTAGCTACTATAGTTGACTTGGTTACTGTGGACAGCTGCACTTTTGCACCTGTGACGGCATGTCAATAATAATAAGTAACATGATAATACAATATGAAATAAATCTAATCCCCAAAAAATATATTCTATAGCACTTTTCTCCCAATAGGACACTGAGAACTTTTACATTTGATAAACGTGCGGCAAAATAAATATATTAAACAGAGCTAAGCACTGGATATTATAAAAGTAGAAGTGCATTAATTAAATACTTGTGTAAACAGGCAAGTCTTAAGTTTGTTTAAGATTTATAGAAAGGAACTCTCAGACTAGAGGTAGGTTCTGAAACCATATGTGCTGCATAGTTAAGTCTGGGCCCTACATGAAGTAGATTACATTCTAGGTACAGTTAGTAATCCATCTGTGGATCAAAGTGGGTGATTGGGTATATAGGGAATCAGAAGCATCAAAGTATCTAGGACCCTGATTCTACAGTGCTTTGAATGTCAATAAGCAAAATCTTGAAACAGATTTACCATCTTGCAGGCAGCCAGTACAGGCAATGGAGAATGGGTGTTCTGTGGCAGGAATGGGTCAGGTTAGTTATCAGCCTGACTGCTGCATTTTGTACCAGCTGCATGCGGTGCAATTTTATTTATTTTTCCCCCCTGGGGAGCTTTCATCCGTTGACTCTTTTCAGAAAACAAGTGATCAGAACATGTAATATTTACACTGGTCATGGTCCGCTCCATGCTCTGATGGCAGTGGCTTAAGTTTTGTAAGGTGCATCAGATAGCTGAATTTCCCACTGCCTGGCTCAATTCAGTGAATAGCAAAGCTGGTTAGTGAGCCTCATATATGTGGGGCTTGTAATGTAAGTTGCTGAATTAAGCAGGGCAATAGGAGATTTGAAGTGAACTTCCACAGTTTCTAGAATTGTGGAACATGCTGTTCAGGCAGAATAAATAGTGGTGCCCATGTTCTTAACAAATCAACTTTTTACAATAAGGTGAAAATAAAGCTGCTAAATAGTGTGCATAAACAGGTAGTTTTAGTTCCCTGGATGCTGAAATATTCTGCAATTGCTACATGTTGTCTAAAAGCAAAACACTAAACCGCTTAGTTATACTTTAACACCAAATGCATCAGAAATAACTGTATTGTTTATGGTTTATCCTCATAACCTAAAATTAAAATCATCCCCATCTACTTCCTGTATTTTAAATTAAATACTGATTGATAGCAGGCGCCTTGTTCTTTCTCTATTTTACTGATGGATATCCAGCAAGAACTTCTGTACATTGACACACTCGCAACACACATTAGTGGACTCTGCTTTCAGTGCGAATAAATATTTGATTTGGAAATTTGAGCCTGTGGGTACCTGTTACTTGAAATTATAGGATAGTCAGTGGGGGTTGTGGGGTTTTGGTCCTCTGTCCATAGTATTTTTGTATTGCTGTCACTTAACGTTTGTAGTGTGTTGCATGCCCTACTGTAAATAATATGGAGGTGTTGTGTGACCATATAAAAGCACAAGAGAATGTTGTGTCTTTAATTAAAAAAGAAAAAAACTTTCTTGGTTTGTAACACTTTTGCCTCTTGCATCATATTTCAAAAAAGCGAGAAACACTATTAAACTTTGCACATTATAATTAATGCTGAATTGCTTTATATTGCTTGTTTTGAGTAGTTAAAATGTGTGTAAAGCACCACAGAATTACAATGTGACTACCTACAGTATATTAAATTAGGTTCTGTGTGAATCCATTGTCCATTTTTTTAAATTGCTTAAGGGTGTAAATCTGCACCAGAACCATAGCAACCGTCTCACAATTTAGCTTTTATCTTGAGCAAATGAATACATTTTGAAATGTACAGTTGCTATAATTTTTTTTTTTTTCTAGTGCAGCTTTGTACCTCTGCCATGTTGGTAACTGACTCGTTAAATTGTGCAAAACATTTTGTTAGCAATATTCTTTTTAATCTTTCCCATATCAAGCCACCCAACACTCTGGAGACCAGAATATGGTAGTTATATGATTGAGGGTACCCCCGGACAGCCGTATGGTGGAACAATGGCAGAGTTTAACACTGTGGAAGACAATATGAGGGAACGACGCCAAGAAGCTTCATCATTACTCGCAGACAATCATTCAATTTGCACTATAACCTCCTTTCCAAGGTAACAAGTGGTTAATGGTGCGCCAAAAGGTTCTTGACGTATAAATGGTCTTAAAAATCGATGTATAGTATCTTGTGCAGGGCCATAAAGAGGAATTTTGGGCCCCTGCCATACCAGATTAGTGGCTCCTCCCACTACACAGGCTGATTTTTATCAGACTATGCATTTATTTTAAACAGGATTCCCCCCTGTCCTTGCTCCCACAATGTACTGTGGGGCATATTCAATTCTTAGTTTTCCGCGCAGCGGAAAAACTAGTACAGTTAATACGGTAATATGTAGCTGGATTTCAGAGAGCTGCGAGCTGAAATCCAGCGAGTTAATTACCGTATTAACTGTTTTTCCGCGCACGATTACCGTAATAACGGTAATCGTGCGCGGACCGCAAGATTTTCGGCGTTTCCCACCGAGAATTGAATATGCCCCTATAGGGGGTATTCAAATGACGGCGTGATCGCCGAAAATTGAGCGCTCGAAAAATATTACCGTTAATACGGTAATTACTCGCTGAATTTCAGCTCGCAGCTCCCTGAGCCGCGAGCTGAAATCCAGCGCGTAAATTACCGTATTAAAGGTAATATTTTTAGAGCGCGGGATTTTCGGCAATCCCGCCGTCAATTGAATACCCCCTTTTATGTCTAAACAGGGCAAACTATTAAACTAGCAATACTTTGTTACAGCATGTTCTAGTTTCCTCCAGTTTGTTTTGACATCCTGTTCTGTAAAGTGTTTGTATACACTGGACCTCTCCTTGGATATCGGACAAATACAGACATAATATAGCTATGAGCGCTCCTATATTGAATGTGGCTGCCTATAATGTTGGGATGTACAACATAACCCACTTTTAGTTATGAAACAAAAAGATATAGCATCAACAGGTGGTACACACTGGATCTTTTATCTTGTACATCAGTATGTTACAAATGTTAGATAAAGGCCTTTATAGATGAAGTCCATTAACTTATTGCAGTTCTCAAATGAGTAATGATATTCCTCAGATAAATTTCCAGAATTATAGAAGATATGAAAAGCAAAAGAAAACCTAGTAATAGGTTTGAAGCATAACGTTGTATATCACAAAACTGACAATCCAAGACCAGATAGGTCAGACGCGTCTACATCCTTCAGTGCATGAAGCTGTTGGGGTGCATAGTGTCTTGTTGCGAGGAAGTATAGTTCCCTCGCTTTTACCCACAGCCCTTTCAACGCAAGATGCACTCCAAATGGACGAGGTCAAATCCTCACCTATGGTTTTACGGCTGTTATCGGCAACCCGTCTTTCTCTGTGGTGGCTGCGGGCACAGATCCGCAGTCAGGGTCATCTCTTCTCGGTGTGGGTTTGAACCATAGTGACCACAGACGCCAGCCTCTCCGGTTGGGTTGCAGTGACTCTGAACCTCTGTGTACAGTGGCCCTGGACCCGGGAGGAGACGAGGCTGCCTATCAATGTCCTTGAGTTATGGGCAGTGTTCAATGCCCTGGTCCAAGCACAGTTCCTGCTGAGACATAGACCTGTTCAGTATAGTCCGACAACACCACGGATGTGACGTGCAACAACCACCTGGGTTCCCTTGCTATGAAGAAGGCTGCCAAGAAGCCTTGATTCTTAGACAAAAAAGGGATTTCGGACAAGGTCATCCAGACTGGTTAAAGCCAGGAAACCAACGTTTTCTAGCAATTACCATCGTATCTGGAAGACATGCATTGGTTGGTGTGAGAAACAAAAGGTTCCCACTTCCTTCTGATACTCGTGTTGGTGTTCCTCCTGGATGGTCTGAACATAAGATTGGTGTATCTTAAGGTCCAGGTTTCAGACTTGTTGGTTTACTTCCAGAGGTGGCTGGCTCTGGGGCCAGATGTCCACTTTTTTTTTTTTTTCCTCCATGTTCAACCACCCTTTGTTCATCCGGTGGCACCATGGGACCTAAACTTGGTTCTGACAGCATTGCAAGTCTCCTTTTGAACCATTGGAGTCTGTTTCTTTGAAGCTTCTCACATGAAAAGTTTTTTTTCTTGTCAATTTCCTCAGCCAAATGTGTTTCTGTGATGGCAGCTCTGTCCTGTAGGTCACCTCTTCTTATTTTTCACACTGACTGAGCGGGTTTGCATGCTAAGCCTTTTCAGCCCAAGGTGGTCTGAAAATTAATGTCAACCAAGATATTATTGTTCCTGTGTTACTTTAGAATTCACAACCCAGTATTCGGGATTCTTTTCTCACTTTGGATGTGGTCAGAGGCTTGTGGATCTAGGTTGATCGTACAGCTCCTGTGCGAAAGACAGTCTTGTATGATTATCAGAAGAGTGGCTGGTCGGCCACTAAACAAATGGTCGCAGTAATCCATCTGGCGACCGTTCGTCAGGCTTACCACAGGATCTCCAGTTCCTGATGTCCTTACTGCTCATTACCATTGGTCGTTTAGCACCTCGTGCGTGGCACGGGCTTCAGTTGGTCAGTTGTGTAGAGCAGCAACCTGGTCTTCCGTCTCCACGTTTACCAGCTTGTACAGTTTTCATGTCTTTGCTTCCAAAGACGCCAGTTTTGCCGTAAAGGTTTTACGCACAGCTCAACCTGAGTGTACCCACCTATAGGGACAGCTTTGGAACGTTCCCATGGTGTGCAGTGCACCCCAAATGTTTGTAAGAGAAAATTGTATTGTACTTACCGTTAAATCTGTTTCTTCAAACACAATTGGGCTTCCATCCCTTTTGTTCTGTTTGATGTGACTTTCCCCTCTCTTGAGACTTTGTAAGTTTAAATAACTGAGGCTTCTGTCCAGGGGGGGTAGGGGTTGAGGGGAAGCAGCAGGCTAGACAAGTCTCCTTTAGTGCCTTGCTCTATACAGCGCCCTCTATACCCCATGGTGCGCATTGTCCCCCCAACTGTTAGGAGAAACAGATTTTATGGTAAGTACACAAATCTCATTTTGTACTATATATCACATATTTTAAACATATTACACTATATATGTTCTCTTATGCTTTTCATATCTTATAAAATTTTGGAATTTCATCTGAGGAATATCATTGATGTGAAAGACACATTTGAGAACTGCAATAAGTCATTGGACTTCATCTATAAAGGACTTTAACATTTTTCCTTGGATATCATTGATTTTATGTGAGTATTGGTCTCTACTCTATTCACCTACAAAAGTCAAAACTGAAAGGATGCTCTCATGTGCAGAAGCCATTTATAGCTTTATCTTGATTAAGGTGCCACAAAGGTTCAGCAGTGCTGTCCACAGAGCTTACAATACAAGGCATTACAGGACATAGCAAAAAAGGCAAAAAAGTATAATGCACAGCAAAAGTTTAGCTAAGTCAGCAGTTGAGGGGTGCTCGGCAGGGAATAATCTTCTCCCTAAGACATGAAGAAAGAGGCATGAGGTGGGTGAGCAAGTAGGCACAAACGGCTTAGGAGTAGGGAGCAAAAGGATCAGAGCAACCGAGGACAGGAGGGAAGACTGGTATGCTTGTGGAATAGATAGAGAAGTGGAGGGCATGAGGGAACAAGACTCTGCTCGTGAGAGATTTGATAAGTTTTATTTTATATTTTAGTTCAATGTTTACTTAAGACATATCAGTGAAAGTGCCGAGTGATGCTGAAACCTTGTTTCATCAGAGGCAAAAGGGAAACGAGAAAATATAAAATTTTAAATACACACTACAATGTATTCATCTATGCAGCATGCAATATGGATGTCCTGTATTGTTGCTAAAGTTTTACACACTGCATTTTTGTCTCTATAGATTGGGATGTCCTGGATTCACGTTGCCAGAGTTTCCACCAACTCCGGTGGAGCAGGGAGCCTCAAAGTCTCTCTTTTTTCCAGATGACGCAATTAACAAACATCCACGGTTTAGGTGCGTTCAGGCACTAGTTATAAGAAAACAAATGTCTGCCGGTTGTACTACATGGCTTTCACAATTTAACATGCAGAATAAACCTTTTATACTTTTTGATATTGTAGTTCATATCAAACAAATGTTTGTTTTTTTTTTTTTGTTTTTGTTTTTTTTACTTTAAAGGGAAAAGCCACCTTTGTAGATTTATATTGTCTAGACAGGTTTGATCATGTTCATTGCTCTTGGATGTAACTGGTAAGCTCAAATCTGCGCATTGGATACAAACTATACAGTAGAGATGTTTTGTTGAAGAGCCCTAACTATAAATCTGTTAGGGTAACTGCACTCTTTGAAGATGGATGATTTTCAGAATTGGTTAATTCTTGTAATTTATTTTTTTTCTTTGATCCATTTTATTAAGTAGTTTTGGCTTAGAGCTCTTTTTTTTTTTTTTTTTTAAGCCCTCCTATAAACTGACAGCCGTACACTTTGTAGCTTATTTATCAGGAAAAGCTCAAAAGTGAATACACTTGTTTTCACTAGTCTGAAAGTGAATGTATGAAGCTTGTATACCTCAATAATTTTTGTCTTGCATGTTCTTTGATGGCATACAGAAATTTTACAAACACATCTTGTGCTTGTCTTACACAGTACTTTGACAAGAAATATTCGACACAGACGTGGTGAAAAAGTTGCTATCAATGTTCCAAGTGAGTATATCTCTGTATAAATGGCTCTGTCATATGCTATAATGTATAGCTTAATTACAATTTTTATCTTATGCAGTTTTTAAAGACAGAAATACCCCCTCTCCATTTATCGAAAGATTTTTGAATGATAGCGGTGATGATGCAAAGGCATTGAAGCCTGATCATATTTATATGGATGCCATGGGATTTGGAATGGGCAACTGCTGCCTACAGGTATGCAACGCAGAGCTCTAATAGGGGCATGGCTGCAAAATCCTCTACTGTAGCTGTCTCCACAATCTTGCTCATGTCCGACACACTTCTCTCTTTATTACAAAAAACAGTAATTTATGTTTGTGAAACATAGTAGTCTAGATAGTAGTCTGTGCAGAATTATAGGACCAACATTACCAAAAGAAAAAACTTGTTGTCACCTTGGGAAAAGTTTTGCTTAGGTACACACTTTATCTTGCTTTGCGAGTTGCTTGAACACATGCATTATTCACCTTTCAGCTTTACATGAATTTGTGTATACATTTTGTTAGAGAAAAAACAAAAAAATCATCTTACTTATTTTCCCTGCATTAGGTAACCTTCCAAGCTTGCAGCATTTCAGAAGCCAGGTGTCTTTATGACCAGCTAGCTACAATATGTCCAATTGTGGTAAGTTGTGTGTGATTGTAATTTATTTGTTTTATGATTGGTTCGTTTACACACCAGATATCTTATTGTTGGAAGAACGGCTACATGTCATGACAACGAACAAAAATGACAATATCATAAAAACACAGTTCTGTAGCAGTTAGAATTCAAATTACAATCAGAAAGATTGTGTGCAAGTTTCTTTACATGTAAATGCAGCATAGGCCACCACAGACAACAAGCACATCTCAGAAGAAGGGGGGGGGGGGGAAAGCAATCAAGCAGTTAAAGGCTTTTCAGATTCGTTTACACATCACATTTCTTACTGTTGGAAGACTGGCTGCATGTCATGTCAAAATAAAATGGCTAAATGTCAAATATACAGCATTTTTCTATTTTAATACCTCCTTGGATATTTGCCAATATTTTAAATAACTATTTTGGTAGGATTATTTCTGCTGCTAGCCAATTCGTTGCAAAAGGATTGCTTGAGAATGATTTGATCAACTTTACGATCCTATAGAAAGTGTCTGCATCGGCTCACAATTCCATGAACCACGACCTGTACTAGGCCTCTGTTTTAACGCCACTCTTCAGGTGTAAGCGTGGATGTGTGCAGCTCTGCATAGGTACTTGCAGGATTTTAATGGGCATGCGCGTAGCAAAATCGCTCAACCTACACTGCACAAACGTGTATAAGATAAAGTCTGCATCAGCCCCTAAGGGTATTCCTTTCTAGGAATGTTTAAATACCTACAATTTTTACCCATGCGTGTTGTCTATTGTGTTTGTGCACCTTTGCCTGCTTCTTTGCTGCCTTGGTAAAGTGTAACATAATAATTTGTCCCTCTTTTTGTAGATGGCTTTGAGTGCAGCTGCTCCTTTTTACAGAGGTTATGTGTCTGACATTGATTGCCGGTGGGGAGTAATTTCTGCCTCTGTAGATGATCGAACTGAAGAAGAAAGAGGCCTGAAGGTATTATAATTGTAAATATCTGATTACATGCACATTTTGTTCATTGCAACAGATGTATTGTACTAATTTATTTTGTTTTGTTCTCTAGCCTCTGAAGAATGATAAGTACCGAATCAATAAATCTCGGTATGATTCTATAGATAGTTATTTGTCTACATGTGGTGAAAGATACAATGACCTTGACTTGACTATAGATAAAGAGATCTATAACCAGCTATCAGGAGAGGGTAAGCTGTTCAAACTTTATTAAATATGGTTTAAGGCAACATTTAAGTAAGGGTCGTTCCACATGAAATCAATACAACTTTAGTTTACCTTACATTCTCTAATTTCAATTAAATTTGATATAATAAATGCTGCCATGGGTGTAAAGAAAATCCCCAAATCTTAGGCTGATATGTGCACTGGCTTTGAAGTTATATGCCTTTACAGCTGCAACTCTTTAACAAAAAACTCTCTAACAGTTTTAAAATTGCATTTGTAGCTCACCTGATTGAGCTTAGAGTTGGGCAATGTCTCATTTTAAACCTGTTTTTATGAGTTTTCATATGGTATATAACATAGCGTTATGTTTCAATAAAAATTGTATTTTAAAGCCACTCCAGACCATTCAGATTAGAGTGAACAGTAGGGAAAACTGTCTTTTAAAGTAGCAATCCCATGAGTGTGCTTTTGAACACATCACTTTGGCAGGTATTTTTAATGAGTTGTTTTTTTCTTTCCGGCTGTGATTTAATGATTTATGTTAATGTCCACTATTGCAACCATAGCCACATGTCACATGATGTAGTGAGCAGAGGGGCTTCGGCATGCCCATCTGAGCTCTGTCTGCACTGTGACATCCTCCTTCTCCCAATCTGCCATCACTTGACATGCTGAGACCTGTGAGCCCGTGCCTGTATAGCACACTTGAATGTATGTGGTTGCCGGACAGTTTTTGAAAAGGAGATAGTAAAATATAGGAGTATAGCTAAGAAAAATCACTCAGTTGCATGCTTAAAAGGTACTGTGGGATTGCTGCTTCAAACTACCCTTTTTATTATGCGCAGGACATAAACAACCTGATCTCCTGTAGGTCTCCACTCCATACAGTATATATTCTGAGAATGCTGGTCGTTGTAGTAAAGTTTTGTATTGATCACCCTGGATTGCAGCAGCATGTTAAATGTCACACCAGTCAAGGGCCATGTCACAATTGCTAGTATAATTAAATTCTGGAAGACCTGTTACTGAAAAATGGATTTAATTTTGCTCTTTGTTTTACTGCCTCATACTAGTTGGTCCCCATCCCTGTGCAACAATTTAATGCCAGACTGATTTCTCTGGTATAGTTTTTATGCCACTTCATTTTAACGTGTTTTGAGGGCACATCATTTTTGACTAAATACTGATCAGTTAAATTCTTATGTTGATGGTATTTCTAGCATATTACTATAGTTCTCTCAATATGCTTAATAATGTTGCAAATGTATTAGGACAGCCTTAAACTGAACACGAGACTATAATACTAGAGAATATTCTGCTTTCTCCTGTGATACAGGCATTGATCATCTCTTGGCTCAGCACATTGCACATCTCTTTATCAGAGATCCTTTGACATTGTTTGAAGAGAAAATACATTTGGATGATGCCAATGAATCTGACCATTTTGAGGTATGTTTGTTCGTTCCTAATGTTGAGAAGAAAAGATCAGAAACTTGGTAATGTAAACCAATCCCCATGGTTTAATAATGGTGTTCTAATGTGACATGGAAGGTTTGGTCTAGTTGGTCTAAATGTCTGTTTGCCATGTTCAGCGTTTCATTTGATTTTCATTTAAAACCTTAAAAGGCTGTAAAGACGCAAACATTAGGTGGAACGCAATCCAGAAAATGTATTTTAAACCTGTTGAAGGCTTCGGTGCATGATTTTGAAGATAATGGGCTTATACTGCATTAAATCTGTTCTAAACACTGTTTTTGACTTGAAGCTGCCATGATTAGCTATCAAAGTGCTTCATACTGTGCTGTATATACTAAAAATGTGAGTTTGAAAGCTTGTTTTCTTAATCCAAGAAAGTTTGGGAGGGTTAAAACAAACGGGCCAGGTTATGTAATTAAATAGTACAGAACAGTGATTGGCCACATCTTGCCCCCTGTGTCCTTCATCTGCAGCCCCCAGTTTGTTTTGCCTAAAGTTTTAAAAGCTATAACAAACAAATTTAGTAGTTTAAAATGCCTGCTGATATGCTATTACAGATAGGTGTCTTTCATTGATTAAATGTATTAACTTATTACTGAGATTAAGGGTAATGTGCAGCATTTTTTTGAGGTTAGAGGGCTATTCATGTGGTTTCTGAAGTGTCAGGTTGCCCATCACTGGTATATTGATGTGAGATATTTTCACAGGCTTGAAACCTATTTCCTTTTTCACCATGCGGTGGTAATTTCTCAAAGCTTAGTATATCAATGCATTCAAAAAGCAATAGGGAAATCTTGAAATGTAATTTGTGAATACCATACTGCTGCTATTATGTAACCCTTTCATTTCTAACTGCCCTGCTGTTTTCTTTCTATAGAATATCCAATCAACAAACTGGCAAACCATGAGGTTTAAGCCACCTCCACCGAATTCTGATATAGGGTGGAGAGTAGAATTCAGGCCTATGGAGGTTTGTACAGTTTTATTTCACTTCTATAAACAAAACAAGCTAATTATAGAGCACCAAGCCTATTGTCAAACCATAGCTAAAAGGAGAACCCATTGTCATTGTCTGCAGGATGATTCCTTTTTTTCTGTTTTACATGCATAACCCAGCACTATTAATTAAATATGAAAAGTAACTATACAATGTATTCCTGCTTAAAACTAATGAAATTATCCGATTTCAATGAACATACCACAATGCATGTCTAAGACCAGTATTATGTATGTATTCTTAAAGCGTCTGCTTCTAAATGGCCATTAGAAAAAAAACTGCCAAAACTGAACTCATTCCTCCTAAATCTTCATCCCTCCATGATATCTTGATCACTGTTAATGATACCACCATCTCTTCTGTCTCCCAACTCTGCTGCTTGGATGTCACCCTTGACTCCTCCCTGTCCCCCTCCCCCCACATTCAATCTCTTGCCATATCCTGTCGCTTCAAATGATCAGCCTCCCCTGCTCCCACCTTTGTTCTATACTCAACACAGCTGTGGGACTTTGTTCCTTTCATGCTGCTGTTTCTCTACCTGCCCTCTTTTCCTTGCCTTACACTGGCTCCCTTTCCCTTACAGAATCCTTTTCAAATCCTCACCTACAAGGCCATCTCTCACTTCACTGCCCCTTTTTATCTCCAACCTCCTCCATTCACACTTCTGCCCCTTCCCTGCGATCAGCCTGTAAGTCTCCTCTCTTCCACTGTAATCACCTCATCCCACACCAGAATTCAAGATTTCTCCTGGGCTGCTCCCCTCCACTCAGGGAGTGCAGGAGGCCGGCCGCAGATTGGCACTGTCAAAGTATCTCCAATCCAGGCCCACTAACCCCTAAAGCTGTAAGATGGGGGAGTGGTATATATTGTTGCTTTGGATGTTGATATAGCCTAATGTATTTCTCCGCACAGGTGAAATATATTCTGCTCTGCTTTTACATTTAACTTGTATCCATCAATCCATGACCTTTATTTTCAATTGACGGTTCAAAGCTGGTTCCTAGCATTGTGATTTTTAGAACAGGTTCTCTAGCCTTTGTTAAAGGGGTTTTCCAGGGTTCATAATGTGTTTATATGGAGTTTTACACTGGGACATACCTAGGTGCACATAATCACAGTAAACACTCCTTAAGAACCATTTCCCCTTATGCGCTCCTTTTGCGCCTGATCTCCCTCTTGTGCCTGCTATCGGTTTACACTCCCATTTTTATGTAAGCTCTTCCCTCCTGTCCCTTTACCATTTCTTCTCCCAACTTCACTGTACTAGCTATGCTTGGAGCTATTGGAGTATTGGTTTTACTCGTTTAGTGTTCTGTACTGTTTTACCCTGTATGGTCCACTGTTTGCCTTTTATAAACATTGATGATGATAATTAGATGTGTAGTGTTTTTTTAATGAAATGGCCCAAAAAACATACCTGCATTTGCACAATAAAATATGTAGTCCATTAGTATTCCAATCTAGTTAAGAGGAAACTTTGAATTCATAGTGAAATGCACATGTAAATATTATGAAGACTTTTGCAGTCACAAACATTTTGGTACAGATTTTTTTTTTTTTTTTTTTTTATAGGTTCAGTTAACAGACTTTGAAAACTCTGCCTATGTCGTGTTTGTGGTGTTACTGACCAGAGTAATTCTTTCTTACAAGCTGGATTTTCTCATTCCGTTGTCAAAGGTAAGACTGGGTAAGGATACATTACATTTTAGTGTGAGTTCACCCTCCACTTCCCTAATATAATAGATGTAAACGCTGCTATCCTGACAGAAACCTTTTGATCAAATCACCATAATATCATGAGTGTGTCACGATAAACAGCATATAGTCAATGGAAATATATACCTAAAAAGACATCAATAAATGCAGAATGTAATTTAATTTTTATATTTATTAGAACATCATAAATTAAGGAAAAACAACCAAAACCATTCTTATATAAAGCTATACTTAAACAAGAATACACTTCTTGTGTTTAAAATAAAGATATAAACCCAAAAAACTGATTCACAAATCTAGACCTAAAAGATCCCATATTTTGACAGGCGCTGATGCGGAGACTTCCCTGAACAATAGTTGTGCTGGTGGCTAGATTGAGATTGTGTTCTAATTAATGTGATCAGAACACAAGTAAAACTCTTTAATATAAACATTGTTTTACAATATAAGGGCCATTAAACATTTGCAGCTATTTGCCACACTAAATTCACTGCAAACATTGCCAATATTGTCTTATCAGAGGCTTATTTGGGTACAGGTAACAGTAAGCTAGGTTTAGCTTTGGCAGAATGCTGCATATTCAGAAAGCAAATATGCAGCACTGCTCATTTGGAATTAGAGTAAAGTCTGTGTATATTTTGTGCATTCCCAGTGTTCTATTAACTATTTAAACTGATTACAATTGCATGGATTTTTCACAGGTTGATGAAAACATGAAAGTGGCCCAGAAACGAGATGCTGTGTCTCAGGGGTTGTTTTACTTCAAAAAGGATATTTGTAAAGGTACCTGCATGATTAATACAAATTGATAGTGTAGTGTAAGTTGTATGGAATTTAAGTATTAAGAGAATATATTATAGAAATCCCAGAATAATCTCCCTGCACTCTATTGCCAACCTGTCTCTAAAATTATAGAAAGTCTTGGGTGCATATATTGCAATGCATGTGTAAACCACCCACTACGGTCAAGGTATTTCTGGTAATAGCATAGTCCCAATTCTGTAATCAATGAGTATCAACATTGGGTAGCCTATCCGTTTCATATAAACTGTAGAGCAAAACTTACCAGTTGTAACCCCAGCTCTCCAGGCAGGTAACCCATCCATGGGAAGCCCAGACAGAGGCAACAGCAGATCTCCCATAGGTACCTCACCATTTGCGGCACAGTCAGTCAACGTGTAACTGGTGAAAGATGCAGATTAGAACATGACGGTGAAAGTTGGCTGTTTGTTTTGTAGCTGGTATTGCTGCAGTTGATGGCTGTTGTACTGCACTTAATGGTACAGAAGCTGACACAGAAGAGTACACCCTTATGAGCATTGATACTATAATCAATGGAAAGGTAAAACAAGTTTAACACTATATTTCAGTAGACTGTTTAAAAAAAAAAAAAAAAAGTTTAATCATTTTTATTTTTTTTTCCCTCCTCATTCAGGAAGGGGTTTTCCCAGGCTTACTTCCAATCCTTAATTCTTATCTTGAAAATATGGAGGTAGATGTGGACACTCGCTGCACCATCTTAAACTACCTTAAACTAATCAAGAAAAGAGCTTCAGGTATGATAATCTGCACTAAAGAGTTCATTTACCACATAATGGTACCTGTAGGAAGCTGTAGTGGTTACTTTCGTTATCAGTGATGTAGCTCAAACATTGTTGTCTGGAATCACAGGTTCTCAGACAAACTGAGAGATTTTCAACACATTTACTTAAGAGCAATATCTTAAAGTAACTTGCACCCCAAATGCCTCATTTTAGCTATGGTCAGCTTTTAACACCTACATACTTTTGTTTAATATCTGGCAGTGTAAATATATTCAAATATAATTTTGTCTATTAGGAGATTGATAAAACCTGGGAACCCTGATACTGCTAGAATTTTATACAAATATTTTAAGTGTCCTTGAGAAGACTAAGATTTTTCCATCAATGCAGTATACCACATTCTATTAAGAACTACACTTCTGCAAGATTGATTTGGCTTCTTCCACTTTCAGCTATATAAAAAATTGGCAGAGTTGCACAAACATAGAATAATAATTATCCAGTGGTTTGCTTAATGGAAGCTGAAAGCAAATTGAATCCTTGCTTGATTGCAGTTAAAGGTCTTCTATACAAAATGGACTGGAAATTAATAAAATGGGTTGCATGTGGGAATCTTTTATAATGGATGGAGTTGCAATGAGCCAGTATTCCTGTGATGATATTCTCTTGCATTAGGCTCTAAGTTAATCAATGAGTGTATCATGCCTGGACTGGCAGAGTTCCATGTGGAAATATACATGGAAGAACTTGCCTAGTTTGGTTAAGATGGTTATTGCATGTCAACTCCAGGGGGCAATGCTGTGATTCCCGCACAAGATGGCCACAGGCATTGAGTATAGGCCTCTTTAATATTAGTTTTGAGGTAGTGCTTCCAAGGTCCAACACGTAGAGGCAGTGAGCTGCTGGTGGCTTTGTGAAGACTGGTTACAGACGCAATTGCTGTCATAGGCCCCTAGTCAGATCACCTAGGTGGGCTCTGGGCTCAATTTGGAGGGGGGGTATTTGCTGCAGTGGGAGCAAGTAGATAATTGCCAAAGAGTGAATGTTGGGCATAATGGCAGGTATTGCTCTTACCAACCTGTAGTGGATGGGTGCAGTAGGAGTCCATGTTCTGAAATCTCTCTGCCTCCCAGGGAGTGCAGGCCGCAGATTGGCACTGTCAAAGTATCTCCAATCCAGGTCCACTAACCCCTAAAGCTGTAAGATGGGGAGTGGTATATATTGTTGCTTTGGATGTTGATATAGCCTAATGTATTTCTCCGCACAGGTGAAACACTTTCTGCTCTACTTTTACATTTAACTTGTATCCATCAATCCATGACCTTTATATTCAATTGACGGTTCAAAGCTGGTTCCTAGCATTGTGATTTTTAGAACAGGTTCTCTAGCCTTTGTTAAAGGGGTTTTCCAGGGTTCATAATGTGTTTATATGGAGGTTTATACTGGGAAATACCTAGGTGCACGTAATCACAGTAAACTGTTCTGTAGTTTATGGTTTATTTTTTGGGAAACTCACTCTTTAAGAACCGTTTCAGACAGGAGTCCTGGTATGTTTCTGTAAAGAATGGTTTTATATTGTAGGAGAGCTGATGACTGTTGCACGATGGATGAGAGAATTTGTTTCAAGCCATCCAGACTACAAGCAAGACAGTGTGATCACAGACAAAATGAATTACGACCTCATGGTAAAATGCAACCAAATAGCTAATGAACAGACTAGCTGTCCAGAGCTGCTTGGGTTTACCACTACTAAAATAAAGCAAAGTGGAAACAAACCTGTCTCTATAGGATTTGTTATGTAATGTCAGTTGAACTGCATTTATTGGTATGAAGACCAAACAGTGGTGCTGCACTAGACTATTGGCCAATATGCTTTTTATGCAGTGGTAGCTTCATAAATGAACACATTACTATTAACATTTATACAGTGTATATGTAAATAGTAAAATATTTTTATGACTAACAATGTATTCAGAGAACATTGCATCAAGTTACTGTGAAATCGGCTTACATTTTATGTATACTCTGGAAAAACCATTATGTTCCGTTCCTCCAGTATGGTACCAGTAGTTGTATTTAATAAATCAGCTTTTTATCCCTTTTTTTTAATTTCATTATGTTCTAGATTATTTGTAATGAATGTATTTCTGAATTATTGTATTGGTAACTAATGCCTCAACAAAAGAATATACTTGAGCTCTTGCTACAGCACACACAAGAAATTAATTTGCCAGCTTCTTGGTCTGGCACAAATCTGTTACTTAAATCCATGCCCAAAATTTACAATCGGTCAGCTGAAAGACCTCTGTGCTGATGCCAGCACATTTTGTCCTTTGGTGGATTGACATTGCCCAGGGGAATGAGACCTACATTCCATGTGTTATCAAAGCATATTATTGCCACAATAAGGATTGGCCATCATACACTACCTGCTCTAAGGCAAATGCTTAGACTCCACTTTTTTTTAATTGTAGTTTTGACATTGTAAACAGACTTAGAATTCTGCAGTAGCATCCACTGAAAATTCCGACCAGAACATGTCCAACTGGAAAACCTCACTGGCCTTAAATCTTTCTCAACACTGTAATCTACAAATAAAATGGTTGGCCTAATTTATGTGATGTGTTGTAATGTTTCAAAATTGCTTGTAATAATGCACTTGCCTGTTAAAGATTATAACCAAATGTATATGTGAATGGGTCATATTTAAAGCTTAATGGGAGGTCCAGCTTACTTTTAATAGCAGGGGAAATTACAGTTGTTTGTATGCAAATATAAAACATGATTATTATTTTTGTTTTTATTCTAATGGATAAAGATTTTACCATTGTGATCAATGTGCTTTAAATACTTCACAAGACCTGTTCAATGTTATACAGCTTTTTTTTGTCATCTTGATGTATATTTAAATTTTCCTAGCTGGTACCTACTGTTTTGGGGAGAAATAAAATGAAAAATAAAATGCATTCTTTTAATCATTTATTCAAGTGTTTTTTTTTTTTGTTTTCTTAAATTGGAAGTTTGTATTTGTGGTAACATGTTATGCAAATTACTCCTGCATGGTTAGTGGTGGTGCAGATTACTGCATGAGTTGTAGTTTTTGATTGGTCTTACACAACCCAAGTTTTGCACATCTCTAGACTTGCCAAGTAACCCTCAATTTTGTCAGTCGCTATGCAAACACAATATGTCCTCAACATAACCACGATGTATTAGTAAAGACAAAGTATTCAATCTTTTCTGCTAACCTCACCTAGTACTTACAATACAGTATAGTTCAGCAGGTAAGTATATATATATATATTACACAAAGTTTCCAGTTTACCCAGAAACCTGTGGCGCTCCAGTTGTTGTGAAACTACAAGCCCCAGCATGGTTTGGCAATATGTAGCAGCTTAGTGCCACAGGTTAGCCAAACCTGCTATATACTATTCACAAGCACACCACAGCAGGTATCCTAAACATGGGCTTACAATCATTTAATGCTGTCCATCAACTTACAGCTTTCTACTCCAAGCTTATACAATAAGAGTAGATAACCATTTTAAGTTGATACAAAACACATTTGTTATACTTGCATCAGGAAAGATTGCATGTAGATGTGGATTCTCCTTTAAGATACTATATGCTCCTTAACATAATATTTAATAACCTCTTGTATAATACAAAACTGTTTGTAATCGATGGTGAAGAGCATTTAGTTTCCATTACTCTTCACCTCTTTTATAAAGGTGTACCTTCAACATGTGTCTATCCCAGATTCCATTCCTCATGTGTGTTCTCAGACTCATTACTGTTTCTATTTTAGCATCTTTAGTTTTACATTCCCATATAGCACAGTAATATGCTTGTATAGCAATCAAGCGTAGATTCCTTGTCTCATGTATAACATCACTGTAACATTATATAGTATCCTTGTCCCATGTGTCCTCACTTAATCCGTGCAGCCACTAAACTAAAGATTCCAAGAGCGGACTATGCCTTCTGTGATATAATTGTGGGAGGCGTGTTATTGGAGCAAGGGGTCGTGCCTTCGCAAAGACTTAAATCTGTACAACTCTGCATCTCCCGTAAGACAGTCCGGGTGGTATGTTTTGCATTAATGGGACTACCTAATTTGCATGAATTGCACCCTCATCCCTGCCCCACATCTTCCATCCGGAAGAGTTGCAGACACTCATAAGTCTAGGAACCCCAGTAGATTGCCTAATTTTGCCTCAAACTTGAGTGCAGCCTATTATGTTAACCATTATGATTTGATTATAAAAATGGGATACCATTGGTATTTTAACAAATGTACTGTTGACATAATTCATTGACTTTGCTCACCTCCATTACTTAACTGCTTCAACGGCTGTCACAAGCAATTAGATAGTACAAGGCGTAATGTAGCACCAACAGACTGAACCGAATGGCGTACACACGACATAACGGAAGTGTTGATATATAAAACTAAATATATACACCTTTCACTCCTCTGCAGCAGGTTGCCATGTTAGTGGGTGGGTGATGAGGCTTCTCTAACATAGCAGGTAGAATTTGAGTGACAGACTTGCAGTGCAGAAATGCTCTGTTGCTTGATTATATATATATATATATATAATCATCAAGCATCTGTAAGAACCATGCAATTGCATGAACTCATATGCCTGCAGAATAAGCTTTTTGACCAATATGAGAGTCTATCTGGGCACTGTCCTAAAGTTGTGTGAAGGGCTTCAAGCTGTTTGCAGTGATAAAGGGTGGTAATATTTTGCTTGCTGCAGTAGAATGTCAGACTAATGTTGAACAATTTATTTCATGTACTATTGTTAATATCTGAATTTTACTCCTTGGATTTTAGTGTTTGTTTGAATTTTTGAAGCAGGATTTTCATCCGATAGATATGAATGTCCAATGTTAATCTTAAAATCTACTAAGCCGTGATGTGGCTGCTTAATAGGTGGTGTAACTTGGCAATCATCTGCACGAGATGTGCTTCCACTGAGCTGCTGCTCTAGATAGAAAAATCCAATCTGCAACCTTCTAATAACTTGCTGCATTCTATTCCCCTCTAGAGTGTCTGAGATACAATCGGATATTTTACGGAAAAATAACTTTAGTGGTAACTGGCCCCAGGGCCTACCACTCCATCCTAATGCCTGACCCAATTTGGTCTGTGGTGCACCAACTAAACTAACAATCCTAAACCTGGCACCCGCCACTGCCTGGGCACATGAGGCATACAGAACTATTACAATTTTCTGCTGGTAGCGTAGGAACAGATCCTTGAAAAACCACAGCACCAAAGTTTGCCTCAACACAAAGAACTAGGCTGGTAATTAGAATGGGGCAGCTGCTACACCCAATGCTTCCTACATGCTGGGATTCATTTGCACCTCCTCAACAGAACAGTGGTGCCTACAATCACCTGGTTCTGTTATCTACAGGTTTGCATAAAATGGTCCTCTGCTGACCAGTCTAGAGCAAAAACAAGCCTGTGCTTGGTATATCCCATATTCTATATGGTACCAGCTGCATGGCAATAAGCCCACCTTTGGTATATTCCATATTGTATAAGGTACCTGCTGTGTGGCAATATAAATGCCCATATATGTATACAAAACAAATAAGACCGTTGTTGCTTATCCTTAAAACTGCATATTTGTGTGTATCTAGCAAAAGGAAACCATGAGGTATTAGTTTATATATTGATCAAAACATTTAAGCCTATGAGCGTTAAGGGCACCTCATTATATGCAGGTCCTATATGCTTTAAACACCATTAAAATGCAATTAAACTAGATGCACTCATCTCCCATGTATAAGGGTTTACATCTAGCAAGGGCTGACTTGTGAGCCACATCCAAATGTGCCTTAAATAGCCTTGATGGACAGCTCCTCTGACAATAAGGCAATATTTTGAAATAAAAACAGAGAAAAAAAAAATACCATGCTCTGTATATCCCATATTATATATGGTACCAGCTGCATGGCAATACGCTGACCAGTCTGTTATTGGGTGACACCTGTTGCTTACCATAAAAGCTTTCCGGGAAGCTGACCTGTGAAAGAGCACCCCATTTGAGTCTGTGAGCTCAAAAGGCCAGGTCATCTTGCTGCAGCCTATGGTTTCACATCGCCTTGCTAGTAGTCCTAGCAGCGGAGGCTCGTCATAGCTATTATCCTGACTGGAAGCAGTTTTGACCTATAGTCCACTGTATCCTCGGACCCTCCCTGATCAAGCAGTGACACTAACAAATTTTGAAAGAGGGGCTTAAGGACAGGAGAGTAGGTGAATGTTTTTTTTTTAATTCAAGTTACTCTGTTGCCACTAAAGCAGATTAGTACACTGTCTTACATTAGCCTTCACATATCCTAAAATCATCAGAGCCGACACTGTCCTTTTGAAATTGCAGAAATAACTGTACAGTCTTTATACCGCCTTCATAGTATACAGTGTGTGCCTATCTCTGACTAGAGATGTGCTACCACTCAGTGGCCATTCTAAATATTACAATCTGCATCAACTGGACTTTGCATTGAGTTCCTGCTAGTTAGCCTCAAAATTTGTAACAAGTTTTATATCACCATCTAGTGCCCAAAGCAGAACTAACGACTCGGGAGGGGGGGGGTAGCAAAAGAGCTGATGAAAATGAGTGGAGACTTCTGTGTGTTTATAGGCAGATATATGAGCTGATCAAATTAACCTGTCAACTTTGAAAGTTGTCCAAACCAAACACAGCCAACCATGCAGGATGCATTATACAAGGCTAAGAAAGGTTCTACATCTTGGATAACACATCATTTGACGAGGAAGGAAAAGTAGATTCTGCAAAAAGACCAGTCTTAACCTCTGCACAAGTCAAGTGAGCAGGAGGAACCAACAAGCCTGACAAACCAGAACAAAGAGTGATTTTTTTATTTTTAGCATTTCAGACCCAAATCCAAGCTAAAATGCAAAAGCTTAATTCTGATCTCAAGCAGTCATTCAAGACTGAACTACAAGAAGCAGTTGCGTCAATAAAATTGGACATTTTGTCATTGGCAGTCTGCACAACCAATCTGGAAACAAGGCAGGAGAATGTCTAGCGTTTTCAACAGGATACAGATAAGAGACCAGGATCATATTAGTAGAGACTTAAAGAACAAAGATGACGAACTTGAGAACTGGGAATGCTGAAATAATATAAGAATTAAAAACTTAAAGTACATCATTCAAGATAATTTAGAGCCCTACCTAAAAAGCATATTGACTTCATTGGCCCTGATTTAAGCCTGCACCAAATTTGAATTGATAGAGATCATAGTGCCCTTTGACCAAAACCCAGGGAAAACAAACCGTCCATCATCAAGACATTATCTGTTCAAATTGCAGTTCCCCAATGACCATTGCAAAGAGGCCAGAGCTATCTGAGAAAGGGGCATTAGATAAAGATTGGGTTATCCTTTTAAGCTCATCATGGACCTTGGAGTAAAATCTGAGCGACTCAAAGATCCCAGAGACTGAGATGACCTGCTGATGAATCTGTATTAGTCAAGACACGCCACAAACCACTGCCACCCCCTCAGCCTTATAGATCACTATCCCAATCCCATGAAAGTCCAAACTTAATGCAAAGAATAAGATTAAATGTCTTATCTAAGCTACTGTTTTCTGAGAGGTTCTGCAATTTTTCTTGGTTATGATTCCTAGAACTGTTCACCTGACACATGCTACATTGCTCCATATCATCAGCCATGTTTTCAGTGTTTATGATACCTCAACATATAACTTTTTATGTGTGAAGAAAGATTCCATAACCACCACTTCTCAAAATAAGAGTTGAACCAACCTGCTGTGGCTCCCATACATAAATAATAAGTTATATAAACTGTTATAAGTTCCTTACATAGTATTTACACCTTAGGTTTACACACAATTTAAAATTGTTTATTTCTTTTTCTCTTCACTTTGTGTCATGCTAGTAGGCAAACATGGACCCCTGTAAGTAACATTAGCTCACAACTTGGATATGGTAACTTTTTCAACATATTCTTTTTTGTTCTATACAAAGTGCGTAGGGGCCTGGTTCTGACAGGCGGAGATGGTCCTAGATACCGAGCTAGATAGATCCACCACAGCTACTGTCACAAGCACATGAACACTCTCAAAGAATCTCAACAAACACATGAAATAATTAGGCCAATTCGATATCTGGCAAGTGCTCAATCCCACCTCATGATGCTACACTTTTTATTTTTGCCCTCACAAAACTAGAATAGATATGTTTATAACCTGCAGCGGCATCTCTCAATTATTATTAGATCACCGATACAGATCAATCCCTCGTCTTATCATTATATAGTCACAACCACATTTGATCTCCTAGATATTCCAAATGTGGCAAGAGCAGGGTCTAAGGCAAAGGTCATACCCCACTGGACACCCAATCTCACACTTTGGGCTTGTAAGGTGGGCATTGTATGTAAATGAAACCCCTCTGAAAACTCCACAGCTCCAGTCAACAATCATGGAGACTAAAACAGGTTCTTTAGGGATAAGATTCATCCGATTACCTCCGAACAAACCAGTTCTACGGGAAAGGAGGCTTCTATAGGTGAGGATCTCTACCAGTTAGATTCTAGAAGCTTATCTGAACAACCGTTAGCCATAACAATTACAAGATCGTTTTATTGGCGGACGACATACTCTTAACTCTGACCAAATTTCTCATCTCCCTTCCAGTCTTCTTTAAAGATTATTATCTGACTTCGGAACTCTATCCGAGTACAAGGTAAATGACCATAAATCAGAATCTCTAAAACAACTGTTAAAACTGAACTTCCAATGGAAGATTGGCAACATAAAATACTTAGGAGACAACATTACTAAATACCAGCTCTATAATACTAGTTATCCAACCATACTCAATAAACTAGGTCAGGATTTAGTCCATTGGACGAAGCACTGTATGGATGTGTAGAATCAATGTAATAAAAAATAAATCTTATCCCTAAAGTTTTATACCTATTCCAGAACAGCCGGTAACAGTCCCAAGCGAGTCTATAAACAACCTGCAAACAGCTTATAACACATTTATATGAAATAGCTAAAAATCGTGAATAAACTGGTTATGGCCAGGGCACCTGCCATGTTGGGACTGGGGCTCCCCCTTTTCCACGATATTACAATGCTATCTGTCCAAACCGCCTCTTTGCGTGGTTGACAACACATACTAAACAATGAGTACTTATAGAAAACAATTTCGTAGACAAGAATTCCCTAGAATATTACCCCTGGCTTATTAAAGCGTAGCTTGGACCAAAATCTGTTGTCTCCATCCCCAACAGGGAACTAACATTAAACACTTGTGACTATCCCCTATATGGAACCATCCCTCTTTCCCCCCAGGACAGAATCACAACATGGCAACTGAAACCAGCTGGCAATAACACATTTTTGTCACATTTTAGGGGTGTTTTACAGTATTTCCAAGTACTGCACTTTGTCCACACTAGTCTCAAGGCAGCCCACTCAGAAAGCTTGCTCAAATACATGGTACCTCTATCTACTCACCTAACAATAAAGGTGTAATCTCCCTTTTTTTACCACACTCTTTTGGCCCTGGAAATGCCAAAACTAGACACTCCCCAGGAAGTATGGAAGGCTCTCTCGTTGAAGAGGATGATTGGGATGGAAGCTGCACTTGAATTGCAAAATACACCATCAGTGTAGCTGTTGGGAAAAAACTCATACAAGATCTATTCAATGTACTGTTGTAATGTAATATTTCAGAGCGACTTCATCACATTTATCCCCACACCTCAGATCAGTGTTGGAGTGTGGATGGAGACGCAGCTAAATACATATATATGTTGGTCCTGCCCACTTGTTGCATCTTACTTGAATAACATTTCAACACTAATCTTCAATGTCACAAGGTTAACTGTTAAACTTAGTCTCTTTAATTTCCTACATTGTGCACCCATAGCTCATAATGACAAGCATATCGACAAACTTATCATGCATATATATATTGCACAACTAAGCTACAAATAGTGAACTGGAAAAAAAGTACTCCTCCCTCGCAATAGGAAGTAATTAATTTGATTTATATCCAACATGCAAAATATCACCAGCCTACAGAATAACATGACAAAATACTTTCACAAAATCTGGGACCCTTGGTACACTTACTATAACACTCCAATTTTGGGTACTAAATAAACAGGATTAATACCATCAGCTTCAATGTAAAAGCCCCCCTATTTCACAATCCCCCCATGCAACATCTTCCCTACTCCCCGCAGAGTAATCACACATTATCTTACGCCAATCTTCTTTATCGCATTACAGAATGCCAACTGTTTGAACCACACAAGAAGCACTTTGATTGTTATATATTGCTTGCTTACAGTGGTTAACCTTTAAATTATTACAATCTTTTTGCCTCTTTTTAACTGCACAGCTTGCAACCACCTGTAATGGCAATGTTCAACTTCATGTACCCTGTAAAACATTAAATACAGATTTTTTTTTCTTTAAAAAGAGCAACAGGCAGCCAGCATTATACATCCAGTCTATGCAATAATTCCTTGCCTTCCTTGGCTTGATGGCAACAACATTGAAATGTCTCATTTAAGGAGGTCTCACTGATTTCTCTTGCATCACATTTAAAAAGGATAGCAACCTTAAGTTTCATAATTAAAAACTCAGCTGCTACTATGCAGAATGCCTAACATGGTTTCACTACCTGAAATGTGTGGCTTAATTGCATTAAAACGTGGCTTCTTCATTTGTCTTGGGACATTTAATGATCCTGTATCCATGGAGGTCCACGATTTATGATTTGCAGGACTGTTACAGTTCCAGGTAGATGGCCATCTATAAAACCTTGTTTTTCCTCTTATAAAAAGTATTGGGGGAGAGAGTGAACAAGGCTATTGCAATCTATTTAACTTCATATATAATCTCTAGTTTCCATTTAAGTGTCATAATGAGCTGATGAAAATGTTATGACCGTACATGGTCGACATTTATGTTAGCATAAGGAGAAAGGGAAATACTAGAGGAGAACTGGTAACTATAGAGCAGTAGCCTTTGCAATAGTAGGAAAAGTTACAGGATCTGTTAAAAAATAAATACCCAATACCAACTGGATGGTTTGCTTCAGCCACCCAGTCTGTTGTCACCGTCCTGCAGCTCTTTGTTTAGGTCATAAATATTGGACAGCTTTATATTTAATATAGTTTGTACACTCTATGCACAATTTTTATTTTAGAAGTAGTTAAAAAGATAAGTAAATATTCATCAGAATGCAAGGATTTTGATTTTACCCTCTATTTCAGTTTAATGTGTCCTGCCCTGAACTTCAGTCAAGTGAGCATTCCTGTGTCAATATTTAATCATAATTCCATAGCAAATGATCATTAAAGTGGTAAAGTGATGACATAGTTCAAAGAGCTGGGGATGTCATTTTTTTCCAGTCCAGCTTGTTTGTTCTGCACACTGTAACCAGAATACAGGTAGAGATGCCAGCCAGCCAGGTCATCTGAGATGACTGACCCTAGTCTGCAGATCATCATCATCATTTATTATCATATGCATGTGTGTTAGGGGATTAGATTGTAAGCTCCAGTGGGACAGGGACTAATGTGAATGGCTACATAGCCTATGTACAGCACTGTGTAATGTGACTGCCAATATATAAGTAAATAATAATAATAATAATTTTGACTTAACTTCATTCCATTATTGACAGAAGATGTATTGATAAAACAAATGTAATTTTCTCACTGAATACATGGGTTTGGGTACAATAGTGGTGAATGGGTTACAGATTTTGCAACTTAGATGTAGAACTGATATAAGCCTCTGGGGCTCAATAATTGAGCTACTTGTCTAAACTTGGCTCCCACTATTAGTGAAAATGCTAACTCATATTGTTAATTACTGAGTAAAGATGTTCAGAGATCAGCTCAGTAGATTTGGCCACCTGAATGAATGCTACAAGTTGTGCTGTTTTACTAGAGGCTGGCTTTAATTAATGCTTTTTCTGAAGACTGAGCTTGACTGTTTGTTTGATGAGCAACTTCATAACCTAGACTCAAGATGCTGGTATAAGCCTTATAACCATTTGTTAATTAAATGGTAAAATGCTCATGAAAAAGGGTTGAATGGTTTGCCCATCAAGCACCATAAGCAACATGTTAAAACTGCTGACCCACCCTATAACTCGATGAAGGAGGATTTAGAGCCTGCTCATAAAAATGCACTGTGGATGCTCAGAAAAATGTGGCTGTGTTTAGAGTTTTAAGTAACTTGCACTTGTTGCCCCTTATGCACTCACATCCTTATGCTGTATTTTCTTGTGTAACTCAAAAACTGCAACTTTGCTTCTACACTCTGATTGCAGCCTACTAAATTGAGCTCTAAATGTTTATTCCAAAGCATGGTCACCCTCACCAAACTAACCTCATGTTAACTAATTACCACCAATATAAATATTCAATGGTTAAATTGCCTGCATATGACACAACTTCCTTTGGAGGAATGGCTGTGTTTATGGGTGTTTATATTTACAGTAAATCCTACTTAGTGTGCAGATGGTACATGCATGACAATGGTATTGTAACTAAGGTGTTATTTGCCTGGTTAAATGTACCCCCAAAAATACAATCTCTCACCCTCTCTGGCTATGGACCCGTGTGGTTCTGCTTTAGGTTAATGCTACAGGTTGGACAGATAAAAGAGACAGCCAAAATAGGAGGATAACGAAAACAAGTCCTTCATTAGTTAGCTGAAGTCCACCGAGATGAATAATTACTTCAGAAGATTCTTTTTCACTGGGACAAATCTGTAATAGTTACCTTTTTCCTGTTTATCCAGGCACCATTTGTACATAGAACAACAATTATCTTGTTTATATAGTTGGTATACTGATGGATTATTTTGGCTCCTGTATTCCTTGTGGATCCTGGTATTCTGCTTTTTGTGTCTTTTCCTGGCATCCTGTATCCGTTCCCATTCTGCAGATTCTTGTTTCCAGTGCTTTATGCTTCCAAGCTAATTCTGGTATCCTGTATTCGTTCCTATTCAGCAGATCCTGGTATCCAAAGGAGATGCTCCAACATCTTTTGGGCAGAGTGGACAGAAAAGATGCTACCCAAGTCCAGTTCTGGGAATGCCTCCAAGGGCTGTCTACCCGGCTAGTCGCTCACCAAAATATCTTGATTAATGCTCCTCCTACTCCGCCTGTAGCTGAACCTCTTGCTGCAGTGGCAGCTTCTATACCTGCCTCCAGTCTTTGGCTTCCTGGTCCCGCCAAGTACGATAGAGATCCTGAAAACGTGCCAAGGCTTTCAGAATCAATGTTCCATCCAATCTGAATTGCTTCCTCATAATTTTCTTACTGAGAGGGCGAAGGCTGCTTTTATTATCTTTCTGCGCTCAAGTCAAGCTCTAGTCTGAGTCTCCACTTCATAAGAGCGAAGCAACACGTTACTACAAGACTGTGCATCCTTCATAGCTTCTTTTCACAAAATTTTTGACGAACCCAGTTGTACCTCTACCACCTCAGGCATCCTATAGTCAGGGTTCACGCTCATGATTCAATACGTGATCCAATTCTGCACTCATTCTTCAGAACTACAATGGATGAATCTCGAGTATCTCAGCCTCTCGAGAACTACCTTTTCCCCTTGGCAACTTGATTTTTTCATGTAATTGGGTGGACATCCGTTTTCGAGAAAGAACCAACTTCCTGGCCAGTTATTAGATTAGCACCATGGTTCCAAACACCTGTTATGCCTGAAGAACCTATGCAGCTTGGTTATTTTCGACTGTCTCCTGAGGAACGGGAGAGGAGATTAAAAAATAATCTATGTCTTTATTGTGCTGAGTCTTGACATCTTTTTGTGGCTTGCCCCAAGCGTTCTGGAAACGGCAGGTCCTAACCAATTCAGAAGATACAAAAGATAAAACGTATACGTACATAAAGCGCTCAAGATGAAATCCATAGAGATATGAGGATGTCCTCGCTCATAATGTCATAGACACATCAGAATACATGTAAAATAAAATGCAATATATAGTGTAATACATAGAGACAGTCTTTCAACACAGAGTGGAAGTCCCAGAATTAGCCCAAGATCAGATTGAAGACCTTTCAGCAGTGAAAGAGGGAATCAATATCTTCCGTGCAGTGTTTCACACCACCATCTATCTCCCTTGTGAATTGTATGCTTAGAAGAAATTATCTTTAAACACAGCATTGTATAAGGATGATGTTCAATCCTCCCCAAAGAGTTCTCTGGATATAATGGACTCCCACACAGTACCGTAGGTAATAAAAGAAAGAAGAAACTCTCTAGTGCATTAACTTTTTAATAGCACATATAGAGATAAAATTGCATGTAAAAAACATACATAATTTGAAACATACACAAAAATCAAAGTAGATAACTCCTACCAACAATCCAGAGTATATATGCAAAGGAATACAGTTGCCGCGGCCACAGGTGATAAAGTGAATTGACTCCTCCAGCACCATACACTGTAATTGGCAGGACCTGATGGGATGTATAAATATAAACAGCCGACGCGTTTCCTCTCCTCCTGGAGACTTTTTCAAGGCAAATTGTTTTGCCTTGGTCAGAGTAAGCCGAGGTCAGGAACTGCTGGACAATGAGGTACCAAATCACAAAGCCAAGGGGTGGTCAAAAACATACCAAAGATCAGGAATGATAAGCAATAACCAAGAACTAGGATAAGGACGCAGAAATGCTGGAGACTGGAGAACCAATACTCTTGCACACAGACTGTAGGGAGGAGGTGCCTTATATACTTTAATGTGGGCACTGATAGGTGAGTGTGATTTTGGCGGTCAGATGCACCTGACTGCCAACTAGCCGTTGAAAGAAGCGTCCCATTGCCTAGCAACAGGAGGAGACAGGCGTCCGTCCCCGGCACAAGAGAACAGTGCGGGGATGGCGCCTGACATCCTCTCTCCCTCCCAGAGCCTCAAGCCAAAAATAATTTACAGCAGGGATTCATTTGACCTTCATCTTCACCAGCCGGGGCTGACTTCTTCTTTGTGAAGAACACTTCGGCTTTTCATTGATTGTTATGGCCTCAATGCTGTTGCCATCAAAAACTACTACTCTATTCCTCTCATTACTGAGTTATTTGATCGTATCAAAGGAGACAAAATATTGATTAAACTTAATCTTTTTGGTGCCTACAATTTGATTCATATCCGAAAAGTGGATGAGCAGAAAACAGCATTTAATACTAGATATGGCCCCTATGAGTATTTATTGATCCCCTTCGCCCTCTGCAATGCCCCAGCAGTCTTCCAGAGTTTTGTTAATTAAATCTTCAGAGATCTCCCAATTTCTGTGTGGTTGTCTATTTGGATGACATTTTTTTCTAAAGACTTTGTCTTTTACCACCTTCAAGTCTGAGAGGTTCTGTCTCATCTCACAAACATTTACTCTACTGTTAACTAGAGAAGTGTTATTTCTAACTTACTCTAATACATTTAACTTGGGTATATTGTCTCTGGCTCTGGTCTGCAAATTTGCCGTTCAGGAATGGCCATAACCCATGGGCCTCAAAACTATGATTTCTCGACTTTGTCAATCATTTCAGACAATTTATTTGGGGATACTCCACACTAGCCGTTCTCACTTATAAAGGTGCGGATGTTAAGTATTGGACCACAACCACATTTGAAGCTTTTCTTTCCCTCAAAGCACCTTTCTTCAAACAATCAGATACTTCTATGCCTTTCTTCTTGGAAGTTGATGCCTCTTCAGTTGGTGTAGAAGCCATCTTTTACACCCTTGCAGTTTTGTCTTTTGAAAATTCCTTCTAGCTCAAAGAAATTAAACAGTTGGGGATAAAGAACTTCTGCCCATTAAACTCGCCCTTGCTGAATGGAGATACTCACTTTCCTGTAACCATCTTTACTGATCATAAACATCTGGTGTATCTCCAATGTGCTCAATATTTGAACCCTCTCCAAGCTGACTGATCTCTGTTTTTCTTTCAATTTGATCTTCATATTACCTTCAAACCAAGAACAAGAAAGCTGGTACTTTCTCTTTCGAGCGTGTGAAGATGATTAGGATCAGAATCTTGAAGTGCTGGAAAATCATTCTATACTGGATCCCAAATTCCTCCTCTCTCCCTCTGTGAATCTCCCTGTGACTTCTCCTCACATGATCTTTGTTCCTCCCAAATTTAGAAAAAACTTCTACAATGAGCACATTTTTCCTGCTACGCTAGACATGCTGGTTCACGTAAAACTCTGGAGTTCATATCAAGAAACTATTGGAGGCCATCCCTTCATCTGGATGTGAGGGAATTTGTTTCTTCATTTGCAACCTGTTTTCAGCACAAGAACTCTCGTCAGGTACCCTTCATTACTTTTATTCCTTTGCCAATTACCGTGAGACCATGGACTCACATTGATATGGACTACATCAATGATCTGCTAGTACCTGCTAGTAAAAAATGTAACATAATTTGCGTAGTTGTAGATCGTTTCTATAAAATGGCACATTTGATCCCACTGAGTGGTTTACCTTTTGCCTTGTCCCTTGCTAAAATCTTTGTTAAAATTTCCCCTTCTCAGCTATTGACTGACTATATCTCACTCCCTCTCATCCTCCTGACTATTTAAGGCACTTGTTTTGGCAATATGGTGCCAGATCTTCATGTTCTGTAGCCTACTGGATTGTTTTGGCTCTTATATGCCTATGCATTCTTTGTGAATCCTGGTATTCAGTTCTTTTTGTCTTTTTCCTGATATCCTGTATCCATTTCCATTCTGCAAATCCTGGTATCTTGCGCTATATCTTTCCGAGATAATCTTGATATCCTGTATTTGTTCCTTTTCAGCAAGATCCTGGTATGCAGCACAACATGCTTCCTAGATAATCTTGGAATCCTGGTATCATGTATCCATGGCTCTTCGAGTAAACCTTGTATCCTGTTTTTTCTATCCTGGTCTGCCTTTGTTGGTTAAATTCCTCTGCTCTTGCCAGTCTCGCCTGGTACCCATCTGAAGAACCTTTGCCATTTAGACTTCACGTCTCTGTTATGGGTAGAGCTAAACCAGGTAGATTTTAAGAATCTCACTGTTCCTGTGTGCTCCATGATAATGGATCACTAATCTGAAAATAGAATTTTTTTTATTTTTTTTTAAAAAGCGATAAAATAATCAGGTAGATACTGCTCTGATTTTGTATGCTTTTAGGATTATTGTGTTTCAATCCCATTATGTACCCCCATTTTTCCATTCTGTACCCCTAAAAAAACAATAAAAAAATGTATTTGTTAAAAAAAAAAAAAAGAAGCAAAGCAAAAATGACCACAGACCATGAACTTCTTGCCTCTAAGTTGTTGGTCTTTTATTTTGGAGAGTCAATCCATGTAATAAATGAACTGAATTGAGGTGGTGTCATGTGCAGGTGGAGCAAAGGGCTTTGAGACTTTACTGACTTTACCAAGACTTCAGCTGCTGAGCATCTCATTGATACTGTTTTTTGTCTGTAATGAGCAGAGACAAGTGAAAGTGCTGGTAGACATTGAATACACTAGCAGTTTGCCACATTCATTTTAATGTGGGGATTACTTAAACTTGTCCTATGTCAGTGCAGACAACTGGTGTGCCTGTTTGTTCACCGTTGGTAGGCAAAACAATCAAAAATTCAAGCTTTAAACTAATTAGTCCTCCTAGCTCTATATGCCCCTGTTGCAAGAAATATCCTTTACTTTATTTTTTCTTTCCAGAGTAGTGGCACTGAGTGGTACACCATCATCATCATCATCAACAACATTTATTTATATAACATCATGTTCAGTCTAGGTTTTTGCTAGTTAGCTTAGGTTGTTTGTTTTCAGGAAATGTGATGTACCATACTGTTAGCTGTGTTGCCATGTCCCCATCTTACTGCCTGTTGTGTAAATTAGGATTGAGAAGACATTCAACATGTTTGCAACCCATCCTTAGACACTTCTTCCATCCTCTACTGCCACAAAATATATATTTTTACGTGGATCTTCAGTTCTATCTTCTGTACTGCTTACATAACATTGTTTGATTTCAGATGGCATACTTCTGTTAACCTTCCATGTGCCTCACATTTTAATTAAGACTTCAACTGTCTTAAGTCAAAGTGCCTAACACCGCAAATCTTGTAAAATAGCCTTCCTGTATTCCACTAAATTTAGACGTGATAAATGACTTTGCAAACTTCTACTTCTCCCTAGCTATTCACAGAAATTGTGGCTTCTAGGGGTATGCCAACTGCAAATTCTCAAATTAACTAATTAACCGTTCTCATCATATTTAATTTACTTCCTGCAAGAAACCCTAGGATATCATCTGGCCCACTCCAAATATATAAATACTTAGTATTCTGCATTGCTATCTTGAACCATTCTGAGGACGAAGTGTTCACCCGTCCCTATCAAGAAGCATCTCAGATTTCGGTGGAAGTATTTATGATTTGCCCCAACGACAGTTGCAAAATAAAAAGAGCGAGGTCAGGCAATGCTTTCATCTTCATCCTCAGACTCTGAAATAGAGCTTCATTCCTGAAGCAAGATATCTTCAGGTAAGATAATATGCTACAGTGGTCTGATTAGTAGTCCTTGAAGAAGAAATATTCTTCCTCCTTTTCCACTACTCCAGTTAATGACAAACATTTTGAATGAGATGCTTGAAAACCTTGAGTAATGGATTCACCTCCAGTAGCTTCCAAATGGACTATGGAGTACAAAATAAAGAATCCAGAACATTTTGTGTGATCAAATCCATTGCGGATATGGTAGTACAGAATTAAAAGCAGCCAGATTGACATACTCCATTGGTGAAAACGTTTTACCAGAAATTTTCAGTCTACTGCCCCCTACATCTCTAACCTCCTTACCATTCACACTCCTGCCCGCTCCCTGCGCTCGGCAAATGACCGTCGCCTCTCCTCCACTCTTATTACCTCTTCCCACTCCAGAGTCCAAGACTTCTCCCGAGCTGCCCCCCTGCACTGGAATGACCTCCCTCGCTCCATCCGTCTCGCTCCCAATCTGTGCTCCTTCAAATGGGCACTCAAAACTCACCTGTTCCTGAAAGCCTACCAACCATCCACTTAACCCCTCATCCACTCTGCTTGTTCTCCCCCTCTCTCCTGGTCCCTTTTTCTGCCTTGCATCACTGCCTCCCTTCGTGCCTGTTTTGTCCACCCTCCCTTAGGATGTAAGCTCGCATGAACAGGGCCCCTCTCCCCTCCTGTCTCCATACCGACTCTTCTGCTCCGCCCTCACTCCATATGTCTGCCCGGAGTTTCTGAAGCATTGGTACTTAGTGTTTATTGTTCTGTAATGGTTTACCCTGTATGGTCTACTGTTCGTACTATGTAAGGCGCTGCGAAAACCCTGTGGCGCCCAACAAATAAATGATAATAATAATAATAAGAAGAAGAATTTGTGCCGGTAAGGAGGCAAACCTCCTAGAGCTATATCACACCTAGCATGGCAAGCAACCTTTCCTATTGAGCATGCAACTCATTCATTGACCCTGTGGATAAAAACATTGAACTTCCTTACATAGAGTTTAAATTCTGCTACAATTCTCAGAATATGACTGCTTTTGGCTAGTCACGCAACACTAAACACTAGCTTAGTCAGATGCCTTTCCATCACTGGCACTCTCCCTCGGATGTCCCAAATACTTAAGAGTGCTAAAAGTCCTTCCTCTTGGATGTCTATTTCATTCGTCTGGCACACCCACCATGGATAATTATTACACCACAGACAAGTCCCTGCAACTTAAGCATTGGGCTTATAATGCTACCTCAACAAATGATCTCTCTGGTCTTCTTTTTTTCTTTCTGAAGTGAGTGGTGGAAAAAGTGACTTCTGACCTGCGAGTAGATGCGCTTATTGAGATTTCAATAGACATTCTAATCCTCTCTACTCAAATCTTTGGATTTCAGCAGATGTCACACATTCAACTGTCAGTAGTCCTATAGCGCTAAATCCTTTTGTTTCTTTCAGACCAATCAAGATTTTCCTCCCATAGCCACAACAGTAAGAAGTCTTCCTGGGACTCAAGGTGAATTCTAGAAGAATTGCAAGAATTCCAGGGGACCCTCAGACTGAACTTTTAGCCTCTCAAACAAACAGCACATCATTAAGGCTATTTCAAGGGGCATGGCTCCATTACATCAACATTCATGGGTGCTTAATCTAGAACATCAGCTGCCTCCTGTTCTATGATTCCCTATGTAGAAGATTTGTTCCCTCTTTGATCTCCTAGAGCCCTCTTAAAGCTTTGACTTTCTCTGAATGTTCCGAGAAACTCATAAATTAAGTAATTTTTTGAGTTCCCAAGATCTGAGGTTCAAGGGTTACTATTCCATTCTCTTTCTGGCCAAGAAGGATGCGAGTTATTGTCTTGTCCACAACCTGAGTTCTCTCAATTTACTGGTGCACTCTTGTCACTTCAAATGGAGTGTCTCAGATCTGTTATTCGCTCCATGGAAGAGGGCATCTTTATGACTATCATTATCAACTTGTAAGGCCTACCTGGACATCCCCATTCATCCCTCCTACCAATGATTAATTTACTATAAATAATCTAACTTTTCCATTTCAAGAAATATATTGCACTTTACAAAAGTTTTGTCTACTCTAACAACTCAGTTATAGGAGAAGAACTCGCAGATCGGCATTCAAAGTCTAAAGCGATTTCTCTGGTTCCTGAATTTCTTAAAGAGCTGTCTTCAACTTTTTTGACAATTGAACTCATAGAGATAATTTTTGATTTCAAGACAAGGAGTGTATTTTTTACACCAGCACAAATATGCAAAATAATATCATCCACTATTTAGTTGTTAGTGCAGCCCAATGAATCAGTCAATTATTGCCTTCATTTTCTGGATCTCATTATCTCAGCACTCAAGATGATCCACTTTTTTACGTTTCCACCTGAGACCTTTTCAGTCCCATTACTAAGTCAGTTGAACAAAGACTTTGGAGATCTGTACCAGATCATTCCTTTTTCATAAACCAAGTGCTCTGAGTTTCAATGATGGACTTTACCAGTACTCCTGCAGATCAGATGTTCTAGGTCATAGTCCTGGACTGCCATTACCACAGATGCCAGTCTCTAAGGCCATGAAGCGGTGATGCGTATGCTGCTCTGTCAGGGTTGCTAAACTTTTCGTATTTATTTGAATAGATTTGCTCTACTTTCAATGAACATTCTCTAATTTTATTCGCTGTTCCTGTTTTTCCTTCACTGGATAGATCACCTTCTGTGCTGTACCATTTCAAATCAGTTAAGCAATGCAACAACAGTCTCTTACTTAAACCACCAGACACCCAACCTGGGAAACCCAGATATCCAATCTGGAGAACTAAGGGATTCTCAGGCGCAGTTTTAAAGACCTTGATTGAAGCAAGGAAGTCATGTACTTGACAAACCCACTGCTGCATTTGGACAGTTTTCTGCCATGGCATCACACTCATCAGTTCTCCTGGCAGTCATGTAACATTCAACATAACTTGGGTTTTCTGCCACAGGGTCTGGACAAATACTTAATGTATTGTTCCTAAAGCAGCAAGTATAGGCATTTTGACTATTATACAAACCACCTCTAGCATTAACGCCAGACATTTGCTATTTCTTTCAGTGTTTTCCATATTCAATCTCCTTCGGGGAGACAATTCCACCTTGTGATCTTGTCCTGTTCTTCCTGCAACAACCTCCTTTAGAGCCACTAGCCTTTTGAAACCTCATTTTTTTTACCTGGACAATTGCCTTTCTTGTAGCTGCCTGCTTTCCATGACATGTTGACAAATGTGGGGCTTTGTCCTGTTAAGATTTCTTTATTATTTGATCATACGCTCTGATAAGGCTGTGCTACCCATTATTCTGTCCTATTTTCCAATATACTGCACTACACTGTCTATTGTTATAAAGGGATTTGAGATGAGGGGCCAACAAATCAGAAAATTTCTTGTAGTATGCGGCCGTGAAGCCGTCAGGGCCTGGGGATTTACCACTTTTTTGTCCCTTGATGGCTTGATGGATCTCGTCTGTTGAGATCTCTTCATTGAGAAGTGAAAGGGCTTGGTGGGATAATTTAGGTAGCTTAGCTTTGGCAAGAAAGTCAGTGATCAGGGCGGAGGGGGTTTTCAGTGTTGGGGTGGAAGCGGGAGCCGGGAGGTTATAAAGAGCAGTGTAAAAATGTTGAAATGCTGACCGGATATCTGCTGGATCGTGAGTTAACTGGTTATGTGAATCACGGATAGCAATAATATTTCTATGAGTTCTAGCTGTACGCAGCCGTGATGCAAGAATTTTGTCAGCTTTGTCTCCTTTTTCATAAAAAGTCTGGCGGAGCCATTTAAGGCGTGTGGCCGCTTGTTTAGAGAGAAGGAGGTTTAGTTTGGCTTTGGTTTCCCGGAGGGCTGTCAGGTTTGCGGGATCAGGGGTTGCTTTGTGCTGGGCTTCCAGGGTTTGAAGTTGGATGGAGAGCTCATTGGTTCGGGTGAGGTATTCTTTTTTGTGTCTGGAGGCCATGCTGATCAAGTGTCCCCTCAAGACCGCTTTGTGCGCAGTCCATAAGGTGGCTTTGGAGACTTCTGGAATATCATTTAGCTCAAAGTAGTCCTCCAGTCTAGTCCTAATCTGAGATACTATATTCGTATTGTGAAGAAGGGAGTCATTAAGACGCCAGGTCATTGGGCGAGGTCGGGGTAGGAGGTCAGAGATGTCAATTGTAAAAGGGGCATGGTCAGACCAAGTCAATGGGTGGATCTGGACCGCCTGGAGGTTTAGGGCCAAATCATGGCTGAGCAGGATCATATCTATACGGGAGTATGAGCCATGGGGTGAAGAATAAAATGTGTAATCGCGTGTAGTCGGCTCCTTCACTCTCCAGGAGTCATATAGAAGCTGGGATTTCATGAGACTGAGGAGGGATTTAGTGGATTGTGGGTCTGCTGAGAGCGGAACAGCGGCCACCGGGGCAGAACGGTCGATGGTGGTGTTCAGAACAGTGTTGAAGTCGCCCGCTACAATAAGATCCCCCTGTCTAAAACGAGTCAATAAGGAATCTAGTTTGGTGAAGAAGCGGTGTTGGTGTTGGTTAGGGGCATAAACGTTTACTAGTGTACAGAGCTTATTGTTTAGCTTACCTATCAGAATGAGATAACGTCCGTCTTTGTCAGCGAGAGAATTGTTAAGCTCAAACGTGAGGTGACGTGCCAGTAAGATCGAGACCCCCCGTTTTTTAGCTGAGTGATCACAGGCATGGTATGAGTCGGGATATAATTTAGAGCGGAGTTCGGGGTGAGAGTCATGTAGAAAGTGAGTCTCCTGTATGAAAATTAGGTCTCCCCTATGATATTTAAGGGTCACGTGAAGTTTACTTTGTTTCTGGGGACTATTTAACCCTTTTACATTAAGGGAAAGGACCCTAAGACCCATGTGCGATGAGAGAGAGGAAGATAAAATGAGAGCAAGAGATCAAAGGGTAAGGTGGGAGATCTGAGTAAACCTGACATGGTATCTGAGTTGTTCTTGGGGCACATATAGTGGAGAATGGAGCAAAAAAGATCCTTAGCTTATTGTGGTCTATTTGAGTAAGGAAGGGGGCGGGGAGAAGGGGACGAAGGGAGGGTGGAGGGAGGTGGTCACACGGCGGAATAGGCCGGGACCTGTGGTGCCGACATTGGGAAGGGAGGCTATGAGCCAATAAGGCACATAGGTCAGCAAGGGAGCCTAAAGCTCCTGGGGGGAGTGGCAGAACATCCAAAGGATGCATCAGGAGGGTCCAAATAGTGGGGGCGAAGTGCGCACCCTCCTAGGGTTTTGAGATGGGGCGCTGGAAATGAAAGAATAATGAAGTGATGTGCGGAGCAGCCGGGTAGTATGGAGAGGGAAGATAGAAGGGGGAACTTATGGTAGGGGGGTAGTAGAAAGGGGGAGTAATGGGAGATAAGAGGGGGAGAGATGGTGAGGAACAAAGGAATGTATGTAGCATAACACAGTAATACAACCAGTTATTTAAACTATACAGAATGGACTTATATTACATTAACTCGTAATGAACTAAACAACATTGTAGCCTCTGGTGCTCTCCCATCACACCTCCCCAGGGGCATCCGGAATAAAATAGAAAGGATGCCAATTGATCATGTGGGCGTCACGGTGGTGGCCCAAACGGCAAGTATAACAGGGAGGCGCAAAGAGAGGACACCGCCAGAGGCACAGGAGAAAATAGGGACTGTTGAGCACTGAGAGTCTGGGAGACCAACCCTTAATAGAAGGGGGAGCCTCAAACAGAATCTAAGGCCAGACAGGTAATAACACACAATCAAAACATTGTAATATAGTGCGAGCATGTAAATCAGGCCTGTCGACAGTGTATTAAACCAAGCAGGTAGGTGGAGGGCTTTCGGAGTCAAAACTGGCAGGGAAGAGCTCTAGGCCTAAAGAGCGGGTGGGGTCCCGTGAAAGGCGGGAACCCTTAGGTGATATGTAGTATGGGATACGAGCCTTCAGTATGGGGGGACAGATAAGCTATAATGGACCCCAACAGATAGAATCTTACAAAAGCTACATAGTAGCATAATAGAAACATCAAAAAGCACGGGTGAGGTCCCGCAAAAGGCGGGAGCCTTTAAACAGTATGTAGACTTCCTAGGGAAGGGGGAGCTAACAGATGTTGAGGCCCAACATATAGAAACATATAAAACAACATAATAATGGTGAAAACATGTGTAACAGGCATAACAACAGTAAATCAAACCAAACTGATAAATAGGAGGCCTCCTATAGCAAAATAGTCAGCATAGGGTTATGAGCTTAAGGCACAAGTGGGATCCCACAGAAGGCGGGGATACCTAAGTGGCGTGTAGACAGTCTTTCTTCCGTGATCAGCCCTGGATCCAAACAGTGAAGAAGGGGAATGAGAGGGAGAAAGAGACAAAAAGATAAAACCTGATAAGCAGAGTCAAGTCCCTGAAGATCCAGTTGGCGATGCCGAGGTCCCAGGAACTGTGGTCCACTCTGAACGGGGGGCTTCACGTGTGGACGGTCTTTGTGATCTCTGGGGAAGAGGAGAGTCCACGGGAAGGTCAGCGTTATCGGTGGTGATGCCAAGTTTGGGAATTAGAGATTGAGCTTCAGGAAGAGTCCTGGCCGTAAGCATTGATCCCTGGTGCCATACTAGAATACGAAAGGGGAACCCCCAGCGGTATTTGATGTTTCGTTTCCGGAGAAGTATAGTAAAGGGCTTGAGGTCTCTCCGTTTGGCCAGGGTAAGGGGGGATAAATCCTGGAAGATTTGTAAGTTGGAGTTGTCGAAAGTGATCATCTGAAGCCGGCGGACCTCTTTCATGATGGCTTCTTTTGCTGTAAAGTAGTGTAATCTGAGGATAACATCCCTAGGTTGAGATGGATCTTGGGAGCGAGGTCTCAGTGCTCGATGGGCTCGATCGAGAAGAAGTTGATCTTCAGGAGTCGAGGGGGAGAGCTTGGTAAAAAGTTTCTTAAGGTAGAGTTCCAGGTGGGTGGGTTCAACCTGTTCTGGGATCCCCCGAATTCTCAGGTTGTTACGTCGAGCACGGTTGTCCTGATCTTCCTGGCCATCTTGTAGCTGGGTGATGTCATTTCGCATTTCATGGAGATTAGTTTGAAACGACTGTTGGCAGGTCACCACTTCTTCAACCCGATGCTCCAGGTGATTTGTTCTATCCCCAATTTCAACAACGTCGGCTTTCAGGGAATGGAGAGCCTGTACAGATGTTTTGACATCCCTTACCTCTTTGAGGAGGGATAAAAAATCCCGACGGGTGATAGGTGACTGATCGTCATCGTCGGGATCTGAATCAGAATGTCCAGGAGATGACTCAGGTATGTCCTTGCTTTGTTTGGCAGGCGTCTTGTTTCTGGAGAGGTAGGGAAGGAGGTCGCCACCTGGTGGTTTCTTCCCCCCTCTTGGCATCTTAGTAAAGGTGGGGATTAACAGAAAGGGAGAAAAGCGTAGAGGATGGAGGTCGGCTGCTCCGTAGTGTAGATCTCAGTGCTAGGAGGGGTGCATGGGCACACTCTGCATCAAGTCATCCCCAGCCTGAGAGGAGAGGAGGTGGCAGAGGGAGACAAAGAACTCAGGATTTGTGTCCACAGGTACAAACCTCAGTGGCTGGTGCCCAAGCTTGGTGGTATAGTGATGTTGAGCTTGTGGAAGCCTGGTGTACTAAAAACGAAGTGGTCCGGATTGTGATATGAGAGAATCCTTGTAGCAGAAGTATTGGTGTTTGTTCAATTGGAGAACCAATGATAATCTTTATAGACCGTAGTGGAGGTGATCCAGCTTGTGGGGGTACCCCGAAGCAATGCAAGGGGTGCAATGAGGAAGCAGGGGGGTGAACGAGGACAGCTGTGTGTCCACTGCAAGAGAGTCAGAGCTGGCAGAAGTCAATGTGCTGCTAGTTAGACTGGTGTTCTTATCTCAGCAGGGGGGATACCCCACTATCCTCATCTTACATCCAAAAGGTGGGAGGAGATGGAGGGGAGCTGTAGTGCTGGTAGTCTGAAGACTCTGCCCGGATCTCCCACAGGTGGGACAGGAGTGCGGCAGGGGTGACCTCCAGGTACTCCCCTAGTGTTGCCAATAGGGGTGGGGGGAACAGAGGAGGATGTTTGTACCTCTCAGCAGGGTCACTGACTCCTTTCCAGGCAAACCGGAAGTGCCACGGCGAAACCTACACTGTCTATTAATAGGTGTTTATAGTGTTTGTGATAACAGTGTGTACCATGTTTTATTTGCTTTTCTTCTTTTCAGTCATTAGATATTTGAAGTATGCTAGGGGGGCATCAGAATGAAAAAAGTTTAAGAATCATTGCCCTAAGGTAAACTAATCAATATTACAAGTTACATTGCAGTTATAAGAGCTATATGAAAGCACTGAGCTTGTGGCCTTTTCTTTTATTTGGCCATGGAACCTCTCTATATACTTTGAGTATTCTTATACTGGGGGGGATGCATTAGTATCTAAATGGCTTTGTATATGTGTCTTGAATGTATTTATAAAAAAATAATGATGTCATCATAACTAGGTCAATTTAAGAAATAATTATAGAAATACCATTCACCTTTTTAACTTTGTTATTGTATCTAAATACATGAATGTATTATTAGTGTCCTTTATACCTAGTTATCTATGGCAATTCTCAGGGCCTGATTATCTAAACAGCTGATTAGGCTGGTGTGGGAAACAATTATTACATAAGGCAGCAGACCAATTGTTGCTGCTGGTGGGGAAAGTGCTTATGGCTACCAATATTAAAGTAGTTTTAAAGGCATTGGATGCTGGCATTTCTGTGCAGTTACCTGTTGTATGGTATGGTTAGAATGAGGAGGCATGACAGGTGAGTTAATTATGTAAAATCTTGAGTCAATCAGCTGCTTGCATACATGTCTGTGTTTCACTATGTACATTATCCTAACCTCCTTCCTGCTTTGGTTCTGGAAAAGGCTTTCACTTTAGTGCTGCTTAGACACTCTGGTTATCCGTCAGTTCAGAGTAGCTCTTTGCCCAGTACATTTGTCTGGAAGCATGATCGCTGCTGAATACACTGCTAAAGATTTTGATAACTACTCAGGAAAATATAGATTCATGTTGCATATGTTGCTGCAGCGAAATGTGCTGCAAACATTATGTATGCTTTATGCTAATGCTTTAGCATGCTATTTTTATTTGCTAAATTTTGGGGGGGCAATCCAGTTAGCATCATAGTGCCACAGTAGCATCTTGCTGTGCGTTACCACTTAAGGCATTCGTAATGAACTTAGCTAATTATTCCTCCACCTCAGCAAAAAAAGAGCAAAGTTTTCATTACTGTAATTGCTGGTAATACACCCATAAACATAACTGCAAGGTTACTTCTGAACCTTGTGTCTGACTGAATTGGCCTCTTTGCGTATTCCTGTCATGTGATTCCTACTTTGATAGAATGCACACCACCAAGTTTTATACTGCCCCCTGACCAGTGTGGGCTTAGTCCATTTAAGGCAGAATCCTTAAAATTCATTCTCACCTACATAATTTTTACATGAACCTAACTTGCAACTTCCCCCCTTTAAAGTTCAATACATTTTGGCAATCTGGCATCTGATTACTATGGGGGTCTCTACCATTATAGAATCCTCAATCAATATGTTCTTTAGGCAATTCTGATTGTGCTCCTTTTTATATTAATAAAAACCTTTAGTACACATTTTTAGTAAGCACTAGCGTTATTTAAGTAGTATAATAACTACAACTAAGTATAGTATTATTATACTATCATCTACAAATAAACCTTCAAAATTAAAGCTTCCTTGTTTTGTCATGTTTTTCCAGATAGGAACACCGGGCCTGATTCATTAAGGAACTTAGGCAAGAAATTGAGTACGTTTTCTGGACAAAACCATGTTACAATGCAAGGGGTGCAAATTAGTTTATTATTTTGCACATAAGTTAAATTCCTTGCTATTTTTTCATGTAACACACAAAAATTCAACTTTAAATTTCAATGTACATATAAGCTATCAAGTATTTGTGTGCTACCTGAAATAACAGCCAGTATTTAAGTTATGTGCAAAATAATAAACTCATTTGCATCACTTGCATTGTAACATGGTTTTGTCCAGAAAACTTACTAAATTTCTTGCCTAAGTTCCTTAATGAATCAGGCCCACCATTTTCATAGATAAGAACTATCTCAAAATAGGTGGACATCATATTCACATTATTTAAACATGCAACAATAAAAATAAAATATCAAGCTAACAAAATAACACATTATTATCTCCCTAGTTCATAGTTTTTTTTTGGCAAGGACACAAGTATTTCAACAACTCAACTAGAAAATAAAAGAGACGATCGGTAAGCGCTCTGAAAAAGGTAGGAGATAAAGATATAGGATGCTGCCACTGTCCCACAAGGAGATAAGTTGGTTAACTCCAAACGAATATTCCAAACTACACAATATGAGACTTGGCACATAAAGGGAAGGGCTGACACACACAGAGGACTACAAATGAATATTCAGTATTCATATGGGAGCCGTACACTAAAAAAAATACCTAAAATATAAGCATGAAAATATGCTCCTTCATAAAATTGCAATACAGATAAATGAGTCAAATCACATACACTAATGTCCGATGTGATTCCCAAACATGCATAATGGTACATGTAGTGTCCGTAGGTAATATAACCAAAGCAGATTCAAATAACACGGCTGTCTCTAAAATGTCCACACTTGTTTCTTGATGGTCCCTTGTTTCTCCTCAATGGGAGTAGATACATGTAAAAGAGGGGATAAAAGAAAAAACTTGTGGTGCAATATCGTTTTCACCATTTAATTCAAAAGAAAAGAAAATTAAAACACTCACATTTCAATCATTAAAAATAGGCATCAATGGGTTTCTTTAGCGATGCCCACTTTCTCCTATCCTCTCTCCGACCGCTGTACGCTGGTGTTGAGCCGTGGATAGACTTTGAAACAACAGAGGAGACTCCGTGATGTCAGGGGGCGTGGTCTGCTATGTGTACTTTTCCAATTGTCCCAACGCGTTTCATCACAATGAGTGACTTCATCAGGGGGTGTATGTTACCTTCTAAGTCCATCCTTAATAAGCCCTCTACTGGCCAATGAAATGCCATCTATTGCAATCAGTTCAAGTTGTCCAATTTTCTCAATGAAAACTATCATACTCATATTGTCCTCGGAAGGGGGTATACATTCTAACATGTTGCCAGTTTGTAATCTTTTTGAATGTATCATTAAACACAGAATGACCGATTGATTACATATGGCAGTGGTTCCCAAACTGTGTGCCTAGGCTCCTTGGGGTGTCTCGGCGATCTCACAGGGGTGCCTCGACCAGGGCCTGTGGTAAGCAAGGCGGGGGACTACTTTGCAATTATTTTGGCTTAGTGGAGTTCAAAAAATTTTGGAGGCCCTGAGGGTGCCTTGAACTGAAAAAGTTTGGAATCCACTGACATATGCAATTGAATTTTCTATATATCGGTTCTGTTCTTACCATACATTTCAAAAAGTCTAATACATAATAAAAGAAATAATAATATTTTCTTTAGGCATACATTCATATTACTATATACTTTTTCAATATGTCTATTGAATACTACTAATTAAGACTCTTAGTTCTTTCTTATTGTGAAATTTAAAATATATATAAAAAATATTTAAATATAATAAATGTCAAAGATAAATTCTTCTTTTAAATCTTTTTCAATTACAAGAATTCCTATCAATAACTGGAATCTTTAAATACTTCACTACAGTTGGTGATGGTCTTACAAAAAAGAGGTGAGCTCGAAATCTATATTCAATCCTGAAGGTGTCAAAGTTTTCATTTTGTATATCCATTTGGACTCGTCACAATTTAATCTTTTTACAAAATCCCCTCCTCTCCAATATTTCTTAAGCTGTTTGATAGCAACAAACGTTATCCCAGATGGATCCTGTCTATGAGCCTCTTTAAAATGTTTAGACAGGCTATGTGTTTCAATTCCTAATTTAATATTACGAATATGATCTTACATCCTAATTTTAAACTTCCTTATTGTCCGTCTTATATATTGCAGTCCACAGGGATTTGTGACTAGGTATACAACTCCCTTAGAGTAATTTGTAAACCTCTCTTTAATGCGGAAGGTTTCATGGGTTGCATTGGATTTAAATTCCTGTACTGCCCTTGTACTGCTAATCTTGGCGGTTTTACATGGAAGGCAACAATTACAGTAATAAAACTGATGTTTCTTTGTTTCTTCCTTGAGCCAATTTTCTTTAGTAGTTGAAGCCTGAGGCAAATGGCAGTGTATCAATTTCTGTTTTAAATTAGGAGCTCTCCTGAAAACAATTTGTGGATATCTCGGTAACACCTTGGCAAGAGTGTCATCTTTTAAAAGTAGATGCCAATGTTTCTTAAAAATCTTTCTGATTTGTGGTGCTCAATCTGAATACTGTGTAATAAATAAAAGGTTCCGTAGTGCAGATGTTTCCTCCTGTTTTGTGTTTTTATAAACAAGGAGTTCTTTCCTACAAATCTTGCTTGTACGTTCAATGACTTGATCTATCTTTTCTGGGTCATACCCCTTCTCCCCAAACCTAACTTTCAGAAAATTACTTTGATCTCTAAAGGTCTTTATGTTGGAGCAATTTCTTCAGTCTTGTGAATTGACCCAAAGGGATATTCTGTAGCCACTTTGGATAATGGTTGCTTGTCATATGAATAAAGCTATTGCAGTCTACAGGTTTAAAATGAGTTTTGGTTTCAATCATCACCATTTATTTATAAAGCGCTAACATATTCCGTACTGCTTTACAATTGGGATAAACATAGTAAATTAATAAACAAACTGGGTAAAACAGACAAAGAGGTGAGGAGGCCCTGGTCGCAAGCTTACAATCTATGGGACAATGGGAGTTTGACACATGAGGTTGAGTCTACATTTTGCATTTCAGCCCAGCCAGACTGCAAAGGTAAGCTCATAAGCTAAATGTTCCTGTTACACAACAATGTTGGTCAGGGGGTAGTTGTCTTGTGTGAAATTCAATGATGTTATTTTCAATGGAGATTTCTAAATCAAGATATATGGCATGATCTTGACTCCATACTGTGGTGAATGACAAATTCCGATCATTTGTGTCCATATCTGAGATGAACTTCAGGAGGGATACCTCACCTCCTTTTCATATGAACACAATGTCGTCAATGAATCTCCACCAGAGGACCAAGTTCGCAGCCAGAGATGGATTCACCCATATACACTCTACTTCCCTTCTACTCATGAATAGATTGGCATAACTGGGTGCAAACTGGGTCCCCATGGCAGTCCCTAGTATTTGCAAAAAATGCTTGTTCTCAAACCAAAAACGATTGTTAATTAATATAAACTGAATGCTTTCTACAATGAATCCAGTTTGGTCAGATGTCAATTGGCCTTCCTCCTCTAAGGTAGATTTTACACCTTCAATCCCTTGTCTATGATCTATGCAGGTGTTGAGGGCTTTGACGTCACTAGTAACTACCCAAAAATGACTTTCCCAAGAAATGTCATCCAACAGGTTTAAATTTCTGTGGTGTCTCCAATATAAAATTTCTGTTTTCTGACCACGTCTTGTAAGAAAAAGATGTATTCAGATAGAGATGAAGTTAATGAGTTTATTCCCGATATAATGGGGCGTCCAGGTGGTTGGATAGGAATTTTATGGATTTTGGGAAGATAATAGAATAGTGGTACTTTGGGATGAATGATAGTTACATATCTTCCTTTCCATCTGCTTTGGTTATATTACCTACGGACACTACATGTACCATTATGCATGTTTGGAAATCACATTGGACATTAGTGTATGTGATTTCACTCATATCTGTATTGCAATTTTATGAAGGAGCATATTTTCATGCTTATATTTTAGGTATGGTTTTTTAGTGTATGGCTCCAATATGAAAACTGAATATTCATTTGTAGTCCTCTGCGTGTGTCAGCCCTTCCCTTTATGCGCCCAGTCTCATATTGTGTATTTTGGAACTCAACTAGATCTGTCCCAAACAACGGTACATCTTCAACCGATGTATGACTCCTCTTAAATAAATGACACATCTTCAAATTATGATCTAAAATTAGAACCTAGCACAGTCTAATGTCTCTTAAAAAGTGCTCCAAATAAGATGAATACTTGGAGAAACCATGTACTTAGAAATGCAATTCTTATATAACTGATCAATGGTAATTATCATACAGTTTCAAATACAAATTCTCCAACCCATTCTGTAAGCAGTATCAATTCTCATCGAACAAAGCACCTTTTAATAATTAACATTAATCAATCTGCACAGTTCTAATACTACTTTCTTTTGTCCATGTATTGCAGGGCTGGCAGGTCCGTGCTGGGACTTGTAGTTTCACAACACCTGGAGAGCCACACGTTGGTCAGGCCTGATATATTGTAATAACAATATAGTATTACCAGGGGCTGGCTTGCAGACTTTAGCCTGGGGAGCAAGAACACAGCACTAGCCCATAAGTAGTGGCCCATCCTTAAAGGGTCATTTTTGCTACAATTACGATATATATTTATTTATGAATATAAAAAAAGCCTATTTTAGTGTTGCTTAATCCAGCGATACTTTATTATTATAAATGATAAATATTAAATAAAATAAATAATGCAACAAAAACACACCTCACTTTATATTGCATTTTATTTTATATGTTTCTTCTCCCTACAGCACGTTTTTATTTTGTTGACAAACCTGACTGATTAAAATGGGATTTATAAAAAGGTTCTGGGGGGGAGCTATGATGTGACATGGTTATCATTTTAGACAAATACACAGGCAATACTGTGTACACCACTGTTAGGTGCACGTAGTTCTGCTTCACAAGTAATACTCAGTGTGAAGTAGGACATCATACCTCCCAACTTTCCTTGTAGTCGAACCAAATCCTGAATAAGCAAGACAGCCAAATTCAGGACTGTCCCACCAGATTCAGGACAGTTGGCAGACTGACCTGGTCTCTCCTACCTGTTCTTATCACTTTCACCATCTGTGGCTGTTGGTGTCTTTAGATCATTTGCTGCTTGACTGGATCCTGGAATGTTGGATGTCCTATTTGAAAAAAAATGGGTACATAAATCTTGGAGAACTCCAACCGGCCCCAACATTAAAATTATAATATTCACATTTCCAAACAAACCTGACATTAAATTAATAGCAAACACATTTAATAAATAGACCTATTTCCCTCCAATCAGCCCCAACATTAAATATTATTCTCATTTACTTTCCAAGCCTTTTCCCTCCCTCCAAAAGCCCCAGCAATAAATTAAATAGCATTTATGTTTAATAAATAAAACCATTTCCTACAACATTCCCCAGCATTAAATAATTCACATTTAATAACTAGCCCTCCTCCCCCCTAAACTCAGCCCCATATTCAATTAATAGCCCAGTATTAAATTAAAGGTCCCGTCACCTCACCTTAAACTAATAGGCCCCACTATTAAATAGCCCCACCAATAAGTTGCCCCACCATCACCCACAGATAGCACCCATTAAATAATTAGCACCCACCATTAAATATCTTACCTCCGACACTATATTAAGACCCCCCCCTTTCCTCACACATTATATTAACATCCCACCCTACACAAACACATTATGCTGACATGTCCCCCCCCCACACACACACATTATGCTGACATGTCCCCCCCCACACACACACATAATGCTGCCATGTCCCCCACACAAACACATTATGCTGCCATGTCCCCCACACACATTATGCTGGCATGCCCCACGCCCACACACATTATGCTGCCATGCCCCCCCACACACACACACATTATGCTGCCATGCCCCCCCACAAACACACATGCTGCCATGCCCCCCCAGACACACACATTATGCTGCCATGCCCCCACACACACACACATTATGCTGCCATGCCCCCACACACACACACACATTATGCTGCCATGCCCGCCCCCCCAAACACACATGCTTCCAGGCCCACCTCCCACACACACACACACACTATGCTGCCATGTCCCACACACACACACATTATGCTGCCTACCCCCTCTCACACACACATACATTCAGGGCCATCTTAACAACATTATTGGCCCCCGGGCAAAGCAGTGCACCGGGGCCCATATATATATATATATATATATATATACACATATACATATATATATATATATATATATATACACATATACATATATATATATATATATATATATATATATATATATATATATACACATATACATATATATATATATATATATACACATATACATATATATATATATATATATATATATATATATATATATATATACACATATACATATATATATATATATATATATACATATACATATATATATATATATATATATATATATACATATATATATATATATATATATATATATACACACACACACACACACACACACACACACACACACACACACAACCCCAAGAATGGGAGAAATGTTAACTATAATCCAGTGTTACTTGTAAGATGTAATTCAGAAGTATTGTTTATGCTGTGGAATGGATTGGATGTGCTATTGTCATAATAGAACCTTTAAATAAACGTAACCCTTAGATGGCAAGGCCTAACCAGCTGCATTGTATGTTATCACTTCTTTTTTACTTTATTTATGTAACAAATTCATGTCATGTAACGGTGTCCAGAAAAAAGCATGTATATAACAATGTGTGTGTGTGTGTAAAGAAAAATAAGTGATATATATATATATATATATATATATATAGAAAGAGAGGATATAAATGGCGCTAGTAACAACCCCGATTATAATAAAAGTAGTACAAAAGTTTAACACATACACATTAATAATGTATATAAGTCGACCAAATCACTTCTCTCATGTATGAGCGGCAGCCAATAAGCCAGATGCCAGATGGTTAGTCCGGAGGAGATTCTTTCTAAAATAAAGCAAAAGCACGGCGCCTCCTAGTGTAGTATTAAAGGTGTACTGAAGCTTATAATAAAGTAATATGCGTACCGGAAGTGACTTGTCAATAGTCTTTTTATGATGAATCCTCTCCTTACTTGAGATATTCCTCTGGATCTCACCGCATATATATATAAAAATAATGTGGAGAAAAACGGTAATAGTGTAGTATTTAATACCACATCTGATACACCTCATGGGTGCTGCCATGTCCTCCCCCTCTCACACACACATACATTATGCTGCCATGTTCCCCCTCTCACACATACATTATGCTGCCATGTTCCCCCCCTCACACACACACACATTATGCTGCCATGTTCCCCCTCTCACACATACATTATGCTGCCATGTTCCCCCTCTCACACATACATTATGCTGCCATGTTCCCCCCCTCACACACACACACACATTATGCTGCCATGTTCCCCCTCTCACACATACATTATGCTGCCATGTTCCCCCCCTCACACACACATACATTATGCTGCCATGTTCCCCCCCTCACACACACACACATTATGCTATCATGTTCCCCCACACACACATTATGCGTCCATGTCCCCCCCTCTCACACACACATACATTATGCTGCCATGTCCCCCCCTCTCACACACACATACATTATGCTGCCATGTTCCCCCATCTCACACACACATACATTATGCTATCATATCCCCCCACACACACACATTATGCTGCCATGTCCCCCCTCTCACACACACACACACATTATGCTTCCATGTCCCCCCCTCTCACACACACATACAATATGCTGCCATGTTCCCCCCTCTCACACACACACAAACATTATGCTACCATGTCCCCCCTAACACACATTATGCGTCCATGTCCCCCCCTCTCACACACACACACATTATGCTGCCATGTTCCCCCATCTCACACACAGATACATTATGCTATCATGTCCCCCCACACACACATTATGCTTCCATGTTCCCCCCTCTCACACACACATACAATATGCTGCCATGTTCCCCCCTCTCACACACACAAACATTATGCTACCATGTCCCCCCTAACACACATTATGCGTCTATGTCCCCCTCCCTCTCACACACACACATTATGCTGCCATATTCCCCCCTTTCACACACACATACATTATTCTGCCATGTCCCCCCCCACACACACACATTATGCTGCTATGTCCCCCAATACACATATTATTAACACCACACTGCACTTACCTTGTTCCACATGCGCGCACTGCTCCTCGCACATGGGACGGCACCTGTCACATGGTGTGCGTCCCATGTGATTCTCTTGAAAGCCATACATAGGGGAAGGAGAGGAGTGAAGGAGGGGGGGCGGATCTACAGATCCGCGGCCAATGATGGAAGGTGGCTGGTCCCGGAGAAGGGGCCAGCCACCAAGCAGTAGAACGGCCCAAAATAAACTTTGTTTGTCCGGTCCGGGGGGCATGTGTCCCCCTGCCCCCCATCCCAGCCTGCCCCTATAGTAGTGATGAGCAACAGACAGCCCTCTGAGCCTTCACCTGCGATCCCCGAATCCCTCTAGCATTATTCTAAAATTTGTTTGTGTTAGCTTGTAACACTTCTTTAAAGTGCCTGCTCATATGCTATTACATATAGGTGTCTCTTACTTTGATTAAATGTATTGTTATTACTGAGATTTAGGTTAATGTGCCGCCCTTTTGAAGTTTCATGTGGCCCCTGAAGTGTATCAGGTTGCCCATCACTGACCTGTAGTCTCTGCAGTAACAAATTTTGCTTCTGACATATTTTCCCAGTTTCAACACTGCATCCTCCCTGTAACTTCCTCCTTTACCTAAGCAAATAATAGCAAGGAGGAAGAGGAAGATTACACCATTAGTCAACAGACTGTCTCACATAAAGAACTTTTGTCAAAAGTTTTTATACACTCTGAAACACATCTCTAACTTTACAATGTTTTAATCAGTCTGTGGGGGCTAAAATCTCCATAAGAAAAACTTTTTTTCACAGGAGATTCTAAAGTTACAAAATTAATATATATTTTTAACTATTCTGTTAGTACTTTACTTTGACATATGTTTAACACTTTAGGAGACTTTTTTACATATGTCACATCATTACAAAGGAAACAAAGAAAGTTCTGATTATTCTCACAATGACCCAATGACTGGAACTTGCCATTTAATTCATTCACAAGTCCATTGAATATATCTTAATTGTTCCCATGATTTCCTGTGATTCTAAAGTTTATTCTGTATTAACAATTAGCAATAACAACCAGAACAATTTGGGAATGCAATCTTGTTTTTATTTTTATATAATCTTTTTTATTAAACATAAATTGGAAATTGGAACAAAATTCTTAATCAAAGACAAGAAATCATTGAGAAATTGGGATAGGTCCCTGTTTAGGATGAGACCTAGGTATTTGATATGATTCAACTATCAGACAAAAGCAAATGAGTGTTGTAAGCTATCTAACACTGCAGGGAACACTGTGATGTTCATGTTCAGGGACTTGGAATAGTTTATTTTAAAATTTGAGAGATCTTCAAATCTCTGAAAATCAGACATTACTTTGGGGACCAAAGCCACCGAGAATGTTTAGGGTAGAGATGGTCACTGACCCCCGTGTTTTGGTTTTGGATTCGGTTTTGGATCTGGATTACCGTCGTGTTTTGGTTTTGGTTTTGGTTTTGCAAAACCGCCATTGCGTGTTTTGGTTTTGGTTTTGGTTTTGTTTGGTTTTGTTTTGCTATTTTTTGGGAAAATCCATGTTTTTGGGCCTAAATTAACCCAATTTAGTGCTCCAACTGTTTTAGAGACAAGTAATCTAATTGTTGAGGTAATAAATCATCCAAAAAAACAGTTTAATTCTTCGTTGGTAGGCCTATTCTACACACAAAACAGATTGTCTTCCTCTCCATCTATGCATATTGGCAATGCAGCCATCGTCTTTGAATGTATATTACACCCTACACTTATAGTTAAATATGTAAAGAAATGGAAAAAGCCAGTTTGGTTTCTGTCTCTCAAGGCCCCCCTCCACTTGTATAAAATACCAAAAAATTCAGCCATTATAGACTGTACAATATTAATTGACATGGAGAAAGCCAGTTTGGTTTCTGTCTCTCTAGGCCCCCCTCCACTTGTATAAAATACTAAAAAATTCAGCCATTATAGACTGTACAATATTAATTGACATGGAGAAAGACAGTTTGGGGTCACTCTGTCTCTCTAGGCCCCCCTCCACTTGTATAAAATACCAAAAAATTCAGCCATTATAGACTGTACAATATTAATTGACATGGAGAAAGCCAGTTTGGTTTCTGTCTCTCTAGGCCCCCCTCCACTTGTATAAAATACTAAAAAATTCAGCCATTATAGACTGTACAATATTAATTGACATGGAGAAAGACAGTTTGGGGTCACTCTGTCTCTCTAGGCCCCCCTCCACTTGTATAAAATACCAAAAAATTCAGCCATTATAGACTGTACAATATTAATTGACATGGAGAAAGACAGTTTGGTTTCTGTCTCTCTAGGCCCCCCTCCACTTGTATAAAATACAAAAAAATCCAGCCGTTATAGACTGTACAATATTAATTGACATGGAGAAAGCCAGTTTGGTTTCTGTCTCTCTAGGCCCCCCTCCACTTGTATAAAATACTAATAAATTCAGCCGTTATATACTGTACAATATAAATTGAAATGGACAAAGGCAGTTTGGTATCTGTCTGCATCAGATCCTCTCTCCACTTGGAGTAAAATAGAAAACTATTCAGCCGTTATATAATCTAGAATATAAATAGAAATTGAGAAAGGCAATTTGGTATCTGTCTGCATCATAATCATCAACATCATCATTAGCGCCCTCGTCGCCTACACAAATCTCCCCCTCATCCTCTTCTAATTCCAAAGTGGCATCCTCAATTTGGGTATCACCGGCTACACTCGGGCTATTAAGGCACACATCAGCAGAATGCTCACGATTAGACATCCCACTGTTGGATGGACTCTCCACAGGGATTGTTGTCATTTGTGAATCAGAGCAAATATTCTCCTGTAATGCCTCACTGTTATCTTGCAGCTCGGCTTTGACGCGTAACAGTAGTTGTGCACCAATTGTAGGCTGGGTAACTTTTTGGGATCTGCCACTAATAGCCAAAGGTGAAGGCCTCATTCTCTCTTTGCCACTGCGTGTGTAGAATGGCATGCTTGCAATTTTTTTTTTATCGTCACTTAACTTTTGCTCAGTTACACTTCTTTTTCGCTTCAATACAGTAAATTTTTTTTTGGTTTTTGTTTTTTGCACTAATTTGAAAACACTCTGTTGTTTGACATCGCCTTGGCCAGATGACGTACTGGGAACACTAACATCAGGACTGGTGACAGAACCTGGTTGCTCATTTAGATCATATGTGGACTGCTTTGAATCCATTCTGAGCGCAAACCACTGAGGAGTGCTAAAAATTATTGAGTAGATACTGCTGACAGATATGACTTTTGACAGCCAGAAATATTAATGCACAATTAGGGAGGACACCCCAAAAACACTGAGGAGTGCTAAAAATTATTGAGTAGATACTGCTGACAGATATGACTTTTGACAGCCAGAAATATTAATGCACAATTAGGGAGGACACCCCAAAAACACTGAGGAGTGCTACAAATTATTGAGTAGATACTGCTGACAGATATGACTTTTGACAGCCAGAAATATTAATGCACAATTAGGGAGGACACCCCAAAAACACTGAGGAGTGCTACAAATTATTGAGTAGATACTGCTGACAGATATGACTTTTGACAGCCAGAAATATTAATGCACAATTAGGGAGGACACCCCAAAAACACTGAGGAGTGCTAAAAATTATTGAGTAGATACTGCTGACAGATATGACTTTTGACAGCCAGAAATATTAATGCACAATTAGAGAGGACACCCCAAAAACACTGAGGAGTGCTAACATTTATTGAGTAGATACTGCTGACAGATATGACTTTTGACAGCCAGAAATATTAATGCACAATTAGAGAGGACACCCCAAAAACACTGAGGAGTGCTAACATTTATTGAGTAGATACTGCTGACAGATATGACTTTTGACAGCCAGAAATATTAATGCACAATTATGGGGGACAACCCAAAAGCGCTGGGGAGTGCCAAATATGAAGAAAAAATAATAAACCTCTATCCTCCTCTCTGCACTAGCGATTTTGGTTAGAGCAATTGCAAGAACAATATTGTATTCTTTCTCTGTCCCTGCTCTAATTAGCCTATGACTACACCCTGCTCTCTCCCTCTGTCAAATGGCGATGGATTGCTGTGGAGGCGTGTATTTATAAAGTTGAAGTATCGCGAGAACCGAGTCCCGAGATCCGACGACGTCACAATGACGTTCGGCCTCGATTTGGATTCGGAATTGGCGGGAGAGTACCGAGCTGCTCAGCTCGGTACTCGGATACCCAAAGTTCGGGTGGGTTCGGTTCTCGGAGAACCGGACCCGCCCATCTCTAGTTTAGGGTATCGAACTCACAACCCCAGCGCTGCGAGGCACTAACCACTAAGCCACCATGCTAACCATCATGTCCAGTCTGCCATTAACTATTTGGGCAAACTGGTGTATGTAGTACTACAAGTACCAATATACACATGGCTGCCAGGACATGCTGGCACTTGGGAAGCACATATGCCAGCATGTCCTCTCATCCAGTGCCTGCTGGGACCTATAAGACACCAAGAAAAAATGTAAACAAAACACAAACACCCAAATATGGTTGGGAAAAAATATTGATAGTGATTATGACATAATATTAAATGAAGAGACTGTAGGGTTCATTCGTACACATGCAGCTTTTCGGTTAGGTAGCACAGACTGAAGGTAGAGGCGTTTCTTCTTTCACGAGAGGTTACAAAATTACTGTGTGCTGTGAGGGAAATATTTATGAAAAATTGTTAAATGCTTTCTTTAAAAACACAAGACTGGAAGAGTACTTCTCTTTATCTGCAATACCATTGTATAGTACTAGTTCTTTTCAAAACCTCTCCCAGGAATTTACAGCCTATGAACCTCTCTGCTTCTTCAGCAGGGGGACTGTACTTGATGCAGCAAAATGTTCTCACTGTCACTAAACAAGCCTAGCAAAGCCATAACTCAGTCCCTCCTTTTTCTAAAGAAAACTTTAGTTAAAAAAAATCTCTAAACTCAAAACTGCTATTTTTGTAATAATATTAAACGGAATTACTTGCAGAACTTCAGAAATAACTTTATCACAAAAACATTAAAAATAATATAATAAAAAAACATGTAGAAACAGTTTTTATCTCACATGTTTAACTACTTGAAAGCTAAGGATGAGTGGGACTTTTCTTCTACATGACCCCCTAAACTGCTAAGACCCACTCATCCTCTGCATTTAAGGGGTACAGAGAACCCACATATCACTTCCCACCATGATCTGTGGGTTTCTAATGCTGCCGGAGAAAAGTTATCTTTCATCCATTAGAAACAAGCGTGCACATGTACAAGCTCATCTCAGTGTTCATAGGAAATGGCAGGGATACAGGGACGCTCCTAGAAAGCTGGGGGTACACTTATTTAAAAGACGGAAGCCCCCTCTTTCATAAGATGATACTCTTGTTTAGTTATTGGCTGCTGATCTTCTGTGATCAGCAGGCATTAAATAAATATGTGAGGAGCCCAAATGTAGTAAGCAAAGCCTCAGCCGTGAAGGGGTGAAAAGTGTGTTCTAACTAGTTCCACCGAGAAGGATCTAATTCTTTCTCCTTTTCAACCTTAAATTTCTCAGTTTTCACTGAAATGTCTTGGATCTGCTTATTATGTAAATGTTGCATAGACATCTCTTGATAACATACATTTTCTGCATGTCCAGCTGCATTGTTCTTATGTGCAATGTAATAGTTTCTTACAGCATCATTTTCTTGCAACAAATATTTTTTTCTGTCTCTTTAACAATGGTGTATATTTGCAAATATTGGGTCAATAATGAAAGAAAGAAGAAAGTACTTTTCTAATGGGGGCACTCTAGAATTTACAAAAGTATTGTAAATTAAAAATATTCCATATTTAAACAGTAACTAAAAATAGATTATATAGTCTTCCACAACAGTCTTATAAATGTTTAATTTAATTCTTTGTGTTAAAAATAAAGTAAGAAAGGTGCAAAATAAATAATTGTGTAATAAAAAGTTGTATAAACAACAATTCGAGGGTTCTGCTAAGGAGGAATGGAGTATATTTCATCATAAAAAAGGCAGGATTAATTGGATGGACCTAGTCATTGAGTATATATTCCCTGACAATTTGTAATATTATTACAAATTGTCAAATATTATTATCAAATATTATTATCAAATATTATCTATTACAGAGCATCTGTACTGAATGGTCTATTGTTGTAATCAATATTTGTGAATAAAGATATCAAAACACCAACTAGTTTGTCTTGACTTTACATCTTATCTGGGACCTAACCTAACCAACCACAGTTTCTGCTATCTAGCACTAAATATATCATGCAGGAAGTAACTCTCTGTACACTATAACTCAATATATTTCAGTGTACTGTTTGAAGTATAGTGAGTTGGATCTGTGACTATTTGTCACTGAGTATATATCTTCTAATATATTCACTTTTGACTGCACATTATTTCAGATATGTGGTTTCAAGAAATATATTTATACATTTATATATTTAAACTTTTATTATTAGCTATTTATTTTTTTATTTTTTATGTTTTATTGTTTATTTTTTTATAACAAGAACAACAATGCCACTAAATAGTGTGTATCTTTGCAATATCATATAATGGTTGGAAAGAGTCTGTAGTAGAGTCTATAAAAATTTGCAAAGAAATTATGTTTGTGTTCAAAAGTTACCTGGTATCTACCAGGCTCTAATTAAACAGAACTGTGAGGTCAGCATAAGCTGACTAGAAACCGTTATGGTATCTCAAATAGACTGTGTTCATTAGTGTAACTATAGTTTATGTTAGAAAGATACTATTATCACTAATTTTAAATATGATTTTTTGTTAAGGCCTCATAAAGCCTTTGATCAGCCATTTTTGTAACTAGCATAGATATTATTTTCTAAAGAGAGGTTATTCATTTTCTGCTAAAATACAGTTTTGCAAGATGTAAGCCCACGGCCTTGAGGTTAAGCTGTCATAGAGAATTCCTGTGAGGATGTAGCAAGATTTGTCTAGATGAGTCATACACAACAAGTGGGTTCATTATCAGCTTGTAGCTGCACCCATGACCTTGGACATGGCAGACAGGAGATAAACCTCCAGCACCCCTTGGGATAAGAATAATTGGCACATCTGGCCTGAGATGGGCGAGAAAGTTAAACACCACAAGAATACGTGAAATAGTTAATCCACAGCACATCCCATAGACTATTGTATGCTTATGACGTAGGAGTCATATATTCACAAGGCTATAAAATTTTGAATCAATAAACAGAGAATATTTCATGTATACAGAACTTGGTCTGTGTCTATTCGCTCCAGCTAATTGAAGCACTTTCAGATATATTTGACACAACAGGCAAACTCGGAACAGATTTTTAGATCTGACACTAATGTTTACCATTTTCAAAAGAGCAAATGTTACAAGTGATTTGTTACTCATCTTAATTGGCTAGGATGTTAGTACAGTTTATGACAACATTTCATTCAGAAAAGCTGACAGGCTTATCATGAATATATTACGGCAATTGCCAATAGACTACCTTTACCTCTCATTTAATGCCAACAGATGAGGTACTCTAATTATTCTAGCTGGTTTGATAGAACAACAGCCTGCAGCAGTACTTCCTTTAGTAGTTTAACTTTTTACACAGATTATGCAATAATTTTACATTATTAAACGCAGTTCTCAACATACTGTACCACACCCAAACCCTATAAACATGTAATTGCACAATAATACATTTAGATCTCTTGTTGGTGCATATACTGTGATCCTTCACAGTATATGCATATGTCTAAACTAGATTGATATATCTTTGACACAGTACTTTACACAGGTGCCTTTGAAAAGGGACCTCTTACTTCCCTGGTGATCCAGTTATCACTCTTCCTTAGAAACAATAGCAGAGTTGAACACTCTGGGCCTGAGTCATTAAGGAAAGTAAAGCATTAAAAAGGAGTAACTTTGTACCTGGGCAAATTCTTGTAGCATTGTAGGGGGAGATAAATTGCAAATGTGGGTGTCACGAACACGTTCCCAGCAGCCGTGACTTTGGGGTGTTTGCTGCATGAGGTCACACACGATTTCAGACCGCAGTCTCTCTCTACCTATCACATAGATATAGACCTACGGAATTGCCCCCAAACACAGCGCTCTCACACCCCCAGACACTTCAGGTTTTGCCACCACTTATTGAGTACGGGCAATAGGACCCCAATATACTGTTCCACACTGACACGCAGGCTTCTAGCTATCCACAGACTACCAAGACCCACACCAGCACACAAAGGGTTAACTCCTCAAACATCCAGACTGTTACACAAATGTAAATGCAAGCACACACAACTTGTTAATGAAATGTATCAACAAATCACACACTGGCATTCCAAGGGTTAACTTGGTCGAGCTCCCTTCTAAACAGGCTAATGGATTCGTTAAAGTATCAAGGACGCAACTTAGGTAAATTATAGATTTAATATAAAAAAATACAGTGCATAAAATAATGATTAACAATTAATAGATTGATATACAAGCAAAAACAGTTTAAAATAAAAAGGTTACATTCAGAATAGCACTTACGTGAGTTGCATAATGTGTACCATGGGGAATTGGCTAGGAAGATGGACAGCTTATCAATGTAACTTGATTTCCCCAAAACGTCTGACAGTTTGTTCTTTCAGAACACCGGTTTTTAAGCAACAAGATATGGGATGGTCTTCACAGGGCCAGTGTTTAATGCTAATAGGGGGCAGGGATGTCCCCTGGGTGTCACTATACTTTGCTCACAAATATTCCCAAAGTCTTGACCTGTGGGTAATTCTTCACAGATATTTCCCAGAGAAATAACTCCCTGTTCAATAAACCGGTCATAATCTCCCACACATTTAAATACCAAACATGATGGAATTATGACAATGGGACATAGCTTTTCCAAAGATATGTGATTTTAGCTGTTCACGGATACCCCCCATACTTGTCATTCACAACCCTGGTGTGTTTTCTGCTCCTCAGTATGGAGTACCACCCACATTTCCCAAAATATGAACTATGACAACATTTTCCTTTGAAGGTCATATTTTTATATACCTTTATAGGCTTTCACATGCTGCCTACCAGGATCTCCAGCTGTGATCGGCCCCACAAAGTCTATTCAAGTGTCTAAAGCTAACAGGGAGAGATCCTGGAAGCTGCTATAAGTGGCAAGCTTATCTTCTCACACTGGGATGTGCAAAGCCATCAAACACAATTACATCAGACTCTCTGCCTTTAAATTTTACACTTTAACTTATCAATGGATTCATTTGATACAACCTATTTACACTGCAGTTATGAATTATCCCTTATAAATAACTGCAAGCTCTCTATGTTCACGACAGTGGGGACAGATCTATAGTTGGAATAGGGCATCTCTGCTCAGCAGCTTTATTCTTCCTGTAGTGCTACAACTTCTGACAACTGTAGTGATTTATTAGCTCAGCAAACTTCTATATCACTATAAGTAGGTCAAACTCAGTTTCTTAAACATAGCAACTCCTTTGCAAAAGAGGTCTCAGTCCAGCACTAGCAAAAGTACATAGCACAAATCCACATCTTCAGGACTCCCCACACTATCCTTATACTCTTCACTCAAAGAGTACTATATCAGTCCAGCAGCAAATAAGTAATATAACCAGCTACACTTATCTGAAATTCCTCCACTAGAAAGCTCCTCATTTGAACTTTACGTCAATAGCTCCTATCTTCCAATCTATGCCAAATGGTAGCTTCAGGCTTTTGATTTTCTCTCTTCATAATATCTCTCCCTCAATGCTTTGCTGCTGTCTCTCTTCAGTTCTGTTTCCTCTGCTCTCACAAACTTGGTGTCCTCCTCCCTCAGCTTCTCTGTCTTCACTTTTCTTCCCCTCAAATTGCTCCTCACACACTTTAACTCTGACCCCCTGTTTTGGCACTTTTTTCTTTCCCTTTGAGCAGGCATATACACTGGGCTGACTTAACTCCTTCTCTGGTCTCTCCCCAACAGCAGTGAAGCTTGCTGGGAGAGGTAGTACTTCTCCTATCCTGGTGAATACGCAATTGCGCAGTGGTGTCTGAGCCACATAATTAAAGTCATCTCATTTCTTGTCTTTTCCTTTCAGTTTTTCTGATGTCAAAGGATTTCATACACTTATGCCACATCAGGACCAATTGTTGGTTGGTGTCTCTTATCTGAATTCTAGACAAAACTGTTGCTCTATAACAGACCAGATAAGGACACAAAAATAAAATCTTACCGTACCTTTGTGCGAACACCCACATCTCTAGCAATGTTGTCAGTCATCTAGTGGTTGCCACTTCCGTAGGATGTAAGAGACATGCCCACTGGTCTTACCAAACTTACACAACTACCTTCTATTACTTTTAATGTTCTTTATGGAGAATTTAGTTACTAGCTGTCACGTCTGTGTAATACATTTATTGCCTGTACTCTAATAGTTGGACCCCAACAGCTGTTTTTGAACCAACAGCACTGGATGCGTTATATTAACATTCAACTGTATAGGGTGATCGATAGACAGTGATGATGAATACCCAGGGTTAGGATAGTAGCAAATGCAAGGATAATCTTAACTTAGTCCATAGGCAAGTAAATGGTCACAAAAAGACAAAGTACCAAGATTAATGTACTTGAGTGGTTCAAAGGTCAAGTTGGGTTAGTACATGAGTAACTCAGCAGTATAGGCAAAAGTTCCAAGTATTAATACAAATTGCACAGTCATGGGTCAAGCTGGTTCAATACACCGGTAAACAGCAGTTCAAGCTGGGTTCCAAGGATTGAGACAGTACCATACTCAGAGGTCAAGCCAGGTTAATGCACAGGCAGGCAGCAGGAAAAGCAAAGCAATGAGAATCAGAATACAGGTAAGCTGGCTCTGTCAGTCATGACACTAGTGATGTGCTGCAGAGTGACTTCGGATCAGACAGATTTTTCCTTGCACCCCATAAATATGCGCAGCAAAATCTGTGCCACAGTACCCAATAATGAGCGCAGCCTGACATCCTGGTGACATTTGGCAGCTCATTGCTAGCAACTGAATTCCCCCTTTTTGTCGGTTAAGTCACATTTCCATATTTTCTTTGAATTTTTTAGGGTTTCTTCTTTACCAAGAATCAGATACTCCACTACTTTTAATCAAGTGGGAAAGGTACAAAGGCCTACGGCATACGTTACAGAGGTTTCAGCATATCTCCCAATTTACAATAATAAAGTACCACAACCTAAGTATAATTGTACATAGAATGTAGAATTTTATCTTTCTAATCGCTTTCAAACAATTGAAAAATATCCATTTAAGGGAGAATCCCAAAAATAATTGGAAAAGATTAACTGGGTAAAAAACAGAAGAGGCATTCACATTTACAGATATAATTGAAAGCTATCAAACTAGTTATATCAGAACGAATATTAGAAAGAAACTCCTTTGATCCCTGTCTATGAACTATTTAATAATGCCATTGTGCAGAGCCATATAAGTGCAGATCGGCATATTAAGATTTCTGAGTATCTCTGACTTGTGCCTTCTTGCATCTGGAAAGGCTGTACTGGGTGGAAGTGGTGTATAAGAGTAGGCCCAGTACAGCTCACAAAATTGCTCTATAGTTAGCAATGTACACAGCCGCAGATACACCTTAAAGGATAGTTATCTGTTGTGGGTGCTCTACCTCTGCAGTTAAGATCTGTAATGATGATGATCATCATCAGGACGGACCGTGCAGTAAAAAAAACCCTCTTAAATTAATAAATAAATTAAGCTGCGTTCCCTCTCCACCACCCCAAAGTGACCCAAGAAACCTAGGCTGGTTGCGGCAATTGGGAAGGGAAGGTAACGAAGAGCGTGGGGTCCCGTCACAAATGCACTAAACTATGACAGGCTAGGTTTGTCATTTTATAACTGGGCAACCTACAACGTGGAGTCCCCTTGTTATATTGTGACACAGCCCCAACCTGTACAGCATGGGGTTGAGTTCCCTAGAAGAATTTGGCCTTCAAATAAAAATTTGCCCTCCAGTCTAAAAAACACAATGCAGTGCTGAAAGCATTGGGGTTCTTCCCAACACCCCTGCATGTGGGTGTTAGAGTAATACTGTAATAGAGTCAATAGATAGAATTTTTGTATGTGGCACTACTGGTTACGGAAAATTGTGGCAGCTACAAACTGCTTTGGTATGCACTGGTAGAACTACAAGTGTCAGCATGCCCTATCATCCAGGACCCGCTGGGAACTCTACTGCCACATAGAAAAAGACTGCTTAAAAATATTTTTTATTTAATTGAAGCCTCTCCCAATCCCTCTTTATCTATTTAATTAGTCCCCTAAATCCATGGGGATCCTTTTCTTTTTTCAGAATTTTATATTTCATCATGAGAAATTTTCCCTATATAATGCCTAAAATGAAAAAAAAAAAAAAAAAAAAAAATTTACTCAATTATGGTACCAAAAGAAAGCCCTGTCTGATCAAAAATCAATGCAGAATTAATTTAGGCAGATAAAAAAAAGCTATTCTCAACTAAACGAATGAAATGCAAAAATGGTTAAAAAATGGTGTGACTTCCTGTGGTGCAAATTTGACATGGACCCCTGTCAGTAGAAGGTTTAAACCCAGTACTACTTTAATTTAACATACAAAATATATTAATGGTATTGAAAATGCAACTGTACCTTTACCCAATGACCTCACAGGGTGCCTGTAAAAACAAGCTCCACCGACTTGTGACACGTGGCTCATTTGAAAAAAATGCATAAATGCCACTGAAGACAGCATCATTCATCATCATGATTTTTGTCATAATGCACTCCCTGCTGTAGATTATAAGATTATTAAAAGTCAACAAGGAGACCTAGGGCCAAATGCTTTTATACAATTAAAGGATCTCTGAGATGCCATCCGTAATAATTAATAGTTGGGGGTGCATTATTCCTTAAAACATACACATTTTCCTAATAAAAACACACATCCGAACTCACTGATTATACAGATATTAGTTGTAAGATTTTATATGTATATTATCATCACAAATGTATAGTAATAACAATAATCAGAAAGTATTAATAGTGAAGATGTTGTTATACCAGCGATATGTTTGAGTTTAGTTCCACTAAGATATTCCTGGCTTGAGTCATTGCAAAACCAATCTATGCCACCAGAGAGCAGTACAGTTTGTCAAAATGCATACTAACGTGCTTGTAATGTGAAAAACATACTGTAATAAGATAACAGACAAAAGAATACTGTTATCATATTTCTATTTATCAAACAGAGAAGTTGTGTTCTTTAAAATGTCACCAAGTTATTTTCCTTTTTTGGGTTATCCTACACATTAAAACAGTGAAATGAACCACTTCAAAAATTGTGCCACAAACTGTTTGTTTCTCAGCCCAGGTAGAGTGCTTTGTTTCCAATGGTAACTTCTCTTTGGATGTTCACAAGTTTACTACATTTTTGACAAAACACAATTACTTGTTCAGCACCCTTTACTTTTACTGTGTACATAGCAAACATTCAGGTGCAACAAATCTATATGTTTGTCAGGATTTGAACCCAGGGCTTCTACTTTCGGCGACAGCTGCACTGCTGAGTAGTTCTGGCTGCTGGACAGTTCCTTGCCTTTACTATGTGTTCTAGCTCAGTTTCAATGATCTCCTAATGTTCCAGCATGTTCTAGCTCCTCCCCTTGACTTCCTATAAAAGCCTGGCCTGTTCCTGTCTTCCTTGCCAGATTATTGTGCCCCTGAAAGTAATTTAGTTCTAGTTTCTGTTCCCGTTCCTGCATTCTGCCTCCAGTTATCTAATACTTCATAACTGATCTCGGATTGTCCTCACCTATGCCTCTACCTGAACCCTTTGCCTTTTTACCTTATTGTGTACCGAACCCGGCTACTGTTGACCATTCTTTATTATATAATCCTCTTGTGGCCTGCCTTCCTTCTGGCCAATGGACTCCTATTCAGTCTCTGGACCATTACAAAATAATCTGGCACAAAAATAGAGTTTACCTGCATTTCTCAGAACAAGATTAGAGAACTAGAAACCCTTGCTAAGACTCAACATGAACAAATACCTAAATTTCAGGAAGATTTTAAAAAATACTAATGCTGCTGTTGCACAAATTTCACATCCACCATTGCCTGCAAAGACTACGTGAAAGGATAAATGAAAGATTAAGAACTTTTTCAGTGGGCAATAAATTGCATTAATTTTATAGACCTACAACATTGAAGACACCATCATTAGATAATCCTAATGTCTCACCCAAACCAATACAAATTGATGTAATTAGGAAACCACTCAGCTTTAAATGAGAAACAGAGATGTTGTGATGAGAAACTTTGTTTTTATTGTGGTGGTCAAGGACAATATGCATTCTGTTGCCCAAATAAGATTTGTTAAAGCATTGCTATGACAGACTTTAAGCAAAAGGACTAAAAGGAATCTAGTCAATCAAATTCCAACTCGCAATCACTAAATCCCTTGACTCATGGAAAAGACCTTCTGCCTCAACAATCCCATTTTGAATCCCAATAACGCTTTCTTCTGGGTCTCTTCTACTCGGCAATTGGGCCATGCTTGATACGGGTGCTGGTGGCAATTTCATGGATATCACCTTTGAACAGGAAAACTGTATTGAGTCAAGGAGTAAACAAGCTCCTGTGAATTTGGAGACTGTAGATGGATCCCATTTGTCTTTTGGGCCAGTAACTTATGAAACAATCTAGCTCCAAATGACTATAGAACGAGGGCATCATGAAACAATAAGCTTTCATTTGATTGCTTCACCTAAATTTCCCATAATTTTGGGAATCCCCTGGCTGTCTACACATAATTCTTCTGTCACCTGATATATTCACACTTTGTCCTTCCCTTCTGAGTATTACAAATTAAACTCCCTATCTGGAACTGTGGTATCTGAAGTCCAGCAGGTCACTGAACTTTCTAATGATTTGAAATTGCCTCCGCAATTTAGTGAATGTTGTGATGCCTATGATAAAAAGAATGCAGATATATTACCTCCCCATAACCCTTATGACTGTCCCATTGAGCTATTACCTGGATCATCAATAACTTTTGGGCAGCATTATTCTCTGTCTGAACCAGAGTTAAAAGTCTTGCGGGTATTTCTGGATGAAACTTAAAGAAAAGGTTTCATTAACCACTCTACTTTTCCTGCTGGTGCAGCCTTATTCTTTGTTGAAAAGAAAAACTCTACCTTCTACATTTATTGACTATAGTGAACTGAATAAGATTATGAGCAAGAATTGTTATCCACTCCACTTAATTCCTGAATTGTTTAAGAGGCTACAGAAGGCAAAGATCTTTACAAAGTTTGATTTACATGGAACATACTCTTGTTCATAGTCGACCTAGGGATTAGTGGAAACCAGCCTTCAGGACAAGATAGGGACATTTTGAGTCTTTGGTCATGCCTTTCGGTCTATGTAATGCAAATGCAACTTCCCAGCATTTCAACAATGGCTTTTTAAGAGCTCTATTAGATCAAATTGTTGTCATCTATCTGGATGACATTCTTATATTCTCCGATAATTTGGAGTAACATCGCAAACATGTCCATATTGTACTTGCAAACTTCAGAAGAACCAATTGTATATCAAATTGCAAAAGTGTAAATTTCAAGAAGCAAAAATCCAGTTTTTAGGATATATAATTTATCTTGATGGTCTGAACATGGATCCCAGTAATGTTGATGCAGTCTTTAATTGGCCGTTACCAAAATGAAAGGATATGCAGCAGTTTATTGTTTTTCAAAATTTCTACCAGAAATTCATAAGATACTTTCCTGGAATAATTTCTCCTATTACGCAACTTACCAAAAAGGCAGTTCCTCTTGAATGGTCACCTGAAGAGCAAGAAGATACATCAAATCCTGAATTACTCATTGTTGCTCAAGTTCATGCCTCTGATTCTGCAGTAAGAGCAATTCTTTCTCAATATATGGTGAGAAAATGTTGTTGCATCCTTGTTCTTATTTTTCTCATCAGATCATATCAGCAGAGAAGAAATAAGATATTGGAAACAAGGAATTATTTACCATCAAGTGTGCGATTTCAGAATGGAGACACCTTCTTGAGGTCTATCCAGTGTCAATTCTCACTGATCACAGAAATCTGGAATTTTTATGCTCTGCTAAACAAAGCCAGATGGACTTTATTCTTCCCTCATTTTAACTTCATCATTTCTTGTGGCAAAGCAGATGCACTCTCTAGAATGATTTCCGATCCTCATCTAGAACAAAAATCTGGAAAAAATAATTCTACTTGAGCACATCTTCTTAGTGGTTACTGGTTCTACAAATTTACTCTGTCTATTGAAGAATGGTTATGACGCTTTTCCTTTCCTCAGAAATCATTCTACAGATTTAAAATTTCAAAATGGCTACTGGACTCATCTTCGTTGCCTTTATGTACCTGAGTTAGTACGAGTAGAAGTATTCAAATTAGTCCATGATTCCATACCTGCTGGATATTTAGGAGCATATAAGACTCAACAATTGTTGGCATGTTCCTTCTGGTGGCCAAATTTTAAAAAGATGCTAAAGGTAAGTTTCATAATGCCTGACATGCCCAAAACAAGACTCCCTGCACCTCACCACTGAGTTTACTCCAACCTCTTTCTATTACATCTCGTCCATTGAGCTCTATCTCTAAGGATTTCACAGTCAATTTACAGGGATGACAACAATTCTAGTGGTAGTGGACCGTCTTATTAAAATGGCTAATTTTATCCTTCCCTCTGCCTCCAAACTACTTAATTGACGTATGTGCAAACACCTATCTCATTTTCCCTCCTCTCACTGCCTTTTTGACTCTCTGCAATCAGGTTTCCATCTCCAACATTCTACTGAACTGCCCTCACAAATGTGATCAACAATCTATTAACAGCAAAGTTTAAGGATCAATTCTCCATACTCATCCATCAGGAACTCTCTTTCAACACTGTTGCTCACCATATTTTTTATATACCCATAACTCTACTGAATTCCATGACACAGTTCTCTCCTGGCTCACTTCTTACCTATCCAACCATTCCTTCACTGTCACTGTCTGTTATGGATCCACAAGCTCTGTTCCTGGCTCTCTGCTTTTCTTACTTTACACATCTTCTCTTGGAGAACTGATCATCTCATTCAGCCTCCAACATGACGCCTATGCAGATAACACCTAAATCTACCTTCTTCCTTTGACCTCTTCCATCTCTACTATCTCATGTGACCAACTGTCTCTTTGCTATTTCCACATGTATGTTCCAATGTTATCTAAAGCTCAACACATCCAAGGTCCATAACAGAACTTATTATCTTGTCTCTTCCCAAATCATTGCTTACCCGGAAAATCGCCCTCATCATCAACAACGCAACAATTTCCTTAGTATCCTAAGCCCTCTGACTTGGTGTCACTCTTGCTTTACTTCTCACATGTAATATCTTAGTCATGTCACCTTCACTTTTAAAATATTGCTATAATAATCCCTCTTCTTATCAAAGATGCTATCAAAACATGTATCCATTGCCTCATTATCTCCTGCCAAGACTAATGCAACCATTTCCTAACTGGTATTCCCTACACCCATTTGACCCTACTGAGTGTGGCCTCACCTACCTCCTCCTTTGCCACTATCCTGCATTTCTCTTTCTCTTCCTCCTGTTTTGGAACCAAAATTCCCATTTTCTTCGGGATCTGGTGTCAATTCCTAGTTCCTTACGGCTCGGGATGCTGGAAAATTGTAGTTTCTATCACATGAGGCTATATTACACTGCCTCCTACTGCCGGTACCTCCAACCATTGTGTCAGTCAACTACAGGGATCCACCCCTCCCCCTCAGGTGTGTGCTAGGTCCAGGGGTTACATGTCTATGTGGGATTGCTGTTTTAATTACACTACCATGTATTTAAATATAAAAATAGGAGCTTAAATATCAGAAATATCTACGTTTAGAACAGACACTCCTGTTCTAGTGATAACATGTGGGGAAGCCATCTGATAGAGGCTTGAACCACCGTCTGTGAGTGGTCAGATGATGTGAGTGCTGGCAGTTAGTATTATTGTTTATAAAGTGCCACAGATTCCGTAGCGCCGGATACAGAAGCAAGTAACAAATAGATGAGAAAATACACAAATAGCACACATGAATGTGAGCAATGCTATGGGGAATCATACAGAGTGCAGCTAAAGACAAGACAGGACGTACAAGGGAGTTAGACAGTAGACAGACAAGGGATAATAGGTAGAGATAACCCTGCCTGCGAAAGCTTATATTCTAGAGGGAGGGGTGGTGAGACACAGTAGTACTGACTGGGAGAAAATTGAGGCGAAGAAGAGGTGGTGATGGATAGGAGGTGGTAGGATAAACAAGCTTGAAAAGGTGAGTTTTGAGTGAGCATTTGAAAGACTGAAGGTTGGGGGAAAGTCAAGTGAGATGGGGTAGGGAGTTCCAAAGAATGGGGGCAACATGACAGAAGTCTTAGAGACAAGCATGGGAGAAGGTGATGGGAGGTGAATTGAAGCAGACTCAGAGCAGAATGGCTGGGTATGTATGTAACTCAAGACAAAGTCAGAAATGTAAGGAGGAGAAGTGTTGGTAAGGGCTGTGTAAGCGAGGTTAAGGAGCTTGATCTGAATTCTGAATTGGATGGGAACCACTGAAGGCATTTACGCAAAGGAGTAGTGGAAGAGGTGAGGTGGGAGAGGAACAAGAGCCTAGCTGCAGCATTCTGTATGGATTGAAGGTCATTAAATTGAGAGTCAGTAAGGCCAGTGAGGAGGAGGATGCAGTAGTCAAGATGAGAAATGATGAGTAAATGGACCAGGATTTTGGTTGTTTCCTGAGAGAGGAAGGGACAGATTTTCATAATGTTACAGAGGAGAAAGTGGCAGGATTAGGCGAAGGACTGGATATGAGGGGTAAACCTGAGGGTTTAGTCAAGGGTGACTCCAAGGCAGTAAGCTTGGGTGACAGGAGAAAGAGTGATGTTGTCAACCAAGAGGGAGATATTGGGAGGGATAGCAACAATGGCAGTAGGAAAGATGATGAACTCGGATTTAGAGATGTTGAGTTTCAAGAAGCACTGTGACATCCAGGTAGTTACAGCACAGACAGCTAGATACCTGGTATAGGAAGGTGGGAGAGATGTCAGGGGACACAAGATAGATTTGTGCGTCATCAGCATAGGTATGGTATTGGAGGCCAATTTCACTGAGAGACGTGGTGGAGAGAGTGAAGAGCAGAGAACCAAGGACAGAGCCATGGGGGACTCCCATGGAAAGAGAAAGAGGGGGGAGGAATGAGTCCGAAGCAGACACACTAAAAGAGCGGCCAGAGAGGTAGGAGGCAAATCAGGAGAGAGCAGTTTTGCGGAGGCCCAGGGAGTGAAGGCTGGTGAGGAAAAGCGTATGAACAATGGTGTCAAAAGCAGCAGAGAGGTTGAGGGGTACGAGAAAGGAGAAGTGACCTTTGGACTTAGCTGAGAGCAAGTAATTTGATACTTTAGTGAGGGCAGTTTCAGTTGAGTGAAGGGAATGGAAGCTAGATTGCAAAGGGTCAAAAATATAGTGGGAGGAGAGAAGGTTGGTCAGACAATTGAAGACAAGTCATTCGAGAATTTTAAAAGCAAACAGAAGCAGAGATACGGGGCAATAGTTGGAGAAAGAGGATGGGTCAAGGGATGGTTTCTTGAGAATAGGTGAGAGGAAAGCATACTTGAAGTCCAAAGGGAAAGATACCAGTGAAGAGAGAGGTTAAATAGGTGAGCAAAGTGACAACAGGCTTTGGGAGAGAGGGAACAGAGAAGCTTGGAGGGGACAGGGCTGAGTGGACAGGTTATAGAAGAAGAGCTGGAGAGAATATAGAGGATCTCAGGCACAGTTACAGGAGGGTAGGAGCTAATGCTGGCAGAGTGAGTGATAGAGAGGATAGGTAGGGGAAGGCAAGTCTGATGATAGAGTCATTTTTGTCTTTGAAGTAGGTTACAAAGTCAAGAGCTGTGATGGAGGAGGGAGGACAGAGTAGAGAATTAATGGTAACAAAGAGGCGTCTGGGTTTATTGAACAGGGAGGAGATGAGGGATGTGAAATAGGTTTGTTTGGCGAGAGAGGGCAGAATAGTAAGAGGAGAGGATGAATTTAAAGTGAATGAAGTCAGCAAAGGAGCAGTATTTCCTCCATTGGCGTTCAGAGGAATAGAAGCACTTTTGGAAGAGACAAGTAAGAAGGGAGTGCCAGGGTTGGGAATTAGTTTGGTGGAGCCGAAGGGGTTGGTTGTGGCTGCAGTTTCAAGGGCGACAGCGAGTGTGGAGTTGTAAAGAGAGACAGTGCTGGGGCATGAGAGGGAAGATATGGGAGCGAGCAAGGCTTTGCAGGAGGATGATGGGGTCAATGCTGTTAATGGGACACAGTGCGTGAATGACTTTAGGTTGGAGATGGAGGGCAAGGGGTAAAGAGAGGGTAAAGGAAAGGAGATTGTGGTCTGAGAAAAGGAAAACAGAATTAGAGAAGTTGAAGATGTCACAGAGATTTGAGAACATTAGTTCCAGGATGTGATCATACGGTGGGTGGCAGAAGCTGTCCATTGGGAGAGGCCATAGGAATAAGTGAGGGCTAGGAGTTTAGAGGTAGCAGTAGTAATAGGGATGTTAAAAATCCCCAATAATAATAGTGGGAAGATCAGAAGAGAGGAAATGGGAAAGGCAGGTGGCAAAGTTATCAAGAAGTTAGGAGGAAGTTCCAGGGGGGCGATAGATGACAGCAACACGAATTTGGAGACGGGAGAAGAAGCAGATAGGTGAACTTCAAAGGAGGAGAAGGAGAGGGAGGGTTCAGGAGGATAATAGTGAATGTGAAGTGAGGAGACAGCAGGATACCTACACCACCTCCTTGGCCACTGCCAGGACGGGGAGTGTGGGAGGAGGAGAGACCCCAATGGGGTGGTGCTTGGGGGAAGCAGTATCAGAGGGGGAGATCCACATTTCTGTAATGGCTATGAGACCAAAGGAATGAGAGAGGAAGAGGTCATGAATGTGAGTGAACTTGTTGCAGACAGATCTTGCATTCCAGATTGCAAAGGACAGGGGAAGGTAAGAGTCAGGATGGGAAGAAGATTGGCGGGATTGAATGTTCGAGGGGGACAAGGTGATATGCGGTGGAGTGGGGGAGCAACAGCAGATATAGGGGATAAGTTTGAGCCTGTAGAATGGATTAATGATGTGGGGAGCCATGTGGGGGAGTGGGTGGAAGTATTGAATGGAGAGTAATAAGGTACAGGAGGTGTAGTAATTGAGACCTCATGAAATAGGAGAGTGGTCCATGGTCCAGTCCAAATCCAGTTCAAACTCAGTTTCAACTCATCATACTTGTGATTGCAGACAAAGCCTTGAGAAGGCTTGAAAATACAATGATTAAATAGAAGACTGAAACAGTGGTTGTAGGGGGAGCAAATTAGAGCAGCAGGCTGATTAAACAAAGGGGATGTTGCAGTGAAATAAACTGACAGATAAAACAAACTTTCTTGAGGTGAGAAGGAAATAAGTTCAAAACAGAGTTCTTGAGATGTGAAACATGCAGCCAGGGAGAGATGGAAATATCAGGAGTATATCTATGGAGCTGCAGGTGAATGCTGAATGTTGTCCTTGTGTAGCAGTGTTTCCTTGTAGAATGTTCCCCTCCTGTTCAAGTCTTGTGTAAGTCTTATTTTTCAATGCAAAATGGTATATATACTGAGGGTCGGACTGACCCAGCGGACTACCGGTTAAACCACCGGTAGGCCAGGCTACCGTATGGCCACACCCCCTTTCACCAGTGGGCGGGGCTTACCTGGAGGCCCCTCACATCGTCCCCGCTGCGTCGCCCCTGCTCAATTGCGATCGCAGCTGATGTTCCCGCGCTGCTGAAGGGAGAAGAGCAGAGTGGCTGCAGCAATCAAGTTTTGGGTAAGTATACTGGTTCTAGTGTGACCATCTCATTGTTATTGCTGAGCCTATTTCTTTTTTAAAAAAATTTGTCTGTGTATGTCCCTGTTTTCTCGAGATTAACCAAGTAAGCAGTATAGTGCCTCTTTTTCTGTAAAGTAAATGCAATTTTTATTATCTATTCATATTTCCAGAGCTTTATAAGCTAATATGTCTTGCCTAGAACCATTTCAAGTAAGAAACCATGACATTATAACTAAGGTCAGTGAACATATCTTTATGCTAATTGTAGCTCACTAATGCTCACCTACACTGTACCATGATAGGGTTTGGTGCATCTGTTCTGCAGCAAGGTGTCCACAGAAAATTATTTTAGAATTTTAGCAAATATGCGTTAACAATTAATATGTTATCATAGACTAATACTACCTATATATTGCTAGACCAGAAAATGCTTACTTTCTTCTTTAAACTATCTCTTCCATTTTTAAGTTGTTAAATTGACAATAAATGATGACAATTATATGACATTAGTGTAAGAAGTAGGTATTCTAGTAGTTTAAAGTTAAACTAATCTAGGAGTAGAATGGAAAGCCAAACTATAGGGAGGGGGTGATGGGATCTTTAATGCCGAGTTGGTTTGGGTCTATAATTGAATGTGGGGCTGAGTGTGGGAGCTAATTATTAAATGTAGGTGCTGTTTATTTAATGGCAGGGATGGTTGACGCTTCTAAATGTACCCATTATTTTTTCCAAATAGGTCTCTCAACATTCCAGGATCCAGACAAGCCACAACTAAAGAAACCAGCAGCCACAGGTGGTAAAAGTGACAACAACAGGTAGGACAGTCTGTCAAATGATCTGAGTTTAGTGCAGGCTTGGCTAACCTGTGGTACTCCAGGTGTTGTAAAACTATAAGTCCTAGCATACCCTTCCAGCAATAAGCTGCTATATATTGGCCAAGCATGGTGGGGCTTGTAGTTTCACAACACCTGGAGTGCCACAGGTTAGGCAATCCTGGTCTAGTGGGACAATCCTGTTTTTTGGTGACTGTTCTGCCCAATCTAAGGGGCAGGTCAACACTGTGTATTCTTTATACACACAGTGCATTCTTTATATACTGCGCTAAGGTGCTAGCTGTCCTTCGTGGACTGACCACTCCCCCTCTAGTGTCTGGTCCCGCCTCTATGATGGCTGACCACACCCTCTTTGGTGGGCCCCTAATGTTGCATTCCCCGGTGGGCCCTTCATGCTCCAGTCCAACACTGTATATACTTGTAACAAATACACACTGGCTGACACAGCCTCTGTCTGTTCAATAAGTGAATTAACCCTTACTAATAGCACATTACAAAGAAAGTCATCAATTATTAAGCAAACTATTAATTAATTGAATATCAAATAACAAAAAGATCTCAGATCTGTAGGATTATGACCTCCTGTAGCTGTGGAATTGAGTAGCATGTTCTTCTCCTTTGTATCTCCTGTTTAAATAAGGAATAACTCAGAATTATGCTATATAATTCTAGTACACTTGTAACTAAACATACTTAGAACTATACACACTAGCTAATGCAGTCATATCTGGCTTGCAGCCATAGTACATTGATTATATATGGTTAAACACATCAGCAGTGAAGAGTTAATGTAAGGTTGCGGTCGGCAAGTGCCTGGAAGGGCTGATAGTGGAATGTTCTCAGGTGTGAGGTGAACTGACTGGCATGAAGCAACAGTGGAACTGTGTAGTGGTAAATAAAGAATCAGGGTGTGACATCAATATGCTACTGTGTAATAATCCGTTCCCGACATTGAAGGAAAAAAGGGGCTACGAGCATATTAACCTAGGGTAGCAGTACCCTTAAACAGACCCTGGACCTGTATGTATACGCTATCTGACTGCAGCACTATCATCAGATTCTTACAGTTCTTGTGACGACCACCCTAACAATGTTAAAACTGTTTCCTATGTACTGAAACTGGGCTGCTACTGAAATTCCTTGGTTCAGTGTATCTGCTGGGAAGTCAAACAACTCAATGAAGGTGCATCTAAAGAGGACTATAGGTTATATTTTAGCTAAAGGACATATTACAAGTATGACCTAAAAAGATAGCATTTGGTCTAGTTCCTGACAATATGATTTGTACTTTAGAGGCACTAAGAGCGGTAAGTCCCATGTTATAGACATAAATACAAATTGTTATTATAGGTTCCATCTGAATGAGGTCACCTTGTTGTGGTGTATGATGGAATTAATGCAGAGTTTAGCACATATCTTGTGTTTGTTCTGTCTTTAAAATGTGCACCTGCATTTGAATTTTGGATTATGGCACCAGTTGAATATGCAATCCATGTCTTCTGTTGGCTCCTACATTTCACAGAACTGCATACACACATTTATGGAAACAGCCCTCCTCCTATCCCTGAACATCTGGTTTCCACTACTAACCACATCTCTTGATTAACCTCCTATGTGCCAGACTAGAACCAACATACATAAATGCACTTATGGTCTGGATCCTTCATCTCTGAATTAATACCCAATTAAATAAACATATTAAATTCTATCTCCAGCCTTCTTACAAGGTTAAGAGGAGAGCTGAGTCAAACATAGGAAAATTAACAGTTGTCAAGTTATACATGTTGTATCCGTTTTCATTCATATATATCCCTGTAATACTAATAAACAAAGTAGAGAATACGTTTTTTTAAAACATAGCCAGCAAAGGAGCTGCCATTTCTACTTGTACATAAAAATGCAAAGTCTCAATGCACACATTTGCAAATATATGTTAAGCCACCCGTCACTCCTCGGCGCTTTTGCTAATAGGGTGGTCCTAACGCTAAACAGTGAGAGTCCCATATATTTGGACCATACATATATGTGTTTTTAAATTGAAAGCTAACTTACCGAGAGGTACCCCGCAAGCCTCCAAATAGCAATACAGCGCCAGCACTCCCCCCATAGCTACTGACACCAACATGCCTCTCAAACAAACAATACAGAAGTGGACGTTGCTCAATCAATTTATAGGCTTATTGCAGGTGTTTGAAAGGGTGAGGTTATCCTGAAAGGCACAAACACAGAGAAAAATCCCCCAGCACACTGCTATAGCAAGCAAAGGAGCTGCCATTTCTACTTGTACATAAAAATGCAAAAGTCTCAGTTGCACACATTTGCAAATGTATGTTAAGTCACCCTTCACTCCTCTGAGCTTTTGCTAACAGGGTGGTCCTAACTATGAACAGTGAGAGTCCCATATATTTGGGCCATACATATATATGTTTATAAATTGAGAGCTAACTTACCAAGAGGTACCCCAGAAACCTTCAAATGGCTATACAGCATCAGCACTCCCCCTCAGCTACTGACACCAACATGCCTCTCAAATAAAAGCACCATGGAGTGGCGGGTGGCTTAACATACATTTGCAAATGTGTGCAACTGAGACTTTTGTATTTTGATGTACAAGTAGAAATGGAGCTGCCATTTCTACTTGTACATCAAAATACAAAAGTCTCAGTTTGCTGGCTACAGTAGTGTGCTGGGGAATTTTTCTCTGTGTTTGTTACTTTCAGGATATCCCCAACCTTTCATGCACCTGCTATGATCCTATAAATTGATTGAGCAACTTCGACTTCTGTATGGTTCTTTAAAACATCTCAGATCATTTAATCTACAGACAACCTAAAGCCTTGAACAATGTGTGTCTGTCTTATCAGTGCCTGAACATTTTCAGTCATCTTTAGCATTACCCTCAATAACCATAAGACCTACCAAATTAGAGAAATGAAGGAAATTCAAATCTGTGTCTCAGGTTACATTTACAGATACCTTTACAGTCACCAAAAGTTACACATTTCAACTGTTAATCATGAAAGTAAAATCCACTGTTCAGCCTTAGCATGACTTTACACTGGAATTAATGTACCCCTACTCTGTGTCACGCCTGAGGATCCGTCTGTACCCAGACTGGGTTGTGTCTCTGGAGCTGGACTGGTGACTACATGGACAAAGCTGCGGGGCCTGATAATGTTCATCTGCATGTAGTGAATGGACCGGTGCAGATGGTGATTACTCTAGCAGGAGAGAGCAAACAGGAACTGGATTGCTGAACCGGACTGGAACTGGAATGCTGGATCGGACTGTAAATGGAATGCTGTGACCGAAATGGAACTGGAATGGAAACAGAATGCAGACTGCTCTGTCAGAGCTGGATAAATAGCAAGACTGCAAAGTGCTGGGAACCAGGTTGGCATCTGAAATACAACATTGCACTAGCAACAGGTAAGGGCTCCAGGAAGTCCTTTCATAGTTGTTGTTGATTCCTGATTGGAGACTGCAATCAGCTGGTTTTAAAGAGAATCTGAAATGGAGGCTGTTATAACCTGATTGACTGGAATCATGTGACTGAATCCAAGATGGCCATGCCCCTACTCTGATTCTGGAGGGATCTCTGGAGTGGAGACAGACTGGACAGCAACTTATAGAGAGGTCTGAAACCAGCAGAGCCTGAGGACCGCAGGGACAACTTGGAAAGGCAGCAAAGAGGTAAGTGACAGAACCTGAGAGTCTGGTGTGTGACACTCTGTATACTCTTTGTATATCTCCATCCTAACGAATTGCTAACCACATGCTGTATATATGTATATATATATATATCTATATATATATATATATATATATATCCCCAGGGTCACCCTTAAGTAACCTTAGCACCCATGATGTCAATGGCAGCCATCAGTTTCATCACTGTAACCAAAATACATTATAAGCATTTCCTCCACCCTCTGTCGAAAACAGATTTTGACGCATTGAACTCTGAATGGTAAAAGATGTGCTACTATGTGATAAAAATCTACATTCACTAGTTATTATACTCCAGGTTCAATCTGAATTTTAGGAAACTGGAATTCCCACTGAATGATTTTTAATGGCAAAAAAAACAGGGACTGTTATGGGAAAATAGTGACATGTGTGAACCCTACTTTGTCCTAATGTACAACCTCTTTATGTTGTACCTTTGTACTTTGTTTCCTACATAATTTGTAAATTTACTCAAGGTTGATAAAGTAATAACTAAGAAGTGCCAGGGCTAAATGAATCAACTGTTGTTAAATGTGTAACATCAGTTAATCATAGGTTACTACAGTTTGAAAATAAGCAGCGCAATAGCACACTGTGTATAGGATAAATGGGTGGTATTAAAATGTTGGTAAGCTATAGAGGTTATCAACAAAGAAAAGGTAGAGACCAAAGAATAACACTCAACTGCTGCCAGAGGTCAGGATTGTCTATACTGGAGCTCTTATACAACTTTCACTCTGCATGTCTAATATTACAGTTATGTGCCCTAGCCAAAAAAGTTAGGAGATTTAAATACTAAATGATAAATGGTAGAGAATATACCCAGCGCCTATATTATAGGTGTTGTGAGTAATTATACTCAATTCGTAATGCTGCCTGTGGCGAATAGATAGTATCCCTATCAAAAAGATAAAATTTGCGACTGGTGCCCCTGGGCGCTTCACTAATATTCATTATACCCTTGGTTCTTTATGAGTATTTGACGATAATCAAAATTTCTATAAAATGGTATTTATTTAAGTCACAATTAATTTGCATTGGTTCTGGCCAGAACTCTTTATACACATAGACATAAACATGCATAAATTCATAATATAAATCAAAAGTATATTGAAAATAGTGAGGATTACCATTGATTATGCTCTTTTTGTTTTGAAATAAGTCCAAGGTTCAATGTCTGTTATGGGTCCTTCTTGATTGGGTTGTCTATAAAGGTAATAGGTATAAAATGTCCCTTCATATAAAGTTGATGTAAAGAAATTGGTCCTTAATGGTTCCACATTGTCCGTGTAGAGGATCGGTAAATACAATTGGAGTATAACTTATATGCTTGATGTTGCCTCGCACTGGAGAATTGTCTGTATAAATTCACATACTAGATCGTACCTTCTACCTCCCCTTCTATAGTGGGGGCGCCGATTGCTGGTATTCGGGAGTTTGAGAACAGCTTTGTGCTCTCTGGATGCTTGCGCATGCACAGTATGAGTAAAGACTTATTTCAAAGCAAAAAGAGGAAAATCAATGGTAATCACCATTATCAATATACTTTTGATTTATATTATGAATTTATGCATGTTTATGTCTATGTGTATAAAGAGTTGTGGCCAGAACCAATGCCAATTAATTGTGACTTAATACCCTTTTAGAGAATTTTGATTATTGTTAAATACTCATAAGAAACCAAGGATATAACAAATATTAGTGAAGCATCCAGGGGCACCACTCGCAAACTAAATGAAAAATGTAAATATCTAGCTGCACTGCAATTGAATTATCAACGGTGGATGCCAACCACATTTTAACTTTGTTTCAGAACCAGTATCTCTACAAGAAAAATTATTTGCTGCTATTTAATTAATTACAATTAGAAATGTTATAAAAATCTGTACTTTTGCAGGAACCAAAAACTGTTGCTAAAAATGGCCAAAGTGTTGTCACCTGTGTACTCCTAGGGGCAATGAAATATTGCTTGTTATTACAGGAAGATATTTTTGTTGACTCAACATCTTAAAAAAAAATACTGTTCTAATGCTAAAAATGATAAATTACACTACAATTGAGAATTCAGCAAAGCTTTAGACTTGAAATATACTGGTTTTCTAAGCAAGGATAAAAATTAGTTTGGACATAGCACACTGATGTGTTAAATAGTGGACTTTCTGGTAGAACATAAATTAAAATATATATCTTTGATATGTTGTAGAAGGTGAACTGTACTGTACTAGGTCTTCTCACGTCACTATGATTGTTTGTCAAGAGCACTTGGGGCTGTTACACTCCACAGTCATATCACTCTCATTCTACCAGCCAGGGGCATAACTAGATCTTTGTACATAGTAAAAGTCATAGGTGGCCATTATAGGTGTAATTTCCCTAGCACCGTTTTGTTGCCAGTTTTTTCCTGTCTCTTGATTCGTCCCTGGTTCTGACCTCTTCATTGGATAATGGCCACTCACTGAACTGCTGCTTGCCCTGAACTTTCATCTGGACCTAACCATTCTCTGGATTGCCGTCAACCCTGACCTTTTGCCTAGACACTAACCACACTCTGATTGACACCTACCCTGACCCTTGCCTGGACACTGACTGTTCTCTGGATTACCACTTGCCTTATCCTCTGCCTGGACTCTGGACCTTGTTCCGTCTATTTCTGGACTGTGTGAGTACCTGATTTATGTCATGTGTGCACATTTTGTTTATGTTCTGTATTTCTGGTGCTGGTGCTCATTTCAGAATAAGCTTCAACTCAATGTGCACAAGACATGAGGGCAAATGAGTACCGATGAGCACACCCTGCTCTAATGGAAAGGTGGCTGCTAAAGGTGAGGACCACAATTAGCCAGGTTCTAGGTGTTCATTTTGCAATATGGCAACTAGCATCATTTTGTCTTGTACCATCTCTTGATGATCTGGTTACTGGTCTGTGATAACCTTATTTCCCACCTTGTTCTACCTAACAGGTGTCCCAAGAATCTGGAAATGAGCAGGCTGCAATTTCACCTAAGCATGTTACTTTGGAAATACAGAGCATGACATGTATAAATCAACAAGATTCAGAACAGTCAGAATAACTTTTTCATTTGCCATCTGGAAGGGCATCTTGTTACAATAGAAGGTGTTGGCGGCTTAGATTCACGTAGCGACAGGTGTGGTCAGGTTTCATCCCAGTGTATTTAATATGGTCATGGAGTGATGCTGCAGTAAGAAGAGGAGAGAGATGGGGCGGTGCAGACAAGAAACTAAATCTGTAGTTTTTAGCAATAGGGTTAGTGCTTGCAGCATCGACTGTAGTCTTAAAAAATGTTTATATTGATGTGTGTATATTAAAAAAAATCTCAGTGTATATCTATCTGTCTATCTATCTTATTTATTTAACAACTATATATATATATATATATATATATATATATATATATATATATATATATATATATATATATTTTAGTGAGAGCTTTAAACATACTGTTAAAATAAACATACTGAATTATATTTTAGATACATGTATCCTTTATCTGCAAAGATTAACAGAGTAAAAGTGTCACATTTTTGCACCCCAAAAATGTTGCGCCCCCAAATGCTTTGCGCCCTGGGTTGCAGCCTAGTTAGCCAATTGGCTAATCAGACCTTGAAGACAGGCCAAGTGTTTGAGCAGTCAGCTAAGAAACAAAGTCAGCGAAACTGAGGTCAGTCACCATAAAACAAATGTAGTCAAAGGCATGCCAGTTTTGTAACGGGTAGTCAGAAGAAGTACTATATTATCAGAGAAGTAGAATCTTGCAATGTTAATTAGAAACTGATCCAAGGGACTGGCTGGTTTAACTACCATGACGGGTATCATGACCAGGCGTACATCACAAGATGTGCCTAGAATAGAGCATCCATAAATCAAGAGGTTTGTTCATCTAGAGAGATGAGCACTGGCATGTGTGGGGACAATGGTGACTAGGGAAGCAGTGTCTAAGGTACTGAACTGCAATAAATTGATCAGTATTTGACAGTCTTGAGTCCATGCTGCTAAGCAAACACAGGGCCTGGAAAGCCTTTATGGATTGTATGATAAAGGTAATAATGGCAAAATAGCAGATACTGTAAAATGTTATAACTCACTAAATACATACATCTGGATTATATAAGCTTGAAAACTAAAGATGAGGTTGATGATAGCAGAGCCTAGGCAGTTGGATAGTTCACTGCTTATTCTTATCTAGGTCTCTGTAGGAGTGGTTAAAAATATACGGTGTAGTCATACCAACTCAGCCCTTTGGCTATTTTAACTTGCCTTTGTAGCTTTTCAAACTTATTACAGAATTTATGTGCCAGGCTGGTGGTTAATGTCAGTGGTACTTGTTGTAGTAAAAACAGACGCACTACAGTTATTAAAGTATGAAAGTATGTGATACACTACATTCACATTTTTTATTTGATTTTTTTTTCAGAAAGTCTCTTTATGACCCATTGCATATTTCTCACGTTAATTGTCATTTGTTATCGCAATGATAAGGAATGAATTAATGTGGCAATTAATTAAAATGAATTAGCCAGGACAGCGGTTACGTGAATAATACATAGTAATGGATAGTAAAGTGATAGCAGTCACGATCATTGTACTTACAGATTCTTATGGCCTTGGACAATTTGTGATGGAGAGGAGCAGGATCGGACGATCCCTCTCCTGCGATGCTCTCCCCATAGGATAGAAATGCTATGCGATCTAATGGGCTGGGACCGTAGCAAATATAATATTATAAGCTAATATAAATAGCTAATATAAATATTATAAGCTAATATAAATAGCCTAATTACTTTAAAATGTGCCAATTCCCTGTGTCAAATCAGGGGATTTAAACCTCTTCGGAGGTTCATGAGTAGGCCCTATTGTTTGTTGAATCATTAAAACATAGAAAGTCTCAACATTTTCTCAGTTGCTTCACCCATCTCTAGCAAAAAATAGTTTCTGCCACGTGCACTGTTTCTTTCAGTCACTATAAAAACTAGCATTTCATTTTTGTGCCAATGATGTGGAAAATCATTTCTGAAATTGCAGACTTAGTATTATGCACTTAACTTGCTCACGATAATTGCTTGCCCCTTATTAATGAGTTTGACTAGACAAATGGTCTAGAAAACAATGTGTACTGATTGTCTAATTGTAACAGGTATCAACAGCACATATTTTTGTTCGATCGAAAGTGCATTCACCACACGAGAACAGATGTGACATAGGTATAGCATAGTTGGCAACTGTTCTTGATGCCCAGTTACACTTTTAAATATTTGTCCTCGGAAATTTTATCACTGACACTTTTCCTTATTTATATCACACTTGCCGACTTTTTGATGTTCCCCTGTGGGAATTCCCAGGGAATAGGTGGAGGTGTATGGACGGAGTGTGCGCGCATGATTAATCACATCGTTTTGGTCATGCCCTCATGATGTAATGATGCTTACGCATCATTTTACAGTGAGGGCGGGGCCAGAATGATTCCCTGAGAATCGCGTCATGGTAGCTCTAATCCTGCCCATTCACTAGGAAGTGGGCAGCTGCGGGTGGATGCCCAGCTCTCACGGGAGTCCAGGTGAGCTACCAGGAATTCAGGAGTCTCCCGGACATACCAGGAGAGTTGGCAAGTATCATTTATAATAATAATTTATATTACTTTATTACTAAGTACATAGTGCTGCATCTCTACACACAGATCTTGATGCCTGTTTGCAGCACATTTTGGATGTTTAGTAGGGAAGCAGGAGTTAATATAGAAAAATGTCAGTTAACCTGCTCTTTATTAATCCAGTAAAACAATAATATTCTCTTACTGCAGTCAGCAGTAATGTGATCTCTCTTTTAAATAGATGAGCTGAGATGCAATAAAAATGACACCAAAGCAACTCGGTTGCATGAAAGAAAAGCTGTGAAATGACATATCAAGTGAAAACTATCTAGGTCAATTCCTTGCAGTGACAGCAGATAGAACACTGCCTATTATACAAAGAGAGCTCACTCAATCCAAATTGCTGTAAACAAGTAACAAGGTTGTTAATCATTATAAGAAAATCTATACAATTAATGACCTACTGATAAAAGAGAATACTCCTAGTGTAACCTTAGTGCATGAACTCATACAGGCACAAAACCTTATACCGTACATATCTTCAGTGTAGACTGCATACTGGTCTATATAACTACATATTTCCAAATCAATCCTTACTGTAATAAATGAAGCATAGTTAAATGTAGAATATTGTTATTTGTAACTTTAATTTGTATTCTACTTTCCACATTTTGTTTGTATTGTTCTTTGGAGCTATCTGTGTATCTCTATTATACGCTGTAACATGTCCCAAGCTATGAGCTTTTCACTGACCATCAGTGTGCTTCCTATACATTTCAAATTATATTTCTTTCCTCCAATTGCCCTGTTCTGCACCATAAATGTGCCTGCAATTTATATCTATTTGATATTTATTATAAATTATTCACTATATCTATTTTAGCATATGTCCATAGATCATGGGCAGCACAGTGGCTAAGTGGTTAGCACTTCTGCCTCACAGCGCAGGGGTCATTAGTTCAATTTCCGACCATGGACTTATCTGTGTGGAGTTTGTATGTTCTCCCTGTGTTTGCGTGGGTTTCCTCCCACACTCCAAAAACATACTAGTAGGTTAATTGGCTGCTATTAAAATTGACCCTAGTCTCTCTTTTTCTCTTTATTTCTCTGTCTGTTTGTGTATGCTAGGGAATTTAGACTGTAAGCTCCAATGTGGCAGGGACTGATGTGAGTGAGTTCTCTGTACAGCGCTGCGGAATCAGTGGCGCTATATAAATGGTGATGATGATGATGATAGATGTCCATAGGTAAGCATACATAATATATGCCTAATATGGCAGATCCAAGGCATATTTTAGAGTAGTCACAAAAGAAACAAGAGCACTGGGAGTCAGTTTGAAGAATTTTATAACAATACAACAACTTAAAACAGTTATGAGATTTAAACAGGTGAACATTAGAGGGCAGAAAAAAATTCACATGTGCTTTCAGCTGTGTATCTTGGCTTACAGTTTGGGATGTACAATTGCACTAGGTTGTTGCGGGTGCATATACGAAGCAAACACAGGTTCTGCCACCTAGTAGACCTAGAAATACCATTATACCTATCTGACCATAACTGTGGGCTGCTTCTTGTCAAATGTTGGCGCTGTGGAGTTGTACAGGAGCTGGGGTCTATAGTGGATGAGGGAGTATAGCTGAAGAAGGCAGTTCCAGGTGAAGTTCTAGGAGATGCCAGAGTTGATATCATGAATACTAGATGAGTTTTTTTGGATCGGGCACTCTGACGCTTCACATGAAAATAGATGTTATGGGGATACATGGGAAGACTTTAGGCTGATCACAGGGATGAAAGGGGGATAGTGATAGGTGGATGGTGACGAGTGTTTAGGTGGAGATGGAAGAGTGGGAGAACTTAGAGGGAAAATATATGGTTCAGTATATATAAAGAAGAGTTGGAAGAAGTTAAGAGCATGGGAGGGGGAAGACTAGAGAGTGAGTCACTGACAAGCAGCTCTCTATGGCTATGGACAAACAAATATATTATTGCTTGAAGCTCTAATAGGCAAGAGCATTCACTGGAGTAACAGATGGCCTTGAGTGTACCTTCAGTGTTGGCCAATGAACAGACAATATTAATAAATTACATCTCAATAATTAGATAGTTCATTTTGAAGTTTCCTCTCACTTATTCAGCTATTGATAGGGCCGGTGCAACCACTGGGCAAACGTAGGCATTCGTATGGAGGTGGGTTGGGGCCTGCGCTTCCTTTGGGTATGTGGAGGTTTTAGGCTGCCTCGAGAGGATTGAGGGGTAGGCTTCCACCCTCTAAATAATGTAATGGGATATACTAGAGATCCCCGTGGCGCCAAAAATAACAAATAAAGTATAGATGTAGCAAAACCACTTTATTAGTACAAGTGGGTTAGAAGGTCCAGTACCACAAATAGCAGACAATGTTATAAATATAAAAGCAATCGGGTACTGCTATTCAGCTGGATGGCGGCAGTAATCCTATACCAATGATATGACAGATAGGTACATAAATGAACTCTGATAATAAAGAGTTCAATCGCCACAAAATTTCCCTGAAGTCAAAATGTGCAACGATAGATGCAAAATGCATATAAGTGCTCAGTGGCAAAATAGCAGACTGTAGTTCAGTATGCAAAGTAGACAGGGTGCAAATATATACCTGTTGACTGGCATAGATCAGACGTCAATGCTGGTGCCAATGGATATAGATCAATATGTGGTCTCTAATAGTAAAGAGTTCAATCATCACATATGATACAAATATGAAGTATATTGGACATCACATGCTGTCACATCAGAGCGGAGATTACATTCTCTTCATTTAGCCGCATGCGCGGATCGACATTGGAAGTTTACCCAGCTGCGGCCATGGCTTGACATCACTTCCGCCGACACACTATCGCCTCACCGGGAGTATCTCATCCCTGCGAGGCATCCAAGATAGGAGAGAGTCCACCACTTCACCCGGGATCGGGTAAGTCCCCTCTCATCCGGCATCCATTGGCAGTGGAAAACTATTCCATTTGGAGTCTATCGATAACTGCATCACTGCAGTACATCATGTCCTCGCTATTAACATTTGGGTCAATCTACGCAGGATATACCTATGGTTATCACACCCAGTGATTTTTTAAACAAATGCAAGATTACTTCACTATCACACTGACACTATTGTCTATGCAGTACTTCAACATATGATCATTCATACTTTACATTCAACTACAGTTTGGGAAGGCTCGTCGGTCACAGCAATATCTGTACCTACCAGGGACTATATCGTGCATACTCACGAGGCCCATATGGAAGAATACTAACCGGTCCAATAAACTGTGAACACCGACTCCTTCTTATTGGGAACCCATATCTTTATACAGATTGATGTCCAATATACTTCATATTTGTATCATATGTGATGATTGAACTCTTTACTATTAGAGACCACATATTGATCTATATCCATTGGCACCAGCATTGACGTCTGATCTATGCCAGTCAACAGGTATATATTTGCACCCTGTCTACTTTGCATACTGAACTACAGTCTGTTATTTTGCCACTGAGCACTTATATGCATTTTGCATCCATCGTTGCACATTTTGACTTCAGGGAAATTTTGTGGCGATTGAAATCTTTATTATCAGAGTTCATTTATGTACCTATCTGTCATATCATTGGTATAGGATTACTGCCACCATCCAGCTGAATAGCAGTACCCGATTGCTTTTTTATTTATAACATTGTCTGCTATTTGTGGTACTGGACCTTCTAACCCAAACGTAGGCATTCGGCTAGTTCGCTAGGGTTTCACTTCAGTTCTAGGTTTTGGGAAGTCTGCTTGACTGTGATATTAAACAATGGGATTTCACTTGTCCACACAATAAAGCATGTTTACTACTGTATCTGTGTGTCTAGAGCAGCATCCTGATTTAACCCTTTCCAGATTTGTTGTGAAATTATACTCCCAGGCACTACCTGTGAAATATGCTAACAAACTTTGTGGTGTCAGTAGCCTGGGGATAGCAATGAATCCAAGAGACAATAACGCCTTTAGTTTGCATGGTATATATTACAGTGCTGCCTATTAAAATACATCTGGTGACATTTAAGGACATTTGTAATGATATAACATTAAAAAACCCATTAACATAAGTAGAGCCATATAATATAATTTATACTGGTGAGAGGGAATGCCAAGTGGGCTTAAACTGAGAAATAAATGAAACATAATAATAATGACAATAATAATAATAAACATTACATTAAAAGCCTTCCAGTCTCATGCCTAAACTCCCACTGGTCGGCTTCCTCTCTTTCTCATCCCTTCTTCCCTTCTCCCCCTTCCTCGACTCCGTCTCCGTCTCTCCCGTCTCATCCATGTGCCTGTCTGTCTTCCCCTCCCTTTAGATTGTATGCTCCTTTGAGCAGGGCTCTCCTACCTCCTGTTTCCATCACTTTTAACTGAGCTCTCCAGCTACTCAGCTCACCTCCTCTCTAACCCTCTGCCCTCTGTCTCCTCTTGCTTCTCTCCGCTCCCCTCAGTGACTCTTTACCTGTCATCCGTGCCCACCCTCTTGGGCCATAGTTACCTGCCTGTACTCACTTTTCCCCTCCCTCTCTTTCTTGCTGTGACTGAGCCCCCAGAGTTATAGTGCTTACTGTTACTTGTACTGTGCTGTTTCACCTTGTACTGTGCCATTGTCTGTCCCTGTACGGCGCTACGGATACTTTGTGGCGATCTATAAATAAAAATTAATAATAATAATAATAATAATAATAATAATTACATAAAACATATATTGCATACACATATTTTAGAGTAGAACAGGGAGATAGTTGTCCTGTATCCCAGTTTCGTATGTGCCATGGGACTAGGGCTCCCATATATTCAAATAACTATAATACAGGAACACGTAATGTATGCAATATGAAAAGTGGTCAGTAAATAAAAGCCACCACATGCTCCCTTTGTGGATACTATAATAAAAAAAAAAAAAGCTATATGAATCTATTGCAGCAAATTCTGCTAACCTCTTCATGACCAGAGGTCTTTTATGTCTCTGTGCCCAGATCCATTTTCACCTTCATGCACTGCATTAGTTTTGTTAGATATAAGTTTTTAATTTCATTCTCTACCAAAACAAATTTTCTATTGCATTTCATGATATAATATATAAGGTTTCCTTCTTGTTCATTTTAGGGGCATTAGACAGGGAAAAGCACACTTTTCCCTTCGGGGAGCCAGGACTATGGTAGAACATTTCCTGGCCCCATCGCTGGCCTCATAAACTGTCATTGACAACTGGGTCTGAAGATAAGTCATGCAGGATTGTGACCCCCCACCCCTTATCCCCATGATGACATTTATAAATGTCAATTTGTAGCATGGGCACCGCCAAATATGACATTTAGAAATGTTATATCGTGGCAATGGGTTACTCTATCTGCATCACAAATCTCAATTCTGGTAAAATAGTCTTACAAATTGCAGTTTCCCATGAGGAAAAAAAATTCGGACTTTTGGAACAACCAGGAGAGTTGCTGGACTAATAATAAGCACACTGGTTTGTCCCACCCCCCCCCCCCCCCCCCCCCATACAATGGTTGACCTCTTATGAGCAAGTATGCAAATAAGTAAGTGGCTCTATATTCACCCCATTACAACACCTGCCCAGGGGTTACAGCTAACAGGTTACCAATGGTGTTAAGTGCCCTCCAAAACACTTTCGGGTACAATTGCTTTTGAATTATAACAAAAAAAAGATGAAATAAGAGAATGATTTGTAAAAAAGTACATGATAAAGCCGCATATCTCACTGAACTTTGTAATCTCAGGCTTTTATCAACATGTATTCTATTCAAAGCACATTTACACTAAGAAATCAGACAATGTAATGGAGTCATCCTGATTGCATCGTGTCAGGTTTGCAGGTCCCATCTCATGGATGTTTGAGGGGAAAACTGTATATTCTGCTATATATAAAAGAAATAGTTTTCCCTGAAGTCAATAAATGTGTAATTTTCAAACACAAAGGAAATCAATACAAATAGTTCAAAGAGAACATTTCTGGAACAAATAGAGAAAACGAGTTAAATCTGTTTTGTAACCGTAAGGTATTAGCTCCTCATGTAAGCCAGCCAAATGAAAGTAGAACATGATTGTTTTTTAAGGATTACAAAATAAGTATGGGCTCACAATATTTGCTCATCTTAGTCTGCTCCCTGTTAGGGATTTGCCAACTATAGTGTAGAATTCAGGTTTCATTTATATTGAAAAAAGATTTGATGCTTAGCATATAATCTGGAGTACATATGTATTTCACTATCTCACTATCAATAAAGTCAGATCTGAACAGATCCATCCTGCCTCTCCCCAATTGTTAACAAAAACTGTTTAGTTGATACGACTTCAAGTAATAATAATAATAATAGTTCTACCCCTGCCAAAAAATGCAATTATCAAAACTTTTAGTGCATCTGGACCACACAAATGTGAGCATCATTTAATATATTGTAATCAGATACCTTTGCACCAATGTATTCATTAACCCTAATTAATTCCATTTAAATGTTTGCAATGGTTTTTGTTTTTTTTGCAGTCAGTATGGCAAATTTGACCAACTTATTTGGATCATGCCTTAACATCAGGTGTTTTTTTTCCCTAGTAGCATACTTTAGGGCTTAGAGAAAATATATGTACTACAATTCCAATTCCAAGATAAGCCTCTATATCTGGATCTAGAGTGATCTCACCACTTAGGATGTTCCCAATGTATAAAGGATAGTGCCCTGTTCAGAACACTCTCTAAAACACCCCCGATCACTCTCAGGGTACAGGCTTGTAGTGCAGCACTTTCCAAGTAAATATAACCACGTAAAGTTCTAATCTCCCTCAGACAATTTGAATAAAACACTCAGACCATTATTTCATAATGATATAGCAGGAGCAGGCTGGCAAGGAGGGAAAGGTGAGAACTGCCCCTAGTTCTGGTGATCCACCATTACAATTCATAATTGCTGTAAACTAAACACCCTTGTCAACAATTAATTCAGCATAGATAACTATAATAGCAAATTGGGAAGCTTGTTTGCACAGCATTTTGTACCTGGTGGAAGGGGTCATGTTGTGCCATTAATAGACCCTACAACATGACCCAGGAAAGTGGACCTTTACTAAAGCTAGCTGAGTAAACCTGTTTTAGACCTATTGCAGAATTAGACAGAAAGGGACATTCTGTAATGATGTATATGCAGTTAAAAGTATATAGAGTGTCTGCAGAAAGGTCAAGAACACTATCTGTGCATTACAGAAGCTTCTCAGTTGAGCAGAGTCAGCAATACTTTTCCCTTCTTGTCATGTACACAGATTAGCCAGGATCAGAGACTGAGGCAAGAGCATAGAAGAGAAAATGGTGTGGAGTACTTAGTAATATATCGGATGAACGAGTATAAATATCAATGAATTTTTGCAATCCAAATATCACAAAACAATAAAAATGTCTACAATAAATGAAGTTGGATCGATTCATTTAAAATGGAAAAGAACAATTTATTTAATATAATTAATACATATCAAAACAGAAAGCCGCAATTTTTTAATAATACACAGTAATAAACAGATAATAAAATATATGTGGTAACGCTAAATTGTAGTTCTAATTTAATTGAACAGTCACTGTTTAATATTCCATACCCGACATATCTGTAAATCAAATCTGTTAATATATGTCTTCCAGAGCCAAATAGTTTCCTGTTCACATGGGTATTAACTGGTAAAAAAAGTTCAGTGCTCCATTCTAGAAACACAGTCAACAAGAAGGAGTTGTGATTAGAGTCGGGTTCGGTACATCATAACAGTGACGAGAACTCCGACACGCTTGACACCTACAAACAAAATTTCGAATGACCAAAACACAAATACAATATACACAGACTTACCTGAAAACCAAAGATCCAGATTTCCAATGGCAGCGGAATACTGGCAGGCAGTCTTTTCGAAGACCCATCTGTCCGGCACTTCAGTTCAACGTCAGTACCCCCAACATTTTTGTTAATTTAAAGTGGCAATATGTGGACCCTGCAGGCTAAGTCTTTAAACACAACCTGCACGGTCCAGACATTTTCCATCGGAAATCTGGATTTTCGGTTTTCAGGTAAGTCTGTTTATATTTTTTTCATTTTTTTGTCAAATTGAAATTTCTTTGTAGGTGTCAAGCGTGTCTGGGTTCTCGTCACTGTCAAAATGATTACCACCGAATTAATCAACCTGTAACAGAGCACAAAGAGTACCTTCATTCTCACACACTCAGAAGAACTGTACCAATGGGCCAAATAGATGTAACTTTCATCTAGATATATGAAAACATAAAACAGCTATATAAAACTATCTACAACCAACTTCAAAGCCTAGTATTCAGAAAAGGTCTCCACGATATTACAGGGACACTACGATATGTAGTAAATAATGTACACCAGAGAAGCAAGCTCCATTATTTGGTCAAGTGGAAGGCCTATGGGCTGGAAACGGGCTTACATACTATGAGGCTGGTGACTACTTTCCACTCATAGTATACAGGTAAGCCATGTTCCCAGAAATCTGGACGTTGTCCTGAAAGAATTGACATAGTGTTAGGGTGCAGTAATCCTGAACTCGCAGTAGTTCCAAGAGGTTGTAGCATATTAAGGCCTACATGCAGGCTATGGATAGTTATAGCCAAATATAACTTTTCTTCTCCTCCTTCAAAGCTGTAGTAATAGTTCTGAAATGTCAGTTCATTTATGAATCCATATATTATATTATTATAGTAGTAGCCAAATCAGAAAACAATTGTATTCTCTGATTGGTCCTTATTTGCCTTCACTGCATCAAGAATTGTGTCCCTCATTTGTAAAAAAAACTGGATACATCAAATTTTGTCCAGCCCTATAAATTCTCATCACACAGAACTCAAATGGATCCACCTCTGGAAGCAGTGTCACTTATATCTGGGTAGCATAGGCACTGTCATCCAGCATATCTTCTGAGATACCCCTTATCTGGATATTTGGCCTCAAATACCGGTTTTCAAAGTTGCATATTTCATTACTGGAGCTTGTATAGCTGCAGCTACTGCTTGGTCAGTTCAATGAGTATTTCATATATTAATAATGGAATCAGTTTTGTCTTTCAGTGCATGGTTTCTCTGGCCTATCTTCCTGATTTGTTTGTCAAGAACCTGGACCTCTTTATTTATTTATTATCTAAACATAGATTGTATGGATTGGCTAACCTGTTTCAGCTCACTTGAGGCAGCAGAGAATGCAGAATGAGTGGAGATGTTTGAGTCAAGATCAACATCAGAGGCCTAAAGCCATTTCTGGTCCAGGCATATTTGAAATTATTTCAGCAGTTTTGCAGCCATATCGTTGGTATCAAAGATGACAAATTCAGGGAATGTAGGTGTACTAAACACAGAAAGAGCTGGGAAATGTTTCTGGCCAATTTCAATTGGGATGCTTTATGCATGGGTGTAACTAAAAGTCACCAGATGCCATGGCATGTTGGGAGCTCTCTCTCTTAAGAAACCATCCTTGGCTTGTACAAATTACTACTAGGTTCTCAGAAGACATGGGACTCGAGCCCAAAACCAAATTTATCACATTTCACTCCTACCATTCTCACATGCAGAGTATAAAGTTACAAATGTTGGGTCTGATTCATTAAGAATCTTAACTTAAGAAACTTCTTTTTTAAGTCTCCTGGACAAAACCATGTTACAATGTAAGTGGTGCAAATTAGTATTCTGTTTTCCACATAAGTTAAATACAGACTGTTTTTTCATGTAGCACACAAATACTTGATGGCTTATTTGTACACTGAAATTTAAAGTTGATATTTGTGTGCTACATGAAAAAACAGTCAGTATTTAACTTATGTGGAAAACAGAATACTAATTTGCACGCCTTGTCTTGTAAAATGGTTTTGTCCAGGAGACTTAAATAAGCAGTTTCTTAAGTTAAGATCCTTAATGAATCAGGCCCGTTATTAATAAAATAAAGCTTCTGTTTATTAGGAATATTCTATTGGAGTTATGCATCACTGACCTGTATTACTATAGTATTGCTAAAGACCCAGGACTTGGCAACACCCACGTAATACTCAAGGGTAACACCCAGTGTGATCCAAGGGTATTTTCCACTGTTACTATCTACAAATAGACTTATACTTATCTGATTTTCTCATGAACAAAAAAGTTCAGCAAAAAAAAATCTACTGGTGGGGACAATCCTTCCTTATCTGGTCTTATCCACTGCTATCATGGTATGATATGCAAATCAACATAACATGCCTCTTAAGTGAGGTAGCTGGCAAAAGAATATGAGGACATTTCAACAGGCCCGCTGGGGTCCAGGAGAATTAAACTACATCTGAACTCGTATATATATGCTCCTAAATAACACAAGTAGTAGAATCATTTTGAGATCCCTTTGTAATATAAGGATTTGTGGAATAGAAAATTACACAGAATATAATCGAGAGCTTCATCTTTCTGTACTTTATTTAGAAATTGCTCTTTGAGATACTCCATACACACTCATCAGCATGCACATAAATAGAAGTTCAAGTGAATGATGTAGGAAGCAGGTACACTCTGTCTGCCACACAGTGAGAAGCACTGGGCGAATCTTCACATGCAGAGGTTACATCGGAATCTTCCTATCTTCACCAGTATTTTTTACCCCAATTGTGCATGCATGTAACAAAAGTCAGTAAGATATAATGTTTTCTGCATACTGTACTCAGTGGACTCAGCTGTTGGAAATCAGCCCAGTGTACTTTGAATTGTTGAGAAAAAAAATGTTCTTGCTTATCTGAATTATTCATGTCCTGACTGTTCTTTCAGTCAGGGTCAAAAATGGTCTGACATTCCGGTGATCTTTGCTGTATGGGATGAGGCTAATCAACAAAATAAACCAGAGTCTACGTATAGTCTGTCTCGCCCTGAAACACGTGGAAGTACACTACATTTGTGCGTGTGTGACTGTAATAGATTAAGAAATGACATATCAGTTCTACACACTTATGATCCAGAATATATAAGAATATGTGTGTTACAGTCTTTTTTACATTTCAATGCAAAAATGTAAATGTGTAAAGCACAAAAACAAGCCCTGACCACACTGAGGGTTATTTACTAGCATTGCTCAAATGGTGCAAATCCACAATAACACTATAGCACCCCATCAGACATTAGTTTTTACCTGTCTAGAGTAGGTGGAGAAAATGAAAAAGAAATACTTAACCGCTTGCTATAATTTTAGTGCAGATTTGCACCTTTCAGTAATGTTAGGAAAGAAACTAAAAAAAAAAATAACTCTAACTCTCAAATGCCGATTCCCAAAACTTGGGTGATATACCACACAAAAAAGTTCATGCACTAAATTATGTAAATAATTTAACTTTGTACACACAACAATTTGGTATCTCTGGATGACTTCTCTATAATCTCAGAGCTCACTAGAGCTGTGCAGTCTTAGCTTGCCATGCCACCATCCCACTCTTCAGATGCATCTACCTGGATTTCCTCCTTTTCCTTGGTCAGACTTGAATCCCTACATTCTATTTTGCACGCAGCGGCTAGATTGATTTTCCTTGCAAACCGTTCTTACTCTGCTGAGCCACTCTGTCAGTCTCTACATTGGCTGCCTAAATTTCAATGAATCCAATATAAAATTCTTCTACTAACATACAAGGCCGTCAACAAAATTGCACCGACATACATTTCCTCACTTGTCTCAAAATATCTCCCAACTCGACACCTCCGTTCTACACAAGAACTTAATCTCTCTTTCACTCTCATCACATCCTCCCATTCTCAGTTACAGGACTTTTTTCGGGCTGCACCCATTTTGTGGAATTCCCTCCCTCGCACAGTAAGACATTCCTCTAGTCTCCAAACCTTTAAGCATTCTCTGAAAACCCACCTCTTCAGACAAGCTTATGATATTCCTCAACCACCATCTTAATCTCCCTTATTACCACCCTCTACACAGCTAACACAAGACAACAACCCTCTGACCAACATTGGTACACACACAGCCCACTCAATACTTCTACCTTTGCATTCTAGCTGGTCCATTGTGCAATATGATGTAGCACATGCCCTTGTGTTTCAAACTCCCATTGTCCCATAGATTGTAAGCTTGCGAGCAGGGTTCTCTTACCTCTCTGTCTGTATGTATTACCTAGTATTGTTTAATTAATTTTTGTTCCCAATTATAAAGCGCTACGGAATTTGCTGGCACTATATAAATAAATGATGACGATGATGACTACTCTCCCCTCTGCACCTAACTCCTCCTCCTCTCTTTTTCCCCTTGTTTTGCACAGTGTTTGTTTCTGGTGTGTTTTTGTGAGTTTTGGTAGTTCTTGTAGTATTTATGTTTTTTCTCGTGATTCCTATTGGGCAGCCAGAAACAATGACATTTGAGGTTTGTGGATGAAAACATGACTTTAGACATGGACATTATCTGCTCCTCTGTCCCACAATCAACCAATAATTGCACATTAAATAACTGATACAACACTAATCAGAGGAGAGAATACGTCCACAGCCCTTTATTTAAATTTTACATTTTAAATCATAAGGGGAAGGGTGTACTGGGCAACCAATCTCCCTCACAGGCCACACATACAGTGCCCGATAACCAGAATCCAAGAGTCATGTCCACAGTGCCCTATCAACTGCCCACCCAATCATCTGTCCTGACGACAATCAACATCTAAATAACAAAACTATAGTAACCTGTCGATAATATATAATGTAAATGTATTGCACATGTTTTTTCCTGTGTTTGTTGCTCCAGGGATAACCCTCTTTTAAGGTTTATGACTAAATATGTGCTTCACAGAATTTTAATGATTAGAAAGAGGTCCGTCCTGTAAACAATTCTAGATTGTAGTAATTAATAAGTTGAAAACAAGACTTAAGGGCATCTTTGTATTTTTTTTACATATTATTTTGTTTTCTCTCTTTTTTTTTTAAACAATTCCATATATGTTTTCTTTTTTTTAAAAAAAAACAATTATAATATTAACAGCATACAATGTACAAAAACAGTATAATTAGGCAGTAAAAAACATCCTACCTTTACCTCCTTTTTAACCCATACCCTATGGGCTTGGTGGCATTGCCTCCACACATTGTTCTAGAAAAAGGGGAGGTAAGCGCATTATATGCTTATCAACCAATGATCATTCATTCCATAATTGACATGACACCAAACATGGTTAAAAATATGGTCAAAGCCTTTTATTTAATTGTACATTCTATTTCTTACTTGGTCAGGACTACCTTGCAACCAACTGCCCCCACAAGCCTCATATAACATACCTCATAACCAAAAGGGTCACACCTACAGTACCCAATCAACTGGCCACATGATGTTCTGTCCTAATGACTATCAAAACCTGGGTATAATAACCAAAAGCATGGGCCAAAAAAAACCCTCCAGGACAGCAGCCCTGGCCAAGTCCCAGGGTTCCCCACAGTAGTCTGAAGGTTGCGGCCCTCTGGACTGTTTTCTGATGTAACAGAGGTAATCGTAATGAAGAACAGCTGCTAAAAGGGAAGGTCAACAATCTGGGGTCTGGAACACAGACGGACAATCGAAGTGCCAAATCAATATCCAAAAGCGTAATCAAATAGCAAGCCAAGGTCAAACAGGAGTTCCAGTAACAATAATCAGGAATTGGTATCACAGTGAAATGGAAACCAGGAGCTGTGGTAGGGAAACCTCTGATACTGAAACAGCATTCAGGACCTGTTAAAATAGAGAAGCAGATTTCAATGTCCCACTCATGGACTTGCAATCAAATGACCACAAGCTTTATCAATCGGAAGTTCTGTGCATCTGCTGATACAGTGGGTGCTGTCATAGAGGAGGGAGAAACCTTTGCTGAGGCCTAAATACGATCATTCCATGATCATACAAGGGGTCCGTTGCCACTTTAAATATTCAAATCCCGGGTTCAAAGTGACGTCATTTTAAATTGTCGGGGTCTCCTCACATCGGAACTGGTCTGAGTCTGTGTAAACATAAGTCAGTGTTTTTAATATGTCGCTGTTTTTACATTCGGATTATTAAGGTTGCTGTAAACACTGTCGGTGTTTACAGCATCGTTAAGGTGACTACCACCGATCAAAATGCAACCCACATATTTTAATGTCATGGATTATCCATTTTTCATTCCCTCTAATTGTATTTGCATTTGTAAGATTCAAGTACAAAACAATGACTTGCACTGTGACAAGCTTGGCACGTTGATATTTTCAGATTCCATGTATCATTTTTGCATGGTTTCAATGGTTTGTACAATACTACTGACTCATCAGCTGCTTAGTACAGTGTAGTCCTTTGTATTGTCCTGCTATGAACATTGTATATGTTTATCTTTTTGTGGTTTATTTCTATGGAAGCTACTCTGGCGTATTGTTAAATGCACAAAAATAAAATACATAAGAATTAAATAAAATGTTATTTGATTAATTAAATCATTGGTTACAGCTTGCTGCATTTATATGTCAGACAGTTGATGAGCTCCTCACCACTAGAAAAGCAAACTCTTGTTTAACAGTGAAAATATTATATACACTTGATTGTATTGTATGTGATTTTTTTTTCTGTTGACCCTTTCACACCCACACAACAAGCATTTACAGGCCTGCATTGTTCAGTTTCCCACTACCCTCTGCTCTTTTACACATATAGTACTTGCTGCTCTATGTTTTCTCATACACATAATGAAATTCAAACTCTATCCACATACCGGTCAGCTCTTCCTCTTGGAGATTTTAGCAAGAAGCACTGCTCCCTCATAGGCTTTTTATTAAGCTCAGGCATTCACATTCTCCCTGATAAGCTTTGTTCCCCGATAGACGTCCAGCTAAGTTCCTTCACTTTGTTTGAAGTTGAAAATGGAACTTGTAGATTTGGATTTGAAAATGGGATTTGTGCAAAGATGTTGACAGTGCACTGTGATTTGTGCACTAGAAATGTGATTGTGCACAATGGCTGGCAATGGAATCTATGCAGCATGAATGGCATGGGTATTTATGAAATGTTATTATGGGACAGCACAGTGGCATAGTGGTTAGCAATGCTGTCCTACAGCACTGGAGTCAAGAGCTTGATTAAAGACCATGGCCCTATCCGTGGGGAGTTTGTATGTTTTCCCATTGTTTGACCTGGCTTACTCAAGTGCTCAGGTTACCTCCCACACTCCAAAAACTTGCAGTAGAGTAATTCTCTGCAGACTTAAATGGACCCTAGTTTGTGACTAGGGTGGCATTGCGAAACATAGCTTGCGTGCAGAAGGCATGGGTATTGACAAAAAGGAAGAGGGCCCTGCTTACAGGAGCTTACAATCTAAAGGGAACCTTTTTATAACAATGTCACACATGACAATGACTGGGCCACTTTGCTACTTTTATATGTTGGAGCAACTCCATCTTTAGTCCAAAATCATTTGTAATGATTTTCTTATGCCACAAAGAACATTTTTCTGAAGTGAGCACTTACAACACCCCCTATGTTTTTTAGCATCAGGGAACAACTTCAATACCTCTACAACAGTGCACATACCTGCGGCAGGTGTGCAAGACATTAAAGGGTTGCATTTAGAGAACGATTTCCATCATTCTATCAGACAATCTCCTAGCCTGCAAAGCTTCACAGGCTCCTTGAAGCCCAACCTGTTCATTAAAGCCTACCAGTCCACCATTTAACCATTACCCTACAAAGTATACCTCAACATCTCCCATCCTCTATCTCATTGACTCTCACTTCAACACTGATTTCTGGATCTCCTTACATTGACTCCTTACACTGTCTCACCCCATGTGTCAACTGTTTGTCTGCCCCTGTCCATTTAGATTAAAACCTCTCTTGAGCGGGGCTCTTTTCCCTCCTGTTCTTCCTCTTTGCATTACCTACAATTTCTGCTCACCAGCTACACTGCACACCTCCTCCATCTTCACACCCCTATCCGTGATTGTCATCCTATTAGTTGCATCCATGCTCATGGGCACAGGTTTCTGCTGTGCTGAATAAACCACTTGCACTCCATTGCCCATTTAGGCTATTATTTGCTGTGTTGAGAGTTCCATTGTTATTTGTTTACCGTATTATTCTGTAACACCATATACTGTATTGTTGTTTGCCCTCTGTACGGCGCTGTGAACCATTTGTGGAGCCATTTCAATAAAGGATAATAATAATAATAGGGGTGGGGAAGAGGGAATGGTCCAGATTCTGAACACATATAATATTACATATACTCCGGGTGCTTCGGTTTCCTCCCACACTCCAAAAACATACTGGTAAGTTAATTGGCTGCTAACAAATTGACCCTAGTCTGAGTGTCTGTGTGTATGTTAGGGAATTTAGACTGTAAGCCCCAATGGGGCAGGGACTGATGTGAATGAGTTCTCTGTACAGCGCTGAGGAATTAGTGGTGCTATATAAATAAATGGTGATGATGATGATAAAAGTTGGGGAGTGTATATTTCTATAGCAAACACATTCCTTAACATGGAAGAATCATCAATATATTCTGCCTTGCAAAGACAAGTGCTTCAGCTGTGCTACAAATTTTAGTGCAACACATAAATTTCATAAAATAGTATGAAAGAACTACACTAAAAATTGATCATAAAAATAATAAATATGTTTTGCAACTTTTACTTATTTTGATACATTTGTATATTTTTTATGATCAGTTTTTAGTGCAGTCCTTTGTTAATATTTTATTTCTATATTTAGATGCTCCACAACCTCTTAAGGCAGCTGCTTGAATTTTTTTCTGCTTGAATCATTGCCTGCGGTGTGTATATAAATTCTTTATCTTGTACATAATTTTCATATATTAACCCCTTCAGTGCTAAGGACAAGCCAGACTCATTCTTAACACACAGGGGGTTCAAAAAAGTTAAAAGTATACTTACCTATACTTACCTGTCTCCCATGTGGAGGACAGGGGAGGGGCATAATGGCATAGTTCCATCAACATTAGGTATTAAGTCCCAAATACACACATTTGAATTGGGTTCACTTTCTAGCAATTGCAATAAAAAACAATTTTAGACCATTTTTTTATATTTTATTCTGTGACAGGAGGTATAAGCAATCTAATGGTATTTATTTTCTGAAAACTCAAAGTCTTCTAAAAATAGTCAAGGTATAAATTGTGATGGTACATAAAAAATATTGGAAACAGCCCAGCTGTGAAGGGGTTAAGGAGATCATTCTGTCTTTCTGGCCTTGAGGGGACGTATAGATGCCTGTAATTCAAGACCATGTTCAGATATGACATTGCTATAGGCATTATGAGTGAATATTCACTAAATAAAAAAATCTACACTTAACATGCTCATGGTCCTTTAACCAACACTCTTCTTATTTCATGCAAGGGAAATATCTGGTTTGTAAAAAATAAAGAAATCTTAAAGAAATAGTAAATAAAAAAAATAGACATTTCTATGGTCCCCGAACTGATCTTAGTCATTTGCCAAGTAGCCCTGTTATATACAGTAAATGCAGCCTTACTTGCCTCTGTTGTTGTCACCAATCCCTGCAGTGTCATTCCATTGACATAAGTGTGTTTGAATATACAAAAGCAAAGAATAAAAAGAGGTAAAGTCTGCGCGCACACACACACACACACACACACACACACACAAAATGATGACTACTAAAAAATATAGAATTTAGAAAATATAACGGGGGTATGTTGAATCGGCCAGAAAGATTCCCACACTGAGTCTTTATAATATTCTGAAAGCACTTGTTAAGATGAACAAACAATTTGTGTCTAGTTTATATAGAGAAATGAATTATAACATTTTCCACAAAGCATTTTTAACACCAAAGTTATAATGTATTATTGGTACTGCACTAAATACACGGGGTCTGAGTCTTTAAGGAGAGCAAACCAGAAAAAAGGAGTAACTTTGCACCTGGGCAAAACCATGTTCCATTGGAGGGGGAGGTAAATATAAAAGGTGGGGACAAATTTACATTTGGGATAGGGCATGTCCTAGATAAACTTTACATTTCAGTGTAACAATAAAGCTATCAAGTATTTGTGTGCCATATGGAAAAACAGCCAGTATTTAACTTATGTGCAAAATCATAAACTAATTTGCACCCCACATTGTAACATGGTTTATCTCTGAGAACACTTACTGCTTTGTTTTGCCTTACTTTCCTTAATGACTCCGCCCCACACTGTTATAAGTGTCAACAACCAGATGCAGATATATTACATTGTTTATGGTCTTGTGTAAATGTTAAGGTTTTTTGGAATGCTGTTCAAGACTACATTATATGTACTCTACAGTTTTCTTTCATGAATACTAGTGAGTGGATTTTTTGGACTATATATGCCCAGGATAGGAATCAATGTTTAACAGTGGGTAAAATATGTTTATATAAATGATAGCGGCAGCATTTAAAAAGGCTATATTATCTCAATGGATATCATATGACACCCCTAATATAAATCTGGTGATTAATAGAATCCTTGCCTTTTTCATATGGTTTGGATGGAAACAGTTTCTTTAAAACATGGATCCCCTACATTCATACATTGTCTCCAAATCTGAAGGAGACCCTTATCGCTTCTTTTCAACTTACCACATAGTACAATACAGAATTATGAACAGGAAGAATACCTTTTTAAATAAAAAAAATAATATGATGATTAAGTATAATAGAAAAAAATAAGGTAAAGAATAGGATGTGGTCATAATGTTTTGATAAAAGTTATGTATAAAAGATGGTGGGCTGCGCTATTCTCAGTTGATGCTGTTACCTCTTAAGGGAACCACACAAATGTTCCTAAAAATGATAAATCTATGTATTAAATAAAGAGTATCCTGCGTCACTGAGTGTCTTCACATATCTCTGACAACAATTAACAAATGACAATAAATCAATGTTTGTGCAATAAATTGTAAAAAAAAAGTATTGATTTTGATACTCTATTATATTTGTGCATTGGCAATGTACTGAATTCTGATGCAGTAGACATGGTGGAGGAAATGTGTTTGAGTAATAAAGGAGGAAAGGAAATCCTAAATTAAGTTAATTAATTATTTTCATCTCATAAGTGATAAACACCTGCTTTGGCATGTCTTGATAGAGAGACGGGAAACAATGTAGACAGCAAATTTGAGGAAATCAGGTTGATGTGAAAGTTCAATTATGTTGATGCAAGATTAGATTATATTCTGATGTTAAATTATCTAATGGGATATCAGATATTTTGGTGCCTGGTCAGATCAGGGGGCTGGGCTAACCCCTGACAACATATGTGTAAATCTGTATAAAAGGAGTACTGTTTGATCATGAAATGTATCATATTCCATCTGTACTTATGGAAGATCACTAGTACCTTAAACTAGTGTATGTAACTGTCCTTGTCAGGACTCTTAAGTAATAAACCATCACTGCTTGAAAATTCTGCTTGCGAATATTACCTGCTGTATCCTAGGTCAAACAGATAACAGCTTACACTCTAATCCATTCCCCGGCTGTCCTGTGTCTCTGTGTCAATGCTCTGCCCGCTACCCAGCAGTCCTAATCCATAGTAAGCGGTCAAGAGGTACCAGCCAACCCAGAGCAAAGAGGCATTACAGCAGCTATACCAGCTACCTCAGAAGTACATGGTTCTGGGTGCCGCAAAGGAGCCCAGTGAGGGCAGCCGGATTTTCCTACAACTATTGCGCAGTTGGCATTTGCAGTCGGCGAGTGTCTGGTGCCAAGTTGACACCAGTAGGAGTGGTCAGTAACAATTGGTTACTGACGGTGAGAAGGAAACCCAGATAAACTGTGCAGGAAGGACATCCCTCGGTTCCTCTTCTTCCCCCTACAGACCAGCTGGTAATGTAAGCCCATCCGTTCACACACATCCTAATAGATTGCCAAACAGGATAGTGTTTGCACAATTGAGAGAAGTAAAAAAAACTGGTTTTAATATTGAGGCTATGGGAAGATCACACTTATATAAACAAAAACAAAGTAATGCCCCTGGAGAAATTCAGTTCAGTGGTGAGCCCCATGCTGGACATCCCACCTGAGACATTAGGTTAGCGGTGCTGAGAACGGGGGAAGTTTTTGCCAGATTTAGGGCTTCTCCCAATTTATCAAAAACTCCTGGCTGGTGAAGACAATTGATGGTGATAACCTTCACCAGTACCCTTGGCGAAGCTTCTTTATGCAAAGTATGTAAGTACAAGTGCTGCCGCTGTCCTCCTATCACAATCACCATCTCAGAATGGCGATAGCAGACTGTCTACACATAAATAAATGCTTTATTATTTAAATAAAGCATTTTTCATAAATACATGAAATATGTATTGTATATGTTTTATATATTTTTAACTTTATTTATTTTGTATTGCAAAGTAGAACTGAAAGGGCAAGTTTGGGCTCTCATTGTGCAGGTGTTAACTGTCAAGCTAATTCCTGCATTCTCATAGCCTTAATGCTGCCGGCCAATACAAATTGATTGATAAATAGTGGTGAGAAATATCACTACTATTTGACAAATAGACCTGCTGTGATAACATGTTCAATAGTTATAGTGGAGCATAAGTTAAGTGTGAATCGAGAATGCACTAATGTGAGCTAGGACAGAATCCATCCTGTTCTAATCAACAGGATCAACCTGGTGTAATTCTACAAAGAACAGTTGACTTAAAGTAAAGTGCAGGAGGAGGTCTTGTTCTTGGTCCTTTACTTTTTTCATTGCACTTCTCTTGGGACACTAATTCGCTCATTCGGCCTCCAGTACCACCTCTACACTGATGACATCCAAATCTATATCTCTTCTCCTGACTGGGAGGAGTTTTTGCCAGATTTAGGGCTTCTCCGAATTTATCAAAGCTTCATGGCTGGTGAAGACAATTCTGTACTATCTTGTGTAACCGTCTTTCTGCTATCTCTACACGGATGTCCCAATGCTACCTAAAGCTCAACATATCTAAAACAGAACTGATCATCTTCCCCCCTACCAGAGTCACTACCTCCTCTAAAATCTTCCTCACTGCTAATAACACCACAATTTCCTCAGTCACCCAAGCCTGCTGCCTTGGTGTCACACTTGACTCTGCCCTCTGCTTTGTTCCTCACATTCATTCTCCCAGTCCTGTCGATTCCACCTTAAAAACATTGCCAGAATACATCCTTTTCTTACTCAACATGCTACCAAAACTCTTATCCATTCTGTCATCATCTCTTAACTACTGCAACCTCCTGCTATCTGGCATTCCCAAGACCCATATAGCCACACTTCAATCAATCCTTAATGCTGCTGTAAGACTGATCTTCCTCTCTCACTGCTCCACATCTGCTGCACCACTTTGCACATCCCTACACTGGCTCCCTGTGTGCTCCAAAATCAAATTCAAATTACTCACCCTTACTTACAAAGCCCTCAACAACACCCCTGCATACATGTCAAATCTCCTATCAAAATACTCTCCCTCCCACCCTCTTAGATCTACCTCTGACCTGCGCCTTGTCTCATGGCTGTTAACTACCTCTCACACCCGCCTACAGGACTTCTCCCGTGCTGCTTCCCACTTATGGAATTCCATACCACACCCAGTCAGGCTTCCCCACAACCTTCAAATCTTTAAACACTCTCTGAAAGCCCATCTCTTTTTTAAAGCTTACCTTATCCCTGATGATACTATTCACACTAATACACCGGCATAGCTGTCCCAATCTCAACCCGGTCCTCCTTAATACTAGTAACATAGGCAATATTTTAATCTTTTCTGTAGGCGGAATGTATGTAATTAGATGCAGTTTCTGTATTGCAGCTATCTGTGGGCCTTATGCAGAGTTTGACGCATGTTGGGCGTATTTTACACTTTTACAATAGCATGTATAACTCCATGTACTAATTCGTAGACACCTCAAGACGCATCCAGTTCTGCAACTGTAACATATATGTCAGGTATACGTCAGGAGTACGTAAGCAGATGAAACGTTTGTTGTTTTGATAGTGAACAACACATTAGCTATTAAACGTTATATAATAAAACAAACATAATATTCCATCTCACATTTGAATGAAAGTAGCATTGTAAAATACACCCACAAAATCCTATAATATTAGCAAGATCAATGCAGAAATCACTTACAGCTTCTGAAGTGAGTTGACAATCAAAGTTAGAAGCGCGCAGCTATAAGCATGCATATGCATATGCTCTCTGTGCGGTCATGCAGTGCACATTTTTGTCATTTACCACACAAAAACAGCTGTACATCCCGCTCAGCATCAGGACCTGTGTGTTTTTTTCTCTTCGATGTTATTTGCAGAAATGCAAAACACAATAAGTGACTAATCCTAAATTTGACTACAATTTAATTATGCTTTGAGAATCACTAGTAGACAAAGGTCATGGGAAAATTCTTTTACGTATCATAAATGGAATGCTGACACTAGTCTTTAAAAAAAACCTCAACCACCTACAGGAACTGATAGTTAGTCTAACCCGGAATAATTCATTTAATGTGTAGACAATAATCAAACTTGATACTTATATTGCATATGTCCATACACTGTAAAATTTAATTCATGTTCTTTGGAGGCAGCAAGTATCTAATAATCTAACTATCATTTAATAATCTAAAAAAATGTAATCAAAATGAATATGCTGAATGCAACATTTCGATAGATGAAGGACTTAATGATCTTCAGACACAAACCTAACTAACAGAATAATGGATTTATTTATATAGAGCCAGTGTCAAGGAAGCTTTCATTTTACTGCTTATTGCAACAATAGAAAGTCTTCTTTATCATAGTTTATAAATAACATTTTTACCAGGGAAGCTTTGCTCGCAGGGCCAGTCTAGGAGGCATGCACATTGGAACTGAAAGCCCAGACTTAGACTTCCAGTTCCAGATTCAACAACAACAAAAAAATAAAAACATTGTATAAAAAAATACATAAAAAATGAAATAAATAAAATAAGCTTTATTTCAGCACATAATAAAAAATGATTTTCTTCAATTATAAATATATTTTCCTGTTCAGCACCTTAGCTATAGCCATCCTGCGATACGAAGTACAGTTGCATACTGCTGCTGTACATGATAAATAGACTTCCCCATGTTTGTTTCAAAAATAATCTTTTCATTGAATGATTTGTATACACCCAAAATGTTCTATAGTTCCTACATTTGATATAGTCAGCCTGTACAGGAAAAAAACTGTTTTTTTTGTAATGATTGTTCAATCTGCTCACACACATAGCAATACAATTGTTTTCAACTACTGGGCAATCAAAACATAAAAGCTTGTATATATTTTTGAATGATCTTTTCAAGTCAATATCTTTTAATTAAGATATTTTATGTGACTTACATGTAGGATAATTCAGAGAAAAATCAACCAGCAATAGTAGTGTGAGCCAATAAAAGAGCTGCTATTATACTTGTACTTAAAAATGCAGAATTCTCAGTTACACAAATTTGCAAATGTATGGTAAGCCACCCGCCCTGTCATGGCAATCCTGCTAATAGGGTGGTCCTAACTCTAAACTCTATATATAGGGCCACACATTCATTTGTTTTTAAATTGAGAGCTAACTGACCAAGACATTCCCCAGGAGCCTCCAAATGACAATAAATGGCAAGTAATAAAATCATTGATTTTATATATATTTCCTTTATATTCAAATTGTTGGGTTTATGAAACACTTCTCTTATTAGTTTTGCAGCCTATACAGTCCCCACATCTAAAGAAACCTTTGGTGTTGATATGGTTAATCCTCAGGTTTTCTTCAATCAAAATACCAAAGAAGAAAGAAAATGATCAAATGATTTGATACCACCTCTCTATCACCGTCAACAGCACCACCATCTCTTCTGTCACCCAACTTCGCTGCCTGGGCGTTACCTTCGACTCCTCTCTCTCTTTTGCACCCCACATTCAATCCCTCGCCCAAGCCTGTCGCTTCCAGCTTCGCAATGTTGCCCGCATCCGGCCCTTCCTCTCTGAGGATGCCACCAAAATCATCATCCACGCACTCATTATCTCCCGCCTCGATTATTGCAACCTCCTCCTCTCTGGCCTCCCCCTCTGCCACCTTGCCCCCCTCCGCTCTATTCTCAATGCAGCTGCAAGACTCATCTTCCTCTCTCGCCGCTCCTCCTCCACATCCCCCCTCTGCCTTGCCCTTCACTGGCTCCCCATCCCCTACAGAAACCTTTTCAAACTCCTGACCACCACGTTCAAGGCTCTTTCCCAGTCCACTCCCCCCTATATCTCTAACCTCCTCTCCATTCACACTCCTGCCCGCTCCCTGCGCTCGGCCAATGACCATCGCCTCTCCTCCACCCTGGTCACCTCTTCCCACTCCAGAATCCAGGACTCTTCCCGTGCAGCCCCCCTTCACTGGAACAACCTCCCTCGCTCCATCCGTCTCTCTCCCAATCTAAGCTCCTTCAAATGAGCACTTAAAACTCACCTCTTCCTTAAAGCCTACCATCCTTCCACCTAACCCATATTCCCCTCTCTCCTTCCGGCCCCTTCTCCCTCCCATATGCATCAACTGACTCCCTTTGTGCCTGAGTCTTGTTTACCCTCCCTTAGGATGTAAGCTCACTTGAGCAGGGCCCTCTTCCCTCCTGTATCCATACCTGTTCTTCTGCTCCGTCCTTACTGCATTAGCCTGCCTGGAGCCTCTGAAGTTTGGTATTTATTGTTTATTGTTCAGTAATGTCTTACCCTGTATAGTCTACTGTTTTGTACAGTGTACGGCGCTGCGGAACCCTTGTGGCGCCAAACAAATAAAGGATAATAATAATAATAATACCACGCCTGTTATACTTTTGATGCTAGTAGGTGCAAGCACCAAGGGTGATATAAAGGTGAAGGAAGAAGACCACAACATATTATTGTTTATTGAATAAATGTTTTTTAACGATGAATTCACAGACAGTCTAGTAAGTAATATTCTATAGGAGAGAAACAGTGGTGGACATGGATATATCACCTACAAGAAAGAATTAATTAATTTTGAACTGTTTAGGATGTAAAATTTACATTTATAAGTTTGAAACAATATCACTTTATATTATATTTTCAATTTTTTTCTTATATTTAACACCACCAGGAGCAATTTTCAAGAAGTGGATATTACAAGCCACTGGAAAAGGGATCTACACTTCAGAGAAATTTAAGTATTGTTTTTGATTTATTATCACTACACTATATATAATTTTTGGGCTATCAAATCTATGTGTATACAGGCAATAGTGCAGGAAACTCTTTCCATTTTTTTAGTGTTATGTGTTGTTGTGAGCGCAGTTCACAGCTCAAAACGAATTGAGAATATTTTAAGGAACCGAGTTGCCTTGGGAACATCAGATATTCAAACAAAATAAATGATGCTATACTGTTTTATCAAATGGAATGTAATATACATGGGTCAAGGGATAGTAGGACCACAGCAATGTTCTTTAGATCTCTAAAAAGCACAAAATGATCTGCACATTATTAGTACAAAAAGAAACAAAGTAAAATGTTCTGGATGGCCCTAGTTTGCAGGGCAATGCATACAGATATTATATGAAATGTTTACTTTTACTAGTGATGCAGTTTGGTTGGATAAATCCAAGCTCACACACAACCCTAAAAAGACATGTCACAGCCAGCTCCACCACAAACTCACAGGATGCAGCTAAGTTGTTGACGTGCACTAGACTCCCATTCTTTAGTAGAGCTATTAAGTGCACCCAGATGCACAATTCAAGACACATGGATTTTGTATAAGTACTTCTGCAGACTTCAAGGTGCAAGACTACCCTCTACTTTTTCGAGTTTTTAGAACAGCTATTTTATCTGGAGAATGGCTATTAAAACTCTTCTCCCAATACATCAAGGGGTTACAGCAGGAGAAATCAGAGATTTCTCTTGCCTTAAACTATTTTACGCTGCCTATTGCAGTGTCATAGACCTCGTTTAACAAGGCTGCTAGCAATAAAAACTAACACCATCTCAAGATGGCTTAGCTTACCTTTTTAATGGGCTGTCTATCCTAGCCGGAGAACCTGCTGTGGATCCATCGCCAGGTCCCATTGCTATTCACATGTGAGACCTTAGCCATACATGCTCATTGGCCACAGAGGGTCATTTCTGCCATCTACCAGCAGTGTTAGCTGCTGGTGAAGGTTTTCTTTGTTTGTTTAGGAGGTGGTATTTCGCCAGATCTTCCCAATTAGCCCTAGCATGGTAAATAACAGTAGTAGTACATTTTGTGTTGTTGCGATATGCAGTGATGCAAAATGATAGTTACTGCTGCGCACTAGCCGAATAGACCCCTAAATGTGACAAAATTGGTGTTTTTTTAAATATACCAAAATAGCCCTTTATAGGCTGGCTAGACAACAGCTAAACAACTTAAGACAATACTTAGAAGCAATATAGAAAGGAAATATGCCAGCGACCAAATTTTGTTAGAGGATTAGCTACACAACAAAATAAATGTGCTATATGTATATATGCAGTGGTCGAAGTGGAAATTTAGAAGTGTTAGTATGGAAATTTGAACTGATTGGTAAGGGATTGCCTAGGACCCCAGAAGCTTTAGGGATTTTGTTAGTGTGAAATTCATTTTGGATACTTTTTAACACTATTTAATATAGTATAAGACATATTAAATAATGCAAAATTTGCTGTCCTTGTCCCCCACCTTGACTAATTACCTCTCCTCCATGTCCTTCCACCTCTCCCTCATGTGTCCTGTGTTACTCACTCAATGTTTTATGAGTTCCTACATCTCTCTCATGTCGCCTTTGTTTACAATACATTTTCCCTCAAATCTGTGTCTCTTCAACTTTCCATAATGCCTACCCTGTGTTTCCTTGTGTTTCATCCTTGTGTCTTCCATGGATCCCTTCTCCTTTACCTTATATGTGTCCTCTGTGCACTCATGCTATATGCCCCTAACTTCATGTCAGATAACCCCTTCTCTCCCTCCCCACCTGCTTCTGCAACATAGTTAAGAAAGGCTAAAACATCAATTGAACTAATTATCTATTTTCAAATATTTTTCAATAAAAAACACACTCATTTTGAAAGTACAACCTGCCCTGTTGTAGTAAAATACTGATACTGATAAAGAAATGTTACTTGGTCCAATTCCTTTGTTACCCTAAACTAAATATTTCTGTAATCCATCTAGCACAGTATAGTTTCCGCAATAAGATAGTATTATAGCATAGTAATGCTATTAAACATTCATTTTTTTTGCTTGCAGGGATGATAATCGACCACCCTTAGCAGTAAGAATATTTGTCAGTGTCATATATGACTGCAGTATAAATGTTTATAGATTCCGCCACAGGTTACCAGTTGATGGGTACAGTTCAAGTAAAGACAGGATTAAAGAAAGGCAGCATAACCTGAGGCTGTTTGACTTGGCAACAGGAAGAGGAGCAGGTGCTCTCAGAGTGGACTAGCGAAATAATAAGCTTCTGAGATACTGAAAACCCAGAGAGATTAGAGCTACTGAATGCTGCTATTCCGAACAGTTTTGTCTGTCGAGTAGTTAATGTATGAGTAACTCACCCTCAGGACAGAATTACTCACAGCGCCCCCTGCAGTTAGGGTCATTAGATCATCATCAGGAGAGTTCAAATATCTTCAGGTGTATCATTCTGGAACCCCTCCCAGATTGTGCCTGCCCATGCTGTATGTCGCAAGGACTTGGTGTCATTGCCTGGCCCTCGCCTCTCCATCACTCAACCTACTGTCACCAGGCTCCCACTTCCTCTGTTTCACCAAGCTACCCCCTCTGTCAGATTATATGTATGCATATTTCTGTGAAAGTTGGAAGTAAAATGACGAGGTATATCATACCAACCGTGTGTGTGTGTATGTGTGTGTGTGTGTATGTGTATATATATATATATATATATATATATATATATATATATATATATATATATATATATATATATATTATATATATATATATATTATATATATATATATATATTATATATATATATATATATATATATATATATATATATATATATAACAGTTGTTGTCAGCACTTATGCACTGTACATATTCAGCCATATTTGGGAGACCTACCCAGAATTCAGGGGTCTCTTGGACATCCCAGGAGAGTGGGCAAGTATGATTTAACACAATATAAATATAAGATATTGGTTTGCAACTCAAAATCAATTGACCTGACTTCTCGCAAGTACCTACACTCCCATAAATACTTTAAACAACACTAAAATGTAATTAAATCATCTACACTTACTTAACAACAATGGAGCTATAATGGGAAAAAATGTTTAAAAAAACACATACAATCATGTAATTTTAAGCTATTTTTTTCCTGCATTAGCATTTATGTAATGTACATGCATTTACACTAATTTACAGTCTATTTATAGATAATTTTCTATTATTCAAGGCAATTCCTGACTTATGACATAATTTGTCACATTACCCTCTACTTTGTTGGCAGAACCGATCACCTAAAAGCACAATGACTATAATATATCTCTCTGAATAATCGTTTCCTATCTCTTTTTACCATCAGTAATATCCTGATAAACAGCATTACATAAGCTCAGCTATTTAAAATCGAATCAAAGTCTTGGTTAGTGAGATCCGATCATGTGAAAATGACTATTTGCCTCGCGTTCAGATCTGAGAACCACAGGAAATTCTGAGTCAATCTGAGGCTCTACTCAGATATGTAAAACTCAGATATGTCATATTTACCTGACAATCCTACTTAGAGAAAACTCAGAACTCAATCAATAATAATGACACCTACAGAAATAGGACTGGTATAAGCAGGTCCACCATCAGGGGGGATTACAAAGGGTACTGGTGTAAAGAGCCTGGACTCACCGGGGGGCGTGCCGCTCATTGATGATCCCGCAGACAGGACTGATTCACCCGTTCCGCCACTGCTGTCCTTTTTAAACATTCTGCTAAATTCTTCACTCATTCTGAGTGGAGCCCCAAGTTTGAAGTTCTTTTTGTGGGGGGTAGGAGGTGAGCATATAGTGGCCAGCAGGCAAATGACAGAGCAGGACTCGTGTAGGAAGGTGAGCACCAACTCAGGAACAAGTGCCACAATATTCCGTGAGTAACTGCTTAGTATGCAATTTTCTTAATAATGCGCTAGTAACTGTACCTGAGTGCAATTATGCTACAGGAAATTATCCATATATTTATAAGCCCAGCAATTCTAAATAACTGATATAAATGTTGTCCTCTTAACTGTAAGTATCCTGGTAAAAGCTGGAGATTGGTCTATAAAGATTTATTTTTACTCTGATTGACTATTTAGAAAATGGATTAACCTTTTATGTCTTATCTTTCTTTAAAACCTGTGACTTGCTTCACACCCGAGCAGTTAGAGACAATGGTAACAGCAAATACAGAAGGAATGCTTTTACTTTAACTTATATGTAAGCTTTTACATTATTAGGTAATAAATCACCAATTTTTAGTAGTACTTATCAGAATTGTTGGCTTTTCTTGTATCCAACCAAGTACTGCATATTCATTAGGCTTATACTTCCTAATGAGGAGGACAACTGCTGTAGAAGCAAAAACATAGCAGTGTTTTGGAGTTTTCCTATTTTCATACCCATCCATAACAGGAGAGGAATATTGTGAGAAGTTGCAACACCTATTGTTAAGTGTACCTTATTACATTTAATATATACTGTATCATACTCACTTACCGCCATCTTCCTTTTTATCTATTGGAGGACATAAATCCAAGTACCAGAGACTATCTGCATCAAACCTTTAGACCTTCGTGGATCTAAGAGTTTGTGCAAGTCGGAGGGCATGTGGGTGCGTTTTGTGGCAAATGGGGGTCTGAGGAAATATGGGGATATTTTGGAGCGTGTGGGAATCCGGAATGGCGGGAATTGGAATGTTGGAGCAAGTGAGAGGTATGTAGGGGCATTTTGTGCTTTCCATATTTCATTTAATTTTATCTTTTTCAAACAGGTCATTCCAGGATCCAGACAAGAAGTCACCAGCAGGTTGTGAAAGCTGCAATAACAGGCAGGAGAGAGCAACACAGTTCAACAACAGTCCTTTAGCATTCTTAATTTTGTTTTCCAACCTCTCTTGCACTTTCTCACCTTTCCATGTTTTCTCCCCCTCTCCCTAGCTGTCCTCTATCTCTCACCTTTCTCAATCTCCTGTCCAATCCCCTGCTGTGGTTCTGCCTTCCATCTTACTCACCGCTTCCCTCCTCCCTGTAACCTTCACGTAGCCCCATTATCTTCATCTTACCCTCTCTCCACAGACTTATAGGACAATGAGAATCAACTAAAGGGACAAAGGTCAGAGCCAAACCATTAATTCTCGCATAAGTCAAAACTATTCTTTCAGCTGATGTTTGTCAAGAGAACAACTATTGTTTTTTTTCAACTCGACCCCACATGCTGGTCCTGGTGCAGTTCAGTACTGGGGTTGAGGGGTGGGGGGCATGTAGCATGTACTTGCTCCGGTCAGCATGGCTCCATGCTACACATCTGCATCTACTGGGCCAAGTGAGACGTGGATTGATGAGGAGGGTGGAGGGGGGGCTGCCTGTTTCATTTGTAGAGGACCTCCCAATTTCTGATGGCAACCCTGGGTATAAGTAAAACCTCACCTCAAATTATAGGTGTAATTAGTGTACAATTGCACTAGAACAAATTTTACACACTATTTCATAAGTAGTATTTTTACATGGACTTGCAGCTAACTCTGAATCCAAAGTATTTTATTATTTATTTTGTTATTTTATTTATTTTGTTTTCCTTCGTATACATATACATAAAACCACAGGTTTTCTACTCTAACACAGCACGTTTCAAGAGCTATTGGAACATATGCACTTCAGTTAACAGAAATTTGTGTGAATTTTTTTTTTATATAAAGTTTGCTGGAGCAGTGTCTGCACAGGCCCTTTGTGGTCACATTCTCAGGTTGTGCATCCGGTACAAATATCATGCTTGCCAAGTAATGTTAAGTCTTGCTCAATGCACTTGTCGATCCTGTTGTTAAAGCATATTTCTTAATTCATTCCTGCACATGACCTGTAGAACCTGATAATAAACCTTATAATCTCCAGACATACTCTTGTCTGTAATTCACTTGTACCAGCTGGCTGCAGTCAGCATCGGCCATGGCGTGATGGTACATACACATCACATGGGGCCTGATTTAGAGTTGGGTGTAAGGCCATTTGTTGCAGTGCGTATGCCTACAACTTACACCCACAGTTTCAACTGAGGGTATCTTGTATCCACTTGTGCTTGAAAAGACAGACTATGGTGATTAACAGGCTCCGTACAGTAAGGGCCCTATAGATGCATCCAATTTTGACTTATTCTATAGGCATGAACCAATGATGATGACATTTGCATTTTTTCCAGACTAGACATGCAGGAATTAAAGTTGCATGATAAGTATGATACACTGCATGGCCAAATGTATGTGCGAACACTACATCCTTTTGTGCATGTTGAACATCTCATGCATCTAAGGCCTGGCTCAAAGTCAGCATTCCAATTCATCCCAAAGGTGTTTGATGGGGTTTAGATCAGGGCTCTGTGCAGGCCAGTCAAGTTCATCCCAACTTGTGAAACCATTTTCTGATGGTTGCACAGGGCATTGCCATGCTGAAACTGGAAACAGCCTTTCCCAAACTGTTGCCACAAAGTTGGAAGCATACATTTTCTAGAATATTATTGTATGCTGTAGTATTAAGAATTTCCTTTATTGGATCTAAAGGGCCTAGACCAAACTGTATACATCAACCTTCATCAAACTTAAGGTTGGCAGTATGCATTTGTGTAGGAAGTGTTTTCCTGGCATTCGCCAAACCTAGATTCATCTTTCAGACTGCCAGATGGTGGAGTATGATTTAGAAAACGTGTTTCCATTGCTCCAGAGTCCAATGTCGGTTTGCTTTACACCACTACAGCTGACATTTGGACATGGTGATCGCAGATTTGTATGCAGCTGCTCGACAATAGATACCCAATCCATGAAGCTCCCGATCAACAGTTCTTCTACTATCGTTGCTTCCAGAGTCAGTTTGAAACTCGCTAGTGGGTGTTGCAGATGACGACAGATGATTTTTACACGCTATGTCCTGTACTCTGAGCTTGTGTGGCCTACTGCTTTGTGGCTGAGCTGTTGTTGCTCCTAGACATTTCCGATACTTCACGATAACAGCACCTACAGTTGACTGGGTCAACTCTAGCAGGGCAGAAATTTGAAAAACTGACTTGTTTGAAAGGTGGCATCCTATGACGGTGCCACTTTTGAAAGTCCCTGAGCTCATCAGTTCGACACATTCTATTGTTGTTATATGGAGATCCTTTCAATCGTTATCTTTGCGATAAGGATTGAAAGGGATCGTGTTAAAAATGCGAACATTGTTAAATATGCCCCTTGGAAAAGTGTCAGGATGGGTTACCCTGTATTTGGGTGATGTGAGTTGCTATAAGGGTCATATCCTTTATATAAGTGACTGTTTCAGAGACGGTCTCAATTTGTCTCTATACAAATGCACTTTTTACACTGAAAACTTTCAACACAGATTTTCTGTATATATCAGATTTGAAATATCCACCTTTGTTATTATTACGTTTTTTTCTCCAATTGTTTCTTTATCCTGAAATACGTTTAATAACTGAAAGAGTGAGAGGTAATTTTACTAATATACAACTATAAGGCTGATTTATATTTTGTATCACCTTCCGTCCCAATTTATCAATGAAATATCACTGGGGCAACTGAGCAATACTCAACTGCCTTGGCGATACTGGCCTGGAGCAGTAAGTGTTAACCTACCGCTTCGCTGGGCTAGCTTTGTCTAGGCAGTTCATGTATGTGCAGTGGAGCTGAAAGCACAGACTTGGGGCTAGATTTACTAAACTGCGGGTTTGGAAAAGTGGAGAAACAGTATGGCAAGTATATTGATCCTGACTTGTGTCACTTCATCTTCCAGAGAGCTCCAAGAACAGCAGCGCATTTGCTTTTTTTGTGCTGCCAAATTTAACTTTTTGGGGCCCAAGCTCTATTCTTGCACTGAGGCCCACTAAATTCATAAAACGCCCGAGACTAAATGATGCACTGACACATTGTGTGTGCACACTTTACGTCCAACTTTAGAATGGTATGTATCTTCCACTTGCAGTCCATTGTGTTCAGAAATGCTAACGTGCAAGTGCAGTACAGTGAGGGCAATCAGATGCATGCTAAGTGCCCCTTGGAGAAGCTTCTTATTTTGAGCTACACGGATCTTGAAATACGTTAGCTACAAGATGTACATTTTCCTCTTATATAAAGAGGGTGCAAGTTTTGGAATTGATGATGCTTGTCGCATCTTTCCTCTTGATGTATGCACACATTATATTTAAGGTGGCACATGCATGCAATTTAAATACAGACACTGAAATAATAGTGTTCAGTTGCAAAACAGGGAATCTTTCTGTTCAACTCTTAATCAGGCCCAGACTATTTAAATATAAATTTGTGCAAGTACTTTTAAGATCAATTATATACATATTTCTATCTAAACGGCTCTGAAATTCATAGGAGATATTTATACTGTAATTGCATGACACTTTAGTAAACGTTGCTGTATAGCTTGCTTAGTATGCAGCAATTTCATAATGGTGCTAGTCTAGATAAAATATGTTCTTGATTCTGTACTCTCATAATAATGTCTACTATGCTATTGCTTTTTATAGAACAGAAAAATTATATGAAAACACAGAGTACAGCAGAATACTGATCTACTGCTGACCTCATTCTTTAGTAGATGCAATGGTGCTTAAATGGTTTGATATGCTGAAGGAAAGAGGCTAGACTTTGTTTAGGTCCATTGCATGAAATCACTGGTTTTTAAACCTGTCCTCAGGCCTCACTGACAGTCTCTTCTCACAACATTATGCGTGAAATAATTAGCACCCTATAAAAATATGTGGGAACTTCCCTCTAAATGTCATCAGTGTATTACATGGCTTAACAGAAAAGGTTCTTTACAGAACCCCGTGTGTTCATGATTTATTGCAACACATTCAATATAGGTCATATTAAGTCCGGCTCTTTACTTGGTGCTGTAAATTTTCCTTGATGATGGGGATGATATTACCTAGCCAAAATACTATTTCAAAGAGTTAAAATCCACTATAATGCAGACTCATTTGCCCATTGCAGGTCCTAATTAGGAGACCATTCTACAATGGATAATCGTCTGGTGGACTTTCTACAATGTAATCCAAATGGTTATCACTATAACATGCAGACCTTCAATCTGGTTGTTATAATACCATACAGACCCCAATCTTTGCTGTCTACTATGCAATATAGACCCCAATCGCTGGTGTTTATTGCAAAGTATGTTTCTGTCGGCTACTCTCTAAGAAAAAACCCTAACGCTCATGCTTTCTATACATGCAAAACTTAAATCACTGTTGGATACTTTGCATAAAGACTCCAAACTGTGATGACTACTATACAATGCAGATCAGATTCTCCGGAGTCCACTATACAATGCAGATCCATTTTTTGGTGGAAACTATAAATGCAGACACCAATCTCTTTTGGATGCTTGTGTCTGTACCTGCTCTCCCCTCCGGTCACTATCGCAAAGTGGCCAGGTTCGCTGGCCAGAAAGGACCGGAGGGTAGAGCAGGTAATATTGACCATAGAGGATATAGGACACAGGTCTTTGCATGAACAGCAGTTTATCGTGACTGCTGTTCCTAGTGAAGATTTTTAATAGTCACAATATTTCAATCCTTATCTTTGCGATAAGGATTGAAATAGATCATGTTTAAAAAGCGTTTAATAATAAATATGCCCCGTAGTGATGTAGACCCTCGGCAGCCCATCAAATGTAAACACTGATCTGTGTATATTGTTTTCATCCTGCTCATCTGAAATTTTTACTGTTGGTTTTTAGTAGTCCTTTAGATATTCCTCCTGTGTCTGCATTTTACTTCCTGAATGTCTCTTTTAGGTCTTTCATATAGGATACTTTATTCTGTATGCTACCAAATTGCCTGTTTGAATAATAAAATTATAATCGTACCCACTCAATATATTGCTATGTATCTTATTGCTTTATGATGTTTCTAACTACATTTTGTAACTTGTAGATAATTCCAGAAGTCCTTCCAAGTGCTCCATTGATGTACTTAAACACAACAGAGGTGTGTCAGAGGAGCTATAAACATAGTTAAAGTAGGATTTCAGTAAAAATAAATAAAGGTTTATTCTTTCACCTGCAGATTGGTTAGAATAGGACACAATTATCTAGCTCAAACTGCATTCTCCCGAGCCTAGCCATTGCAGAGAGAAGTATAGGAACTGCCAGGAATTCACCTCAAAGGTATTTGCAGCATATGTCAACATAAGAAAATTCCTCTAAGTTATGATTGTAAAGCTAATGTATATATTGTCTTCTTGTGTAGGTCATATCCTGCCTAGTCTTCATGTATTAGGTAGCTAAGGCACGGTGCTAGATCTTTGCTTAGGTATTACTATAATATTTGCTTATATGGCTTGTTGTGTAAGAGAAGATCAATTTGCCAAGGAATTAAAGGTTATAATAAAGAATGTGGTTAATAGGGAGTGGTACTATTTATAGTATTGTATAGTGAAGCTGACAGGGACCAGACGTTTCCAGTACAATTTCGTTCGTAGTCAGAGCAGCATCAAGGGATTTGATAACCTCAGATGTTAGGGGAAAGAGAGCTGATGCATTGTGTGTAGGGTCCTTGTAGTATAGGCTGTAGACACGTGTAATACTTATGAAAAACCTGAGAGATATCCTGAGAAGCTGGTAATCGTTTTCACGATTACCACAATTCCGAAACCGAGGAATCCTACACTTAGGGCTAGATTTACTATGCTGCGCGTTTGAAAAAGTGGGGATGTTGCCTATAGCAACCAATCAGATTGTAGCTTTGATTTATTTGGTACCTTCTACAAAATGATGCCAATCGCAGCTTAGTAAATCTAGCCCTTAAACTCCGAAGCAGTGAAAAAATAAGCACAGAGTAAAAGTTAATTCTAAACTTACAACTGACATTTCATTGTCAATATTATTATGTGCAATTTGATATCCAAACACAATGCAGTCTTCAGTATCCGAAAAAAAGTAAACCTGTTTTTTTTTCCAGAAGATCAGTGGCGCACGCAGGGGGGGTTTATGAGTCTCTAGAAACCCCCCTGCGCTAACTAAGTGGCCACTGTCCTATACAGCAGCCGCGGCGCTGTCAAAGAAGCGTCCGCCGCGGTGCTGTATTGTATACAGCACCGCCGAGGACGCTTGTTATACAGCGCGCTGCGGCTGCTGTATAGGACAGCGCTGGTGAAACGGAGCTGATGCGCTTGCGCGGGCGCATGCGCAGCAGCTCTCTCTCGGTTTTTTTTTGGGGTCGGCGAGGAGAAACCCCCCCCCCCCGACAATCCTCCGTGCGCCCCTAAAAATATTGAATTTTCAGAAAATACCATTAGTTTGTCTATACCTCCAAAATAAAATCAAAACTACTCAAGCTGATCAAAAACTTGTTTTTGTTAAATTGCAAGAAAACAAACTAAAAACAGTTTTTTTCTAAACACCACCAAGAAATACTTTGTGGTTCTTGTTTTGGCATCAAACCACCTTTAAAAAAAAAAGCAAACAGCAGGATTCTGCACATAGGTTTTCATAGTAAAATCTGCACTTCAAAATAAAATACAATTTTTTAGTTAGCAAAAATGAAGTGCAGAAAATATATAGGATAAATATAGTTAGCTCAACAAGGCATACCATTTTGAAAACTATACAACCAATCGCATCAAACAAGGGTAATCACTTCCCCCCACCCCCGGATTTTTGAACGCTTTCTGTAGTGTAGGGCAGTGGTTCCCAAACTTTCTCAGCTCGAGGCACCCTTAGGGTCACCATAATTTTTCCAAGGCACCCCTAAGCAAAAATAATTACCGGGTAGTCCCGTTGTTTAAGTAGTTGGGTCAAAATGATGTAAGATGTATTTAGACCCCTTCACCATCACATTGTGCCCCTTTATCATATCACTCTGTATCCCCTTCGCCATCTCACACCCTGTGTCCCCCTCTACGACATCTCACACCCTGTGTCCCCCTCTACGCCATCTCACACCGTGTCCCCCTCTACGCCATCTCACACCCTGTGTCCCCCTCTACGCCATCTCACACCCTGTGTCCCCCTCTTCGCCATCTCACACCCTGTGTCCCCCTCTTCGCCATCTCACACCCTGTGTCCCCCTCTTCGCCATCTCACACCCTGTGTCCCCCTCTTCGCCATCTCACACTCTGTGTCCCCCTCTTCATCAGCTCACACTCTGACCCCCCTCCTTCAGCGTCTCTCTGTCCCCCTCCTTCAGCGTCTCTCTGTCCCCCTCCTTTAGCGTCTCTCTGTCCCCCTCCTTTAGCGTCTCTCTCTGCCCTCCTCCTTCAGCGTCTCTCTGTCTCCCCCTTCAGCGCGTCTCTGTCTCCCCCTTCAGCGCGTCTCTGTCTCCCCCTTCAGCGCGTCTCTGTCTCCCCCTTCAGCGCGTCTCTGTCTCCCCCTTCAGCGCGTCTCTGTCTCCCCCTTCAGCGCGTCTCTGTCTCCCCCTTCAGCGCGTCTCTGTCTCCCCCTTCAGCGCGTCTCTGTCCCCCCCTTCAGTGTGTCTCTGTGTCCCCCTCTTCGCCATCTCACACTCTGTGTCCCTCTTCATCAACTCACACTCTGACCTCCCTCCTTCAGCGTCTCTGTCCCCCTCCTTTAGCGTCACTCTCTGCCCTCCTCCTTCAGCGTCTCTCTGTCCCCCTCCTTCAGCGTCTCTCTGTCTCCCTCCTTCAGCGTCTCTCTGTCCCCCTCCTTCAGCGTCTCTCTGTCCCCCTCCTTCAGCGTCTCTCTGTCCCCCTCCTTCAGTGTCTCTCTCTGTCCCCCTCCTTCAGTGTCTCTCTCTGTCCCCCTCCTTCAGTGTCTCTCTCTGTCCCCCTCCTTCAGTGTCTCTCTATCCCCCTCCTTCAGTGTCTCTCTATCCCCCTCCTTCAGTGTCTCTCTATCCCCCTCCTTCAGTGTCTCTCTTCCCTCCTCCTTCAGTGTCTCTCTCTGTCCCCCCCTTCAGCGCGTCTCTGTCCCCCCCTTCAGTGCATCTCTGTCCCCCCCTTCAGTGCATCTCTGTCCCCCCCTTCAGTGCATCTCTGTCCCCCCCTTCAGTGCATCTCTGTCCCCCCCTTCAGCGCGTCTCTGTCCCCCCCTTCAGCGCGTCTCTGTCCCCCCCTTCAGCGCGTCTCTGTCCCCCCCTTCAGCCTCTCTGTGTCCCCCTTCAGCCTCTCTGTGTCCCCCTTCAGCCTCTCTGTGTCCCCCTCTTCGCCATCTCACACTCTGTGTCCCTCTTCATCAGCTCACACTCTGACCCCCCTCCTTCAGCGTCTCTGTCCCCCTCCTTTAGCGTCTCTCTCTGCCCTCCTCCTTCAGCATCTCTCTGTCCCCCTCCTTCAGCGTCTCTCTGTCCCCCTCCTTCAGCGTCTCTCTGTCCCCCTCCTTCAGCGTCTCTCTGTCCCCCTCCTTCAGCGTCTCTCTGTCCCCCTCCTTCAGCGTCTCTCTGTCCCCCTCCTTTAGTGTCTCTCTCTTCCCTCCGCCTTCAGCGCGTCCCTGTCCCCTCCTCCTTCAGTGTCTCTCTCTGTCCCCCTCCTTCAGTGTTTCTCTATCCCCCTCCTTCAGTGTCTCTCTCTTCCCTCCTCCTTCAGTGTCTCTCTCTGTCCCCCTCCTTCAGTGACTCTCTGTCCCCCTCCTTCAGTGACTCTCTATCCCCCTCCTTCAGTGTCTCTCTCTGTCTCGCCCTTCAGCGCGTCTCTGTCCCCCCCCTTCAGCGCGTCTCTGTCCCCCCTTCAGCGCGTCTCTGTCCCCCCCTTCAGCGCGTCTCTGTCCCCCCCTTCAGCCTCTCTCTGTCCCCCCCTTCAGCCTCTCTCTGTGTCCCCCATCAGCCTCTCTCTGTGTCCCCCATCAGCCTCTCTGTGTCCCCCATCAGTCTCTCTGTGTCCCCCATCAGCGTCTCTCTCTGTGTCCCCCATCAGCGTCTCTCTCTGTGTCCCCCATCAGCGTCTCTCTCTGTGTCCCCCTTCAGCGTCTCTCTCTGTGTCCCCCTTCAGCGTCTCTCTCTGTGTCCCCCTTCAGCGTCTCTCTCTGTGTCCCCCTTCAGCGTCTCTCTCTGTCCCCTTCATGGTGTCTCTCTCTGTCCCCTTCATGGTGTCTCTCTCTGTCCCCCTTCATGGTGTCTCTCTCTGTCCCCTTCATGGTATCTCTCTGTCCCCTTCATGGTATCTCTCTGTCTCCTTCATGGTATCTCTCTGTCCCCTTCATGGTGTATCTCTCTGTCCCCCTTCGTGGTGTCTCTCTCTGTCCCCCTTCGTGGTGTCTCTCTCTGTCCCCCTTCGTGGTGTCTCTCTCGGTCCCCCTTCGTGGTGTCTCTCTCGGTCCCCCTTCGTGGTGTCTCTCTCGGTCCCCCTTCGTGGTGTCTCTCTCTGTCCCCCTTCGCGGTGTCTCTCTCTGTCCCCCTTCGCGGTGTCTCTCTCTGTCCCCCTTCGCGGTGTCTCTCTCTGTCCCCCTTCGCGGTGTCTCTCTCTCTGTCCCCCTTCGCGGTGTCTCTCTCTCTGTCCCCCTTCGCGGTGTCTCTCTCTCTGTCCCCCTTCGTGGTGTCTCTCTCTCTGTCCCCCTTCGTGGTGTCTCTCTGTCCCCCTTCGTGGTGTCTCTCTCTGTCCCCCTTCGTGGTGTCTCTCTCTGTCCCCCTTCATGGTGTCTCTGTCTGTGTCCCTTCATGGTGTCTGTCTGTGTCCTTTCATGGTGTCTCTCTGTGCCCCCCTTCACTTCCTTTACTTACCTGCTTTCCTGGACGTCTTCTCTGCTACTGCTCCTTCTCACTGAGGCTGACGGACGTGATGACGTCACGCCCGGCAGTCAGTGAGGAGGAGGATCCGGCGCTGGATGATGGGTACGTTTTTTTTTCTTCTTTTTTTCCTTGCTAGGGATCGCGGCACCCCTGTGACAGCACCGCGGCGCACACTTTGGGAACCGCTGGTGTAGGGGGTTATTGTTTGGTGATCACCAGACAACAGTTAATAAAGGGCACATTGATTGAAAAAAGGGACTATACTCATTATAATATCCATCCCCCATCCAGGGGGCAGCTTAGTGTTTTCTGTAGTGTAGTGTGTTATTGCCTGGTGATCACCAAACAATAACTACTGAGGGGCTACGTCATTTGAAAGAGGGGACTTTCATCATTGAAATGAGGTACCCCTGAATTTATTGAAGTCAGGAGGATGGTGTATAATATGGAGCACAGTCTCTGTGGCAAGATATGGTCCTTGGACCTCCATTAGACTATACATTCCTTTGGTCTGTGTACTTCACTCTACTGCCTCCTAGGTCCTACGTCTCTGTCTGCCTTTGCTATTACCTGTACTGCCAGTTGGGCTTTCCATCTCCCTCCAAGGCTTTGTTTGCTGTGTATTCTATTGCTTTTCCTATTTTGTAGTGCACTGTTTTTGCCTTTACTATAATGCCCTGTTTTGCCTTGCCTGCTTTACTGTATCCTCTATGTATAGCACTGCGGACCCTTTGTGGCACCTTATAAATAAATAATAATAAATAATGATATACACTATTTAGCCCAGCATGCATAAAAGAGCCCAGTCCCCGATGTTCAGTGGAGGACGGGTAACCAAACAATTTTAGCCAGGTCAGCTTCCTGTCCTGCACTGAAGTCTGCTACCAGAGATCACTGGAGGGCATTGTGCGAAGTTAACATTAGCCAATATAACAGAGGATTAAAGATCAATTGACCAGATCAATTTCTGAGAACTTCTACCAGGTTTGCAGTGTATATAGAGGTCACTGTGATGTGTGGCTATTGGGTTCACCTTAGGCAGTTCCCTGATCACATTATTAAATGGAATTCTGCTTCATTGATGTACCTGTTGCACCTTTACCAAATATTAACACTGCCCTATCAATTTTTGATTTTTACATAACAGAATGTCAGGTGGCCATCTTCCAGGGTACTGACTCATGGCTTATGGATTGCTATGAACTTTTAGCTATATATACTTACATATATGTGCCTGTTCTGACTTGATAGACAACATACTGGAATTTACTACAATTTATCACAGGCATTTTTCTGAAGATGCACAACCTTTTCCAACTTTAAAATGTAATCTAGAGCCAGATTTGGCACTGGAGCTAGACATTAATATTGTTTCTGGCTCCCAATATTTCTTTCTGACTATACTTAAATAAACATATATTTGAATATATAATATCACTTTCTGTTTCAGTTTTAAACAATAGAAAGCCTCATTTTAAGCTGGGAGCTATTATTTTATATAGGATTATAATGAGAAACATCCTGGTTCTTATATGTTGTATCTATCAACGTTAAATGTTTAAATGCAATTGTATACAGTCATGGCCAAAAGTTTGGAGAATGATACAAGTATTCGTTTTCACAAAATCTGCTGCCTCAGTTTTTATGATGGCAATTTGCATATACTCCAGAATGTCATGAAGAGTGATCAAATGAATTGCAATTAATTTCAAAGTCCCTCTCTGCCATGACAATGAACTTTATCCCAAAATCAACATTTCCACTGCATTTCAGCCCTGCCACAAAAGGACCAGCTGACTTCAGGTCAATGATTCTCTCGTTAACACAGGTGAGAGTGTTGACAACAACAAGGCAGGAGATCACTCTGTCATGCTGATTTAGAATAACAGACTGGAAGCTTTAAAAAGGAGGGTGGTGCTTGAAATCATTGTTCTTCCTCTGTTAACCATGGTTACCTGCAAGGAAACATGTGCAGTCATCATTGCTTTGCACAAAAAGGGCTTCACAGGCAAGGATATTGCTGCTAGTAGGACTGCACCTAAATCAACCATTTATCAGATCATCAAGAACTTCAATGAGAGAGGTTCAATAGTTGTGAAGAAAACTTCAGGGCGCCTAAGAACGTCCAGCAAGTGCCAAGACCATCTCCTAAAGTTGATTCAGCTGCAGGATCGGGGCACCACCAGTGCAGTGCTTGCTCAGGAATGGCAGCAGGCAGGTGTGAGTGCGCCTGCACGCACAGTGAGGCGAAGACTTTTGGAGGATGGCCTGGTGTCAAGAAGGCCAGCAAAAAAGCCACTTCTCTCCAGGAAAAACATCAGGGACAGACTGATATTCTGAAAAAGGTACAGGGATTGAACTGGTGAGGACTGGGGTAAATTCATTTTCTCTGATGAATACCCTTTCAGATTGTTTGGGGGGCATCTGGAAAAACGCTTGTCCGAAGAAGGAAAGGTGAGCGCTACCATCAGTCCTGTATCATGCCAACAGTAAAGCATCCTCAGACCATTCATGTGTGGGGTTGCTTCTCAGCCAATGGGCTCACTCACAATTTTTCCTAAGAACGCAGAGATGAATAAAGAATGGCACCATAACATCCTCCAAGAACAACTTCTCCCAACCATCCAAGAACAGTTTGGAGCAGGGCCATCTTTTCCATTGGGCATGATGGGCAGGTGCCCGGTGGGGCCCCATAGACAGGGCTCTAAAGTAAAATAAATAATCTTGCAAAAAAGAATAAAAAATCCTGCAAATATATCCATATCTGTCTATCTCTCTCTCTCTCTCTGTATGTATGTATGTATGTATGTATATATATATATATATATATATATATATACATACACACAAAAGAGAAGGGGCGCCAAACATAGTGCATTAAATGTAAATCACAATGAATAATTACCACATGTGTGCAAATTCCCGTACCAGAGATCCAAATAATGACAGCTTAGTAAATACGCTGGTAGATCTTCTCTAGGTACCGTCTATGGTGGACTACTGGAACACCAAATGATGACTCAGATAGATAATCCTCCCAATGATGTTATCGGAAATGCAACTCCGGGGTGGCTAAGAGCTTCTCTTCCAACATGCTTAGCTGATCTGCATTAAGTCCTCGTTTAGTTACAGAGGAAAACTGCCAACTAAGCACTTCAGACAGCTGTGCCCATGTGGCTGCTGGTGGGTTTAGGAAAAAGGACAAATTCTTTGTCTCTGAAGTCAGTATATTGTACCATAATACAGAGGCCCAGCCACTAGGAAGCTGGCTCACATTGGAAATCACTACAATGGGAAGTGATACTGTCTCTAAATCCACAACTAATCCTGGCTGGCAAAGCTGTGTCTCAAAACTCAAGGAATGCAGCTCTTCAGTAACAATAAGTGGCCCCTGCAGATTAACAAGAACACATTCAGAAACTAATATATATATATATATATATATATATATATATATATATATATAATACACATATATAGAGGTAGGGGCCCCGCTGACTGCTTTGCCCGGGGGCCCATAATGTTGTTAAGGTGGCCCTGGTTTGGAGATGAACAATGCCTTTTTACCAGTATGATGGAGCACCTTGCCATAAGGCAAAAGTGATAACTAAGTGGCTTGGGGATCAAAACATCGAAATTTTGGGTCCCTGGCCAGGAAACTCCACAGACCTGAATCCGATTGAGAACTTGTGGTCAATCCTCAAGAGACGGGTGGACAAAAAAAACCTGACAAATTCTGAAAAACTCCAAGCATTGAAACAAGAGTTAACACTGCAAATATTGACTCTTTGCATAAACTTAATGTAATTGTCAATAAAAGCCTTTGACACTTATGAAATGCCTGTAATTTTACTTCAGTATACCATAGCAACATCTGACAAAAAGGTCTAAAAACAATGAAGCAGCAGAAAACCAGTACTTGTGTCATTCTCAAAAGTTTTGGCCATGACTGTACATATACAATATTATGCACATGCGTTATATTGTGCACCTTAATGAATCAATGGAAGTATGACATATTAGTGGGAAATTGGTTAATAAAGCTACCTCTCAAGTGATGGTAAAGTACAGGCTTTTTGTACAATTTAAAAACTCAGGGGCCACCACAAAATCAGGATTGTCTCCTCTTCTAAGTAGTCAGTCACTATTGCAAAATAAATGTAACAAGGTAAAGTACTGCAGATAAAATAAATGTGATAAAATGTGGGGCCACTTTTCACTCTTAAAGCTTGTGCTAACTTAATGAGCCTTGGGGGGATGTTTATACAACCACAATTACCAGATGCCAATCAAACTATCACAAAAAACAAACCTATATTTTTTGGAGCAAAGCAATAGCATAAGAACTTGAAGTACAAACAATGTTTTCATGTTTTGGATCTCCTTTCTCTGTACAAATACCTCCCTTGGCTATCAACACTATTTTCTCTACATACGCCTTATATTTTATCCCACCATACCTGACACAGGTGATTTTCTGTACCTCTTTCTTTAAATAGGGTGTTCAGCATATATCTGTATATACCAAATCCTTCACTATCACTGTCAGTCCATTCATGCATAGAGACCCATAACCTCTATGTGAGCATCCCAATCCCTCCATCAGGGAGAAAAATTTTGATGATGACCCCAAACTCCAGAGGCTCCTATTCTGCAGTGGAACCTAAACCCCAAACTGGGCTCCACTGCTCGGGTATTAGAAGCTGTGCATGATAAGAAGAATAGAGTAATACTTACTGCTCTGGCTACACATAGCCAGGTCCCACCTCACTGTCGGACCCCATATCAACCATATGGTCTGCATTGTCCATAGTTAAGCCCCTGCTCTCCAATTGAATGTTGATGGGTGAAAAGATATCCATGTGCACAAGAAAAAGAACTGCTTGTGCATGACTGTCAAACCCTATACTAATTTTGTATAGGCACTTTTTTTCTCATTCATTCCGAATGCCACAGAAAATTCAGTAAAAAATATTTTGAGAAACAAACAACTACAGTGGTTCATAAGTAATTTGTATCGGGGAGAAGGGATGTCCTCTTTTAGCCTTGGGAGCAAACAGCCCAGATTTTTGTAGGGACTTGCACCAATTGAAAAAAAAAAAGTGATCATGGTCAAACCATGTGGGTGTGGTTTGTCTGGGGGTGGACATGGCTTTATACAGTGCATCAAATATATGAAAGATTGTTATTTCAAAGATAATCAAATACCATGTAACCCAATCTATCCAGCATTCAGTACAGAACGTATATTACTTGACCAATGACAAAACACAGCATTTTGGTGACTGACATTCAATACAACGTGCATTCTGGTGACCTCCATATGATACAAAGAGCATTCTAGTGACCTATATACAATAAATAGTTAATTGGAGTGATCACTTTAAAATAAAGCATTCTAACGAGTGTTACAAAAGAGACCACTCCAGTAACAGTCAACAATACAGAAAACTATCCTAGTGTACAGTATACAGAAGAACATTCTAGTGGCTATTACACAAAACAGAGTGCATACTAGTGACTACTATAAAATGCTAACTCTGTTCAGGAAGCTACCATTCAATGCAGACCCCTAAAATCACTGCTGACTTTACTGTGCAGACCTGAGATATATGGTGGAATGAATAGTAATGCAGATCATCATCATTATTTATTTATATAGCACCACTAATTCTGCAGCGCTGTACAGAGAACTCATTCACATCAGTCCTTGCCCCATTAAGGGCTTACAGGCTAAATTCCCTAATATAGACACACACTCACAGACAGGCAGACAGAGAGGGAGAGACTAGGGTCAATTTTTTGATAACAGCCAATTAACCTACCAGTATGTTTTTTTGGCTTGTGGGAGGAAACTGGAGCACCTGGAGGAAACCCACGCAAACACAGGGAGAACATACAAACTCCACACAGATAAGGCCATGGTCGGGAATTGAACTCATGACCCCAGTGCTGTGAGGCAGAAGTGCTAACCACTAGGCCACTGTGCTGCCCATAGATCCCTGATTATCTGATGAATTTAACAATGCAGACCCAAGAGCTCTGGTAGCTTTGCAACACAGATCCCTCTCCTCCAAATATCTGCTGGCAGAACACAATAGACTTCAGTTATCTGGTGGTAACACAATGTAAACTGACACTCTGGTGAATGGCTTGTGCCATCCACCAATTGGAATGTTGGGTGCATTTGTTATAGAGCCTATTATCTGTTCTGTATTATTGCAGTTCATCAAACGTATCATCAGCAATATTAACTGTACAAATTGGTTTTATAATCCCATTATAGTGGGTCAATTCTAAAATATTAAATCATAGTATGTATTTCCGAGGAAAAATATATTTGTTTAAAAAAATAAAAATAACAAATTTGCACAAGGTTGTACTGCTTTTGCAAAAGGTTTCATTGTTGGCTACTTGTATTGCACCCAGTCCTACTAAATTAATAAAATATTCTTACCAGAAACTGTTACCTAAGACAAAAAAAGGAATAAGATGTAAAACTAGAATCCTTCTTGTTGGTTGTGTCTCATCTTGACAATGCTACAGATACCTTACATGGGCATGGCAGACACATAGGACCTCATTTAGAGTCAGACGCAAAGTCCGTGTAAGGGGTGTAGAAGTGGGAGTGTGCCGCAGCTTGGTAGGGTATTACGAGTTGCAAGCAAACCCCAGTTGCATCCCACTCGTAATACCCTATCGAGCTGCGAGCAGTTCCTGCAGCTAGCTAACGCTTGCGCCACCTAATTCCTTCCGCACAGCTTTAGCCCTGTTTTGACGTGTGTTGCGTCTGTGCCTCACCGCGACTAGGATGTATTTACATGGTCACGCCTTCACAATTCCGCGTTCCTCCCATTCTCTTGTAGTGAGTCGCAATCTGTCGCAAGTGTTAATTGCATCCAAGATGCAGGCGGGTTGCAGCTTTCTGCACATGCGTGGTCGTGTTTTTTTGTTGCATGCGCATAAAACGGACTTTGCGTCCGACTCTAAATGAGGTCCATAAGGTACAGTCCCCATAAATTTGAAATGAAACCTTCAGGACACACAAGTCACCTGAAGTTTTGCTCAGGACATAAAATTAAACCATACATCCTTTTGGATGCCAATGTTGAACAGTTATATCAACTTTTTCCTACTCATTCTGCTAAATCGGGTGGATCAAAAGTCTGCATTTGAAAAAACTACAATAAAGAGCGCATTATCCTGATAAAACTGGGACACATCGTAGTCCCAATACACAAAATAGTAATGTGTTATATATTCGTATTTCCATGAATGACGCACAGTATTTTATTATACTCTCCTAATAACTTAATAACCCCTATCCTACAGCTCAGTCCTTCCTCTGACCTCACTTCTTAGCTTTTCTTGCCTCCCATCAGCTGTTCAGTTTCTTGTACTCCTCCCGCCCTCCTGGTATAGTCTCAGCGATCTACTCCCCCTGCCGTGTCTTGTTCCCTCTGGTCCCCCATCATCCCTGTATCCTTTCTCCCTCTCTCACATCCCCCCCTCCTCCTTCCCATCAGCCGAGCCTCCTCACGCGTCTCTTGTCTCCGGCTGTGTGTGGCTGGGAGCGGCCGGGCTCCGCCCCGGGGCGGGGCTACAGGAAACACTCTGCCAAAGCGGGCCCGAGAGGAGGAGAGGAAGGAGCCGCACACCAGAGCCTCCTCCAGCCCCGGACTCGTACAGGAAAGTCAGCTACCACCAGACCTAACGGTACCCGGGCTGTACATAGACATACTGCTAGGGCGCGGGAGGAGGATGGGCGACGCCTGGGGGTGATGCTGGGGACATGACATTGGTAGAGAGGAACACTGTGGTGTCACTCAGACCCTAGTGCTGTCTTGTGACAGGAGGGCGCAGTACAAAGTAAAGTCGCCTGAAGTCTGTAAATATACATCAATGATCTGTTCGTGTGGGGTAAAGACAGGATCGCACAGTGTTGCTGTGTTGGGTAACATTTCGGGTCGGACACCTGAGTATATACCGGGAGTGAAGTGTTTATGTCAGGGTGTGGGTGTATGGGGTGTATGGGGGGCTGATCAGTGTATGGGGGGCTGATCAGAGCCATCGAGGTCCTCACTCTACATGTGTCTATCCACACTCACGTGTTGTGGCTGAGTGATGTCAGGAGCATGGGCTCATCGCTATATATGGCCAGTAGCATTGTCATTTCCTCTGCCTTTTAGGGGTCCTCCCTTCCAACACTTCTGTCCCTTTCGACACTTAAGTGTTTTCTTTCCAGCCAATGATAATTAAGTGTTGCATATATTTGCCACATGTCATTTGTCGGTTATTTCAAGTTGCTCACCCATTGTGTATGATCAGTTTCTTCATATGTCAGTACCACTTGTTCCTCTTTCTTTTGCGCATCCTTATTTGTTCCGTAAATACACCATTAACAGGTGCCCTGCCTTACTTTTTGTTGCGTCTTCTTTCCAGTCTCATTCACAACCCCTTCCCTCAAACTTTTTTTTTTGCATACAGAACATAAGTGCCCCAGGCTTTCTTTGACTGTATATGTCCCCTCCTCTTTATTCCTTTCTCTCCTTGATATTCTTTCTTCTGGAATATTCTTTGTGCATCTTTCCTAACATCTGTCCCCCTTTTAAACCCAATTTAAAAAAATCCATTTTCACCCACATTTGCGTTGTTTGTGTCTCTATCTCTCCATACCTATCTATCAATGATGGGTATCCCAAAAGTGTCTTCCTGGCTATTGAATTAATCATACTTGTGTGAACAGTGAATGTATTAATGTCAATTTGATTTTGTACCAGAAGATTTTTGTAATGTGAATTTGTTTCTCAAAGTCTTGTATGTGTGCATGTATGAATGTATTATTTATTATCTGTCAGTGATCTCTAACTCTGCTGGCATCCTAGTGTTTGTTGCATTTGTTATCAACAGTACATTGTTTAAACATTGTTGCTACTTCTTTGTATGTAACAATATCATATTTTTAATTGGAAAGGTCACTGCATGTTATAAAGTAAATGCTGCATTGTGTTGAGATCCTTGGTATCAGTTCAATTTGTTTTGCACCCATCATGTAGCTATTGAAAGTGCATTAGTTTTGTGTCTTGGGCTAGATTGGCTTCTAGTGTTATTTTGTGCAGAAGGAAGAACACATTGTCCCTTCTCAGAGGCAGACACACTATTATATGTAATCAAAGTGTGGGCAGTATTGCAATTTGGCAGGTAGTGAGCTAGCACTTACTTGCTGTGGACGTAGGAAGAACTAGTAACGCAGATATTCACACTTAAATGCAAAGCTATGTAAATATAAATTATGTTTCTTGTCAGAAGAGAACTAAACAAAAACCTACCATCCATATAGTATAAATCTTTAAAACAGGAAGAATTACTAAATGCAGCAACATTTCAGTTCACCAAAAGTATCAGTGAGGTTGCAAATGTGAACATTAATCATCTAATAGGCTATGATCAGTTATTAAAACATAGAAAAGCACAGTCATTGATTGCAGAGACAAAGAATTCTTGGTTGTGAAATAATCAGAATTATATATAGAAACGGGTGCTACATTTTTTTTTGCAATCAAGTCAAGAAATAACATATCACTTTCACCAAAACACTTCAGAACTATTATCTCTTAGCATGGTGTCTGCTGGTTATTTTTTATAGCTAGTTTGTAAACCTATTTGCACCTATTTGTAATCTTTTTTGTATTTTTAGGTTGCAAAGATGGAGGAAATGGACAAAGCAGTAAATGGATATTTGGATAACTTGCTTGGACCTAGAGGTAAGATTTTTTGACATATAAATGCTAGATTTCTATATTTTTTCTTTGGCAATTTATCATTTCTTTCTTTGAAATTAAAGGTATCTTTCTCCTGTCTTGATTATGCCAGAAGTAGGCAAACATTACAGATTCAACAGGTGACTGAGTATCATTAGTGGTATGGTTTGCAGCATCAGGCATTGCTTATTGTTGCAGGAGACCAGAAGTATGAGACTAGTGACTGATTGGGAATCATAGAGCTATAGTTTAGAGGCATCATCATGCACTTAATATAAATATAATACAAATGAAACAGAAATGTGATTGTGTATATGAGATTTTGCAGCTAACATGCTTTTTTTTATAATGTATTTTTTTTTCCGCTGGAGTATGGGACATCCTAAGACTAGGAATATGAAATAGAAATGACTGTGGCAACCGCAAAATTCAGAAGACGGCGATAGGTCTCGGTAAAGGGGACAGGGGCAAACGCAGGATTTGTAGAGGGGGTTCTTCACACCACGCCACCAGTGGGCGTGACCAGCATGCATGGGGGCATGGCTATAATATTAGACAGTGCTTGGCTGCTCTCCAACTCTTCCTATCGCTATAATATACATGGAGGCTTGGAGGGGGGTTTCCAGGCACTAGGAAACCCCCCTCGGTTTCCTATGATGCCAGAATACTTTAGGTCTATACAAAAAATATACATCTTTATAAAGGCCCCTAATGACTTTGCTATAGGTTGACAATGGCCATATCAGCCTGAAGATTTTTTTTACCTGTAAGAGTGTAGTAAACATTCTTTTCACATTCCATAGGAGGAACTATTGCTAATGCACATGTATATATGTATATAATCCTGATGAATGTATTATAGCCTAAGGTTTCTTTGTTCTGGAACTTGAATTAAAAAAAAATCCTGGAGATGTCTTCAACTTTGATAAGACATTATTATTATTGTTGCTGATTTGTATGGCACATGAGTGGGAAAACAGGGCATACATAAGTTAAGAACATAAAAGGTAGACAAAATAAGTGCAGATGTGAAAACAGAGGGCTGGCCCTGCTCATAAGAGAGCTTACAATCTAGTGGGAAAACAGCACAGCTGAGACAAGAGAAACAAGTGTGGCTCAGAGAGAGACAATTGTGAGGGTGTACCAGTGTAAATAGTATAGGTGGGGGTAGCATAGGGAAACCAAGGGGAGTTTCCCCTTGGTTAAGATCAGAATGCATGCTTTGATGAATCAGGCCCTAAATGTCACAAAGAGATGGGTTTTCAAGGAGTTCCATAAGTGGGGAACAGCATGGGAGAAGTCTTGTAGGCGGGAGTGAGAGGTGGTTGCCAGAGACCAGACAAGGGACAGGTCAGAGGTAGATCTAAAAGGGCGGGTGGGAGAGTATTTTGATATAAGATTTGAAATGTATGCAGGGGTGTTGTTGAGGGCTTTGTACGTAAGGGTGAGTAATTTGAATTTGATTCTGGAGGACACAGGGAGCCAGTGTAGGGAATTGGAAAGTGGTGCAGCAGAGGTGAAGCGGTGAGAGAGGAAGATCAGTCTTGCAGCAGCATTTATAAACGATTGAAGTGTGGATATATGGGTGTCAGGAATGCTAGATAGCAGGAGGTTGCAATAGTCAAGACGGGAGATGATGAGAGAATGGATAAGAGTTTTGGTAGCATGTTGCGTAAGAAAAGGGCGTATTCTTGCAATGTTTTTAAGGTGGAGTCTACAGAACTGGGAGAGAGTTTGGATGTGAGGAATAAAGCCCAGGGTGGAGTCAAGTGTGACACCAAGGCAGCGGGCTTGGGAGGCTGCGGAATTGTGGTGTTATTGACAGTGAGGGAGATTTGAGGGCAGGTGGTGACTGGCAGAAGGGAACATAATAAGCTCTATTTTGGACATGTTGAGCTTTAGGTACCGTTGGGACATCCATGTGGAGATAGCAGAAAGACAGTTGGTTACACAAGATAGTACAGAAGGAGTGAGGTCCGGGGAAGAGATATAAATTTGGGTGTCATCAGCGTAGAGGTGGTATTGGAGGCCGAATGAGCGAATAAGTTCCCCAAGAGAAGAGGTGTAGAATGAAAAAGTAAAAAGCCAAGAACAGAGCCATGTGGGACCCCTAAGCTAGTGACTGGTACATGTGGCATTTAAGGCGTGGATTTTGAGAAGGGAGCTGGTGGACATGGTATGCACCCAACATGACTGGGCCAAACCTCATTTAGCAAAACCATGTCCTCCTTCTAGATTTCTCGATTAAGGATATCTAAAAGTTGGAAGGTATTATTATTATTATTATTATTATTATCCTTTATATGGCGCCGTACAAAATACATACATACAGTAGATCATACAAGGTACAACCGTACAGAACAAAACGAGTAAAACCAGGACTCCAATAGCTCCAAGCACTGCAAGTACAAGTTATGTCTTCAGAGGCCATATATTTTTGTTAATAAATTAATGTTATCTGTAAATAACTTATGCTACCATGCTTAATTGAACACACACACACGTTATATTGTTGTAAGTAGAGTATTTCCTCCTCCATTCCCCTTAAGATTGAACCAAATCAAACCAGCAACCATACCTCTTACAACTATGGTGTATTTTGAACATTACAATGTAAACTCTTGTAACACAATGCGAATGTATGTAAATATTAGTTATTCAAATATGCATTGTAGATAAATATACTACACACATTCGTATGTTTGTTGTACTTTTTAACTACCAGAAACCCACATAAAAATCTACATACATAAATTGCTAAAAACTGAACTAACATCCGTTTAAAGATACAACAATGTATTTCTTACAGCTGGCTGATTCATTAATTAGATAATGATTTAATTTATAAATGTGTTATTAATCATAGGGGGGTATTCAATTGACAGCGGGATCGCCACAAAGCCCGCGCTCGAAAAACATTACCGTTAATACGTTAATATCTTGCTGGAGCAGCGAGCTAAAATCCAGCGAGTAAATTACCGTATTAACGGTAATATTTTTCAAGCGCGGGATTTTCGGCGATCCCGCTGTCAATTGAATACCCCCCATAGAGTTATATATGAGAGGATTCTGTATTTTTGGCAGTCATTCCCACTTTATGCAGTATCCAGTTTATTTAGGAGCAGCTCTTTAACACGAGCAGTTTTTTTAAAATTTCCAAAAGGTTTTTTTTTTTAAAAGACAAATAAATGTATATTAATATCAATATTGAATGGTGTCAAAAATCGTAACCTCTCACTTGGGATTCCAGACTGACTCTGTTACTGGGAAAGTGTAATAGAAATTATTTGACAGTGTTCCCACTTGATTCTTATTTATAATGCTATATTCACTTACCACCAGGTGTATTCTCTGCACAAAAGTACATTAAACTTTATTCATTGCCTCTTTATATATGCCATTTTAATTTGGCATCAAGAAGTAGCATTGGAACATAATTTTTATCATTTGTTTTTACTGTTTTCTAACAACTAACCATTAATCCTATAAAATAAGAGATGAGATGGTTTTGTGGCTTGTGTATTTATGGGAAAATGGCAGTTTTTAGGCACTTTCATTGAAAATTTCACTACACCAGAAACATTTTAACCCCTTCACACCAAATGGTGTTTAAAAACATATCTGGCAGTTCTGTACCACATACTGACATTGTGAATGAGATTGGGAAACTGTGCTCCTCTGCACACTTTATAAGTAAGCATAGCATTATTTTAGGAGGAAACAATTATTAGGTTGGGCTGTAATGTGATGTTTAACCTTTCCACTATGTAAATGTGTAAGTGTATCCACAAAGCTAGGCACAGATTGATATTGCAGGAGTAGTTCCTATAAGCAGGCATACACCTTGAAATGCACTTGGTGTACAAATAGGTGCCATTGTGCAAATTAAACACCACAGGTTCTTGTTGTAAATTAGCCTTATTGATTACAAGTATATATATTTGGTATTATAAAGTAGACCAATGCCTTTTAGAGCAATTTTCTTGGATTGCTGTGATTATGTAAAAGTAGCAAAGGGGAACATTATGGAACAGTATTTTTTTGTATGATTGTCTGTTTTCCCCTAGCTAATAGACATAAAATAAAACACTTCCTTTTTCTATATGTTGCCTGAAGAAACATGAGTAGATTAAGGCATTAAAAAGCAATTCCAAGTAAAAGTGATGCAGTGCAGAACTCTGAAACTTGGTAGGTTCATAGAGCTGTAAGCTACCTTCGGTCCTGAAGTGGTAAAACCGTGTAACTTATCTACTCATATGGGAAGTGGTTTAGACTCTAAAGTCTAAGGGGGGAATTCAGTTCCCTGTGTTGTTCTAAAGTATAACTCGGGCCACGCTCAATTGCCGTTTCTACAGTAATTTTAACGCAGATGTTTGCTCGTAGTAACGATAATAGTGCGATTAAAGGACAACGTGGGAATTGAATTTCCCCCCATATCTTCAGTGTTCATAGCGTGGATGTTTCCACAAATAAAGCCTAAATAAATGGAAATCAATATGCTACCTAAAGGATTCATATGACTCTGGAAGGATTTGCTGTGTTGCTTCTGACCCGAAGTCATTTTCTGTCACTCTTACTAGTTATTCATCCACATGGCTATATTTATCCACAGGGCTATATTCATCCACAGGGCTATATTCATCCACAGGGTGATAAACATCCACATGGTGATAAACATCCACAGGGCTATATACATCCACAGGGCTATATACATCCACAGGGCTATATACATCCACAGGGCTATATACATCCACAGGGCTATATACATCCACATGGTGATATACATCCACAGGGCGATATACATCCATAGGACGATGTACATCCACAGGACGATATACATCCACAGGGCGATATATACATCCACAGGACGAGTGCAGTGCATTCACACTGATTAGCAAGTTATTCCACATCTGGGTGATATTGTTTTCTCAACAGCTTAACTACCTTGCTGCTAATGTGTAGACTTACCTGATACCTGTGTAGACTTACCTAATACTTTCCCATAAATGTATGTATTGTGTTGTCCCAGTTTTGTCACCTTATAAAAATATGTTTAACAACTCTGGTCTCAGTAGAGATAGGAACACACCAGAAATGAAAAAAGAATGCTTTAAAGACTTGTATTATTCTACTTTTTCTAATTTGGTCTTTTCATTTTGTTTCAGACCCACGAGTGAAAGGATGGCTCCTCCTGGAGAATTACATCCCCACAGTTATTTGCACTGTCCTGTATTTATTTCTTGTATGGATAGGACCAAAGTACATGCAAAACAGGCCACCAGTTTCATGCAGAGGGATTCTAGTGGTTTATAACATTGGGCTTACACTTCTCTCACTGTACATGTTTTACGAGGTAAGATGTCAAGCTGTCAATACACAGAGGTATTATATTGTATATTTCAGAACACCACAAGGGTATTAAAGAACAATTCCAGTCTTCAGTTGTGTAGCTTAAGTCCCCCCCCCCTACTTCCAGTTAGTAAATTCATAGGTTCCTGTGCCCGGAACTCCTGCTGATCTTCCTTCTCTAGAAGTCACTGCTTGGTTCTACTAGGTGGGGGTGGGGGGCTTGGGTAAAAGGACTGGAGTGGTACTTTAATGTGTGAGTTAAGCAGTTTTTTTCAGGATGATATGCTTACTGATTTGACTTCAATAGTTTTAGAAAAGACAGACTGTGAATCTAAGAACCACTGCAGTATAAGATCAGTAAGACATAATTTCTACTGCTGGGAGACAGAGCGTTATGATGTTCCTGCCCATGGCAGTGTCCCTATAATCTGTTGGTGCTGCAGCTGTTTTCTATGTTCAAAATACATCTTATTAATTGATGTAAGTGGGAAAAGTGTCAAATTTCCCACACCTGCTCTAATAATTGAACAACTCATTCTCAAGCTATGAGGGTACAGTTGTTTAGTTAATAGTTTAGATTTGTGGAAAAATGCAAAATTTGGTACAGAAAAAGCATTATTTTGTTAAAGTTGACACTGGGGGCTAGATTTACTAAGCTGCGGGTTTGAAAAAGTGGGGATGTTGCCTATAGCAACCAATCAGATTCTAGCTGTCATTTTGTAGAAGGTATTAAATAAATGAAAGCTAGAATCTGATTGGTTGCTATAGGCAACATCCCCACTTTTTCAAACCCGCAGCTTAGTAAATCTAGCCCTGGGTGTTGTTTAATAACAATATTAAATAAACCCATATCATTCATTCAAGATTCATGATTTGCTTTCATTGCCTGATTTACACTAGATCATTCAAAGCCTATGCCATGTATTGCTGCTTCTTACACGTGGGCACCTGTTGCTTACATAATGTAAAGACATGTCATTTTTTGAGCCCAACCAAAATTTCTGAGAATGCAGCTCATCCCTAGTAACCAGCGGTATCACTGATATTTTGGTCGGCAGCATTCTTGCAATGTTGGTTTATCTCACAAAATGTTTATCTTTACACTATTTAATCAACCGGTGCCTTAAAAACACCTTTTTCATCCTATCCTTGATCGCAAGAGAGCAGTTATACATGTCAGGTTTGTTATACCTTGTTTGCATCTGGCTGAGCTAGCTTTTGACATCACCATATATGTAATTGTTTCCCTTCTAGGTGTCCGTATCAATGTAAAGCTTTTTAGTATTTTACGTTTTTCTAAAGTGACCTTTTGTTGGCATTAATGAGTTCATTTCTTTCTAAGTGCCAATGGAATGCACTCCAGAACAGTAAATAGATTTGGAATTTTTGTCTTGGAAACACATTGCTCTTTGTTTCTGAGATCCAAAGGTTCACATAATTTAATCTACTTAGCAATCCAGTGCGTGTTTTTGCAGTCTAGGTTGAAAAAATAGTGCATTATTTAATGGCTGTCTGTAAAGGATTGCTGCAGAAACTGCCCAAATCGGTTTGATTACGGAGTGTATTAGACAAGTGGAATGTTTGTATGTCAGGCTATTTGTCATTAAACATCGTAGGTGTCCTTCTTTTATAAGGCTGTGGATGGGATATGGTTAAGTATTCTGGTGTGACTTAAATACTAAATATGAGTGAAATTCTCTATTTTTACTGTGTGATCTTTGTATATCCTAGCGCCTGTTTTATATACAGAAGTGCCATGTACTGCAATTATTGTTCTTTCCCCCAGGGACACATGTTATTTTTACACAGAAATACTTAAGACATCTTGCCTGTTTTTTGTCTTAAAGCCTTCGGAATATATATCTACATGTTCAGTTAATCTAGGTGTGTCAGGAATCCTAATTCTGTGAGAGGAAAATGCTAAATGGCAGATCTTGGTTGGCATTATTTTATGAATAGTGTCAAATGGTTCCTGTGTTGTTAACTGCAGTACAATCATTAGTAATATTATTTGCGCTCTACAATGGATCTTTTTGAAATAACACAACAGGTGACAAGACTTGTAAGAGTGGATAACTGAAGGAAGGTGAACTTGAGCAGGATGCAGACATGGCTGGCCAGGTATTCAATGTGCAAGGAAGCCGAATTATTGCTTGCAAGTTTAAAAGATGAGTTCCTGTGACAAAGAGCGTTCCAGCAGAAATATGAGGTCCATCAAGGCACAGACAAATGTGGTTTGGAAAATATTGTTAGGTCATTTTAGATTTGGTGATTTCACCTTGGGGCTTGGTGCCCAAGAAGGTGGCTGTGAAGTTTAGGCTCATCCAGTGCATGTCCTTCCTAGAAGGGCCGTCTGTTAAGCAGTGTTCAGTCCAGTATCACTTTGATAGGGTTGGCAGGGTGGTTAAGAGGTATGGCAAGTTGGCCCTAATAGCAAAGTTAGACATAGAGTCAGCATTTCACCTCTTTCCACGGTTCCCGGATGGCTTTAAACTATTTTTTGTAGACAAATACTTGCCAATGGGCTGTGCCATATCGTGTGCCTATTTAAAGGCATCCAATCAGTTCAGAATTCACTGGTGTGAGTTCCTACCAGCAAGTGAATGCAGGAAGAGGGAAACCGTGATCTAACTGTAACAGTGGAACTAAGGTGCTGCATTTACAGACAAGCTGTTATTCTATGCTGTTCTGAACTGATTGGATGCCTATGATATGATACTACAGATAAGCTGACATTACCTATATATCTGGTACGCTTAAACACACACTAGGTGAAGGTGGTGTTTTAAGTCAATATAATATCTCACCTTTCCTATATCACTGGAGCTTTTCAGTTAGGGATTATTTTGGGCGTCACTAATTTACTAGATCTAATTTACTACAACAGAAGGCGCCGTTTTCTATATATTTTTTCTAGATTATACCTGGATCAGCCATCTGGTTTCTGAAGACTGGCTGCCTCCTGTACATGAGGAGGTGTTGAATACACAGAGTATAGACTTAATATAGACTGTGTTATTCCAAATACTGGACTGAGCGCCATTATTGATACCTTGTAATTGCATAAAAGAAGAAATAAGCCTGCGTTTGGTCAATCCCATAATATACATGGTACCAGCTGATTGGCAATATAAGTGCCGTAAATGTATACAAAACAAAAAGACACTTGTTGTTTTGCTACATACACACTCATAAGCAGTGTTAAGGACAAGTGCCGACAACAACTGTCTTTTTGTATTATATACATATAGGACATTTATATTGCCAAGCAGCTGGTACCATGTATAATATCAGGCTCTAGATATAACAGTCAGATCACAGTGGACAGTAAGTCAAAAGGTTGTATACGCCAAGGGACTGGTCTTCTGAGGGCATGGTTGTTGTGCCTACCTGGTATTAAGAACACGCCCAGTGTTGTTGAATGTGGTAAATTTATATCGGCCTTGCACACCGCTTTCCTGCTATGGTTTCATTGGTAAATAAAGCTGTGAACACTTTTTACCCAGTATCCATCTCTGATTCATTTTTAGTTAGCCCCTTTACAGTAAGGCGCCAGCTGGTTGGTCTATGCAGCTATGTCTGCCCCCACCTTCTGTTCTGCTAGTTCATTTTTTAAATTTGTAATAGAACCCTTTAATAGATCTTTTACTTACATTATGCAGATCAGTTTATTTCAATTCATAAAAAGGAAAAAGGTAGGCTTACTTTTCCCCCCAATGCGTTTATTTGCAGTGATATGCACAAAAATGGAACACAGTGCAAGTAAACACTCCAGTGGGTATGGTGACACTAGAATCAATGATTTCTTGTGTCGCACCCATTTGCATGTGTTTTATTCGTATAAAATAAAAGGAAGGAAAAATGCCAGCGTGTATGAAGCATTTCGGTGTACAAGACATATCTCATGACTGAGCACAGACCATTTGCTTAATTGTCATTATCTAAGGTGACATGTAACGTAATATAACCTTTAAACCTGTAGTGGTTTGTAGCTCGGTGATGTCACTGTTTTCTAGTGAATTGGTAGGCTTACATTCTCATGAATATTAACTTAGCCTACAGAATGGCTGTCTGCACTGTGCATTGGTGAGCAGTTAATTTAAAGAGAACCTGCTTCATGGCTGGGGAGTGCTATGTTATTTAATATAGTGCTGTATTTATTGATGAAATAACAGTGTCCTCATACCCATGTGTCACGAGAGAGTATCCATACTGCCCCACTCTGTTTCCAATATGTGCTGTGCTCTCTTCCATGATTTGTGAAGTCCGGTAGAAGCCAGACTAAGAGACATTTGGTTTTTTTTGGTTTTTTTTAATGCACTGAGCATGAATAAATTGAACCGCAATCCCCAACCTAGTGACAGGTTCTCTTTAAGATGCATATTATAATTGTACTGGATTTTCATTGGAAGGTTTGCATTTTATTTAATTTCAATAAAAACATTGTCCTTGGCAAAGCATTTCCTTAACCTCTAGAACTATATTGAGTGAAAGATCTGAGCTATATTAGTAATCTCAATAAGGATTATTTCATGGAATATAACAGTAGCTCTCTTTTATTACTATAACACTAGTTCTATGGATATGGGCTAAAGTGCACTTGGCTGAGCTTATAATACCATGGTGTGATTACAGACTAAAGTACACTTGATCAGCATGAGTAAATATTAACATGATCAGTCTGAAAAATATTGCCTTGTCAACCAAGCATTCAAGTATCCTAGAATAGCACAGGATAGCAGAGGGATGTGATAAAAGGATTGTTTACATATTTCCTAACTGCCACACTGAATAAAGATGGTCACGAACTTTTAGTTATTTATTTAAGAAAGCTCATTTATTCAGCAATCATTCATAGCAAAAGGTTTTTTAAAAAAAATCTTTTAATAGGTCTGTACAGTTGAAATGTTGACCTTAGTTGCCAGGGATAGAGATATTACCAAAAATGTTGTCCACCTGTTTTGCAGCGTCATATTCTGATTGAGGGTCAAAGCAGTATTTCTGATAATAGTGGCCCCCTTTGCAAACATTCCTGTAATTATTGGATAACAGCCCCAGCATTAATAATGGTAATCCAGCTAGGACAGTCAATCAGTGTATGATGCCGCACAGAGAGCTAATGTTCACACTGCAGATTGCAGTATCTTTTTAGATCAAGGACGACATTCCCACTGCAGGGAGCTATTTAGGATACATTATATCAACTCTAACTACCCAGTTCTTACATTGAGGTAAGTGATTATTAGAGAATAGTGTTAAACATTAAATAGGTACTTAATATTTACAGTTAGTAAAAGTTGGACTTCCTGTCTTACCTCTTTGTTGGAATAGATATAGCAGAAAGGAAAAGTGGAGCTGTTGTCCATATCAACCAATCAGATTCTAACTATCATTTAACAAGGACATTCTATAAAGTGATAGCTACAATCTGATTGGTTGCTTTGGGCAACACCTTCACTTTCCTTAGAAAGTTTGATAAACCTACCCCTATGTCCAGAGCTAATTTGCACCAGATTGACCATAACTATGCTTCTAGTTTCATTCTGTGTCTATTTCACTAAATTTATGTGAGTAAATGTTATATTGTTTTATTCAAGAAAAGATCAGGGGGTAAATGTATCAAGCTGCGTTTTTTTTGGGTGATTTAAAATCGCCGCAAATCGCGAGAGATAACCGGTGATTTGAAGTGCAATATCGTCATATGTATTAATCAGCGATTTTGACTTTCCTAAATCCAATCTCTGGCTATTTGTGTCGATTTTTAAAACACATATTTCTTCCATGTTATAATCAAACTTGCGGGATTCGCCCGAGTTTGAATTCAAAATCGTCAGATACAACACGCTGCTTTGTATAGGCGACATTAGCAAATATATCACTGTTACACTGCAGGGCAATGTTAATATAACAGGAGGCACAATTGGAGTTTCAATAAACCATTTTTTTTGTTGTAGAGGGGTAAAAATTATTAGGATTTTTCTTACAGGGGACAATTTATTTTAAGAATAAACTAATGGCCCAAATGTAATTATAGATTAAATGTAAGTGGTTTTGTTGGGTTTTTTTGGGGGTTTTTTTTAACACATTTTTTTTTCAGCAGCAGTGGGACAATATGTATATTTTTATGATGTGGCAACACTTAAAATTTCCTGATGGGGACACCATTAAAAGTACAGACTTGTGACACTACAAGTGCTCCTGTGCATGCTGACACTTGTAGTGCCACCATTATGTACTTATAATGGTGTCCCCATCAGGAAATTTTAAGTGTTGCCATATCATAAAAATATAAATATTGCCCCACTGGTGATTACATAGTAGGCCACTGTAATTTAAAACAAAAATTTACATTTAATCTAGAATTACATTTGGGCCACTAATTTTTTTCTTAACATAAATTGTCCCCCGTAAAAAAAAATACTTATTATTTTTGTCCCTCTACAACAAAAAAGATGGTTTATTTAAACTTCCATTGTGCCTCCTGTTATATTAACATTGCCCTGCAGTGTAACAGTGACGCATTTTCCAATCTCACCTATAGAAAGCAGCGTGTTGTATCTGGTGGTTTTGAATTCAAACTCGGTTGAGTTTGCAAAATCGCAGCTTCATACATTTGGCGATTTGTATAGCTAGAGTGGGGAAAAATTGAGACCGCGATTTTGCAAGAAAAACTTCTTTGGAGATTTTACATCAAATTGCCTGATAATAAATCAGCAATTTTAAACTCACCTGAGAAAATCGCTGAAAATTCAAAATTGCAGCTTTTATTTGGGGGCATTGTGGATTAAATGTATTTTTTTTTTATTTTATGGACATTCGAAAGGGAAACATGGGCATAATTACACCAAAAAAATTACACTTTTGCTAAATTCATCCCTTAATTACTTTTACACAGTTAGCACAGCCCCTGAAAATCACCCCGATTTTTTTTATTGCCTAACTCTCCCAAGTATTGAAATACCAGTTGGTATATACACTTTTTGCAAAGTTTGAGATAGATACATAACACCAGGAGCAATTGTGTGTTATGGCTTTTTTTTCTAACTAACATAAACTAACAATGAATCTAATATATAAAAACTAAATTCTCCCTAATGAGGATACAAGGTCTTACTTGATGGAACCTGCTTGAACCTATGGGAATTGCTCAACTTTAGCTAAAATTATTTTGGAACTGATCTAAATGTCAAGAAAATCCAGCTAATTTTAAAATGTTGCACCGATTCAGCAGACCAGTTCTAGAAACGGGCTCCTCTAGTAGGGAAGGGGGGATGCTAGAAAAAATGTTTCTGTAAATAAGCTTATAGTGTGATTTGTTATCACAACAAACACATGTCTGGGAACCGTGTGAGGCACCACCTGCTGAAACTAGCCACAAATGTGAAGAACTAGCCATTCAACCCAAGTCATTAACCACCAGATTTGTGGCCAGTGTGGCCACACATTTTATTATTGAAGACCTGACATTATCAACGACTGAAAGTCCTGATGAGCATGAAGGTTTATGTGTACACACTTACATGACTTACCTTCAGATCTGTGCTCTTCATCTGCCATAACTCTGCTGTAAAGATGGTAACTCTGCACACTCCATAGAGATCTGCCTACACTGCTGGATGGGTGTGCATGCACACTTCCATATTTGACATCATTCCATGCTTGATTGTGATTTTTGGGAAGTTTATAAAATCAAATCAAATGATATAATGTGCTTTTTTACGATTAATGATCATGGGAGCGTACACACTATTGCAATATCTTACCAAACAGTCATTTATTGTGTGATCGGCACGATATTTGGTTGAAAACTCTGTAGTGTGTACCCAGCTTTAGGTTAAATTAGGCAGACAATGTGGCCGTTGAGTGACCACAACCATAACAAAACATTTGGATTTTGAGTAAAAATTACCGTTTTGTTCACATTGGTGTCTAGCGTTAGACATTTGACATGTTAAGATGCCTGCATCTGCACTGTATCTTAGCAGGTGTTGTTAGTTCTATATAATGCTATAAATGTTTGGTAGGTCATTTGCTTTGGACTCAACCCTGATCTGGCCAGTCCCTACACTAATTAAAAAGTTATCATTATTCATAAAACTATGCTTTTTGCAGAAACTGAAACTTGAACACATTTTTGTTACAATAACATTATCTAATGGACACAACGTGAAGCACCCCCTTTATTTATAACATGTGGGTGTAGAGCTATAGGGTATAACCACATAAACACAAGCACTTGTCCATATCTTTCCCATGCATATATGCTGGATATTGATGTGTCTATATTTGTAATTACACTATACAGTCATCTTTAAAAAAAAGAATCAAATGCAATGATAATATTGGATCCTTATAATGTGTTTTATTTGTTATTACCAGTTTAGTATAGTAGACACTTCTTACACCAGATTGCAAGTGTTGTGAAATTACTATGATTTTGCACTGTACAAATGGACTGTAATTATAGCATGTAGGACACTAATTAAACTTGCAGTATGGTTCTCCTTATGTTCAGTTAAATAAAGCATTGCAGAATGTCAGATGTGTACAAAAGAATAAAGCTCTGTGCCTTATAAACACAAATTCAGTGTATTTTGTGCTGCTTTTAGCATTTATATCTGCAGATACCAAAGTGAAGGAAGAGAAGGAGGGTGGGCTAGCGAGTGGGGAGGGGAAGTAGGTAGCGTCCACAGATGAGAATTGTAGGGGGGACAAAGTGGGTAGGAAGGGGGGGGGGGGGGGGGCAAGAAGGGACTGCTGGGAGCAGATGTCAAGACATATTGATTCAATTTTGGAGGTGAAGTGGGTAGCAAAGTTAATAGCGGAGCGCTAGGAGGTGGAGCGGAGGAACTTGAAGGTGGCTAAAGTGCGACGGGTTGGAGGATTAGGAGGAAATGAGAGCCTTAAAGAAGGATTGATTTTTTTTGCAGAACACTTGTGTATTTTACTACATTATTTTCCACTTGGCCGCCAGGGACTGGGCTTAGCTTTGTACACAGGGCCACATCCCCTTTATATAATCCAATTAAGACAAAACCAATTTTTAGGCTGGGCTCTGTATAGTACAATGATTTCCTCTGTACTCTTTCACCCTAATAAGGTTGCCAGAGTGTACTAATCATTACCTGGGTGATTGATGATAAATGAGATTTTCGAAATGCTCCAGTTACCTCTAGACAGTTATTTGCATATTGAAGTTGTCATTTTACTTAGCAGATTCACTATCTCAGATTAATATAGCTAAACTATGACTATACCATGCCTGGGATATTTCACTCTTAGCTAATACTCTGCTAATGCCCTTTTAACATCAGATAACAAATGTAACGCTGGTTACTGGGACTGGAAAATTAGGGTGAAAAGCACAAACAGAATATTCACTGTCAGACTAGTTAACAAGAAAAGTGTTTTTGGCTTTTTAATACTAGTTTATGTAGCACACATAATAGTAATTTAAAGGTGCTGAACTTGTTGTACAGCAATAGATTTGCATTTTGTCATTACTGCGTTAGGGTTTGATTTCAGGATTTTTAGGCGTTCCACTGTGCAGCTCTGAACAGCAGAACTGATAGTGGATCTAAGCGCCTACAAAACTTTCGGTGTAGGTTTCTTATATCATGTTTCTCCTGAACAAAGCATGGACAAAGTCTAAGAAAATGTTTTTCTGAATGAAAGCTCATACCAAAGTTTTATGCTAGAGTTACATCATTTGGTTGTTGCCAAAGGCCTTTGTCAATTATTACTGCCGGCAGCACCTGCAGCAAATACAAGATCTGCATTTTAGGGTTGTCATAAAATGTATTATGTTCCCTGCACGTATTTGCTGTAGGCTTCCTCTATGACTTTTTTGGAGCATGCTGTGCTCCCTGGGCCAAATACATTTTTTTATTTAGGTAACAAAGGAAAACTGCTGCTGGATCTAAAAAGGCTAATGTTGAAAACTCAACTTGTTAGCAAAAGTCCACAATGCAAATTGATATATATATATATATATATATGTGTGTGACCATCAAGGGAATAGGTACCATCTCCTGGGGGAAGATGACAATGAACAGCAGCAGTAAACCACAAGTCCAGAGGTTTCAGGTTAAAAGCAACAGCTAGTTTATTCACCAGCTTGCAAACAAAACATAAACAAAATCCTAGCCGTCTGGCTACTAGCTAATACATTTTAACAAGACCCTCTCTCAGGTGTTGGGCCTTGTGTCCAAACACACAGTCAACATATTGTTGCTCACCACAGCAGAGTGTCTCAGGAGGCAACTCACCTCCTCCCCAGGTCTGAGACACTGATTGCACATGCTAGATGCATTTTAACAGGCACCTCCCAGGTGCATCTCCTGATCAGTCTGTTTAGAGACTGACAGACCCGAAGACCCGGATTGGGCGTTTTGTATGGAGCCCATCCTTCTCTTTCTCCATACATAACACCAGGGACCCTTACCATGTTTTGTTACCACATGGAAACACTCTGTAGGAAGCTTTACCCACACATCTACACATTCTCCCTGGTGTTTTAACGTACACAATGCTGGAAGCCTGGGACACATACTTCTACCATTTAGCCTCCTTCCAGTGACTCTGTCACAACATATATACAGATAGAGATATATATATATATATTCAAATTTATCCTTACATTGACATCACTTGCAACCTGTGACATGTTTACATTTGCTGTGCATTAGGATGCTCTTATCAGTAATTTAATGCTGTTAAATGTATGCTCTGGCTAAAAGAGGCTGGCTGCATTGTCCTTCAATGGGCTTAGCGACACAGCACAATCTCTTTTCTGCATGAATACAACTGTATGTCTTGAGTACTGAAAGGCACCTGGAAATTTTACATATGTGTATAGATGTCATTAGTAGGCTTTTATTTAGATTTCTTAGTGTAAAGTTTATTTAAAATGTGTCTGCTTACAGTATGTAGCCCCCGTGAAGTTGAGTGCCTACAAGTCCTTTGGAGGGGGAGGGGGGTAAATCTCAGTTAGGTTAATGTCCTCTCTTCTCAAATGTTCTCTCTTCCGGTTTGCAGATATTGGCACACTCACCATAAATGTCTGGCGATCACACACACACACACACACACACACACACACACACACTTATTAAATGACCATGTAAAAAGGTCAAAAAAGGTCCATAACCTGAAAAAAAAGGGTAAAAGAGTTTGCCTTTGTAAAGTTTAAATTGAGGTTAATGTAACCATAAGATGTAAATATCATGCAGTAATAGTGATACAATTTAGTTCTGTCTTTGCCTTTACTCCACAGTAATCACTCTCTCAGCAACTTCTCCTCTCTCTGGCAGTCTCGGTGGACTACCATCGGCTCTGCATGGTGAGGTGAGGGTCCCTGCGCTTACCTCCGTCCATGCCCTTCTGCTTCCTCTGCTTTGCAATGAATCTCCCTGCTTCTGGTGGGCTCTGATGTAATTTCCTCCTTTGCTGCTCAGGCATACTGGGATGCGCGTTGGACTTCATCCTAACAGTGGCCACTCCACCCCTATATTTTAACTATCTGGAACTTGGCCTCTCCTATACCAGTGAGCACATGGTCCAGGAGTTACAAGTACATTAATAGAGGCAATATTATTTAGGGTAATTGGGAGTGGAAGTAAACAAGCTGTAAATAGTAGTTAGTAGCTCTTTTACATAAGGGACTTATATTTTTAGGTGTTATGGACCTTTAAGATTCTCAATGTAACCCACCTAAGGTGGACTTGTTATTAGATCAAGCTTTTAACTGTTTAATTTCCAATTTGCTTAATTTAAAGCTCACATTGGTAAATGTACTGGGCTTCATTTACAAAGAACAATGGAAAATACCTTTGTACACTGATGCACTTAGCTGGTCCGCCCAGCATACATGAAGGTGCAGACGTACTAGAATCTGTAGAGGCACACTGTGCAAATACTGTTTATTACATTGCTTGGAGCACACTTAGAAATATACTTCTCTGCTAAAGTGTAATATGTATGCATAAAAAGGATCCCAATAAAAGTATATAGCAAGACCTGGAGACCACCGGATATGAGGTGGTGAAAATGTCAATGCACACCTCTGCCCAAGGAGGAACTCTTCTAAAATCACACCCTCTCCATCCATTCTACTCATTTCAATAATCTTGTGCTTTGCACCGATGCACCTTTTCCCTATTTAGCAAGGAACAGCGTCACTCTTCTCTTCGACCTGTTTAAACTTCTGCTTTTCTATAAATGCCGCCAATTGGGATGTCTTTAATTCAATTAAAGATTTTGTTTTTTTTAATCTTAGTGGGACATCTGGGTGGCAAAATATATGAAAAGTGTTATTTATTAAGTTCCTTGGCCCCCCACAGCCCAGGGGCTCCAGAAATGTGACCTTTTTCCCCACTGAGGTAGTAGCTCTGTACTGACCAGCCTGTAATAGGTCATCACTATAGTAGGAGACCACACACTCATAGTCTCCCTGTTATAGTGCAAACCAACCTTTGCTACCTAGCACTAGGACTGGTTAAGGATTTGGGAAGAGGGAGCACCTCCCCACTTGTTAAATAGGATGGTACAGGTCACAATGAAGAGGAGTTGCCCAAAGTGGATAACCTCTTTTGGACCTATCCACTGCTAATACACTTTTCATCCACTACCACCTAAACATAGAATGAATGGCTTCTTTTGGGCTCATTCCCACCATTGCATTCTAGAATTTTAACACGGCACTACTTAGTACATAACCATTAATGCAGGCATAAAGCATGTTTTACTTGTTGTTTCTTTTAGATTTTAATAGGCATTAGCAGAGACAAATTTGCATAGGGTGAACAATGCCAAGGCTAACATGCAAATGCTTTTGATCTCAACAGCCCATTTCATAGATGTAGAGAGAGGCTTGTATTTAATTTATTTATTTTTAAATCACACGCTTGATCGCTTTTAAGCAAACTTGAAGCTATATTTACTAAAGTACTTAGAGCCCCAGTGCTCCATTTTGGCACAGAGCGACTCCATATATTTAGTTATTAGTTAATACTATTTAGTTATTGCTTCTAAATCATCTTTGCTCAAAAAACGCAGCAAAACAGATCTCTGCTATCTCAGAGGTGACAGAGGATTTTGGCAATTAGTGATATCATTACAGCGTGTGCACACCCCCACTCTATCCGACTCTTTCAGCCACGCCACTAATGCACAGCTGTACTAAGTGCCTGTCCAGAGGTGACTAGGAAGGAAAGAGCTTTGCCCTTCATATTTGCATTGTTATATAGACCCCATAATACCCAGAATAATTTCTAAACATAATTCTATTCCTATCCATTCCCAACCCTTCCTAGCTTTAATTATATCATATTTGTATAACTATATTATTAAATTACTGTTAATAAATAAAATAAATATTTGCAGTGTATTATAAAAACATTTGTAAACAAAAAAACCTCTATATTTGAAGTGGGTTTCTGTCGTACAAGACTACTTGAAACATGACTTCTGGCCCTTACTATTACTGATGGCTGCTCACTGGTCATTACTATTACTGGTGGTTGCTCACTGGTCATTACTGTTACTGATGGCTGCTCACTGGTCATTACTATTACTGATGACTGCTCACTGGTTATTAATGTTACCGATGGCTGCTCACTGGTCATTACTATTACTGATGACTGCTCACTGGCCCTTACTATTACTGATGGCTGCTCACTGGTTATTAATGTTACCGATGGCTGCTCACTGGTCATTACTGTTACTGATGACTGCTCACTGGTCATTACTGTTACTGATGGCTGCTCACTGGCCATTAATGTTACTGATGGCTGCTCACTGGTCATTACTGTTACTGATGGCTGCTCACTGGTCATTACTGTTACTGATGGCTGCTCACTGGTCATTACTGTTACTGATGACTGCTCACTGGCCATTAATGTTACTGATGGCTGCTCACTGGCCCTTACTATTACTGATGGCTGCTCACTAGTTATTAATGTTACCGATGGCTGCTCACTGGTCATTACTGTTACTGATGGCTGCTCACTGGTCATTACTGTTACTGATGGCTGCTCACTGGCCATTAATGTTACTGATGGCTGCTCACTGGTCATTAATGTTACTGATGGCTGCTCACTGGTCATTACTGTTACTGATGGCTGCTCACTGGTCATTACTGTTACTGATGGCTGCTCACTGGCCATTACTGTTACTGATGGCTGCTCACTGGTCATTAATGTTACTGATGGCTGCTCACTGGTCATTAATGTTACTGATGGCTGCTCACTGGCCATTAATGTTACTGATGGCTGCTCACTGGTCATTACTGTTACTGATGGCTGCTCATTGGTCATTACTGTTACTGATGGCTGCTCACTGGTCATTAATGTCACTGATGGCTGCTCACTGGTCATTACTGTTACTGATGGCTGCTCACTGGTTATTAATGTTACTGATGGCTGCTCACTGGTCATTACTGTTACTGATGGCTGCTCACTGGCCATTACTGTTACTGATGGCTGCTCACTGGCCATTAATGTTACTGATGGCTGCTCACTGGTCATTACTGTTACTGATGGCTGCTCACTGGTCATTACTGTTACTGATGGCTGCTCACTGGTCATTAATGTTACTGATGGCTGCTCACTGGTCATTACTGTTACTGATGGCTGCTCACTGGTCATTACTGTTACTGATGGCTGCTCACTGGTCATTACTGTTACTGATGGCTGCTCACTGGTCATTAATGTTACTGATGGCTGCTCACTGGTCATTACTGTTACTGATGGCTGCTCACTGGTCATTAATGTTACTGATGGCTGCTCACTGGTCATTAATGATACTGATGGCTGCTCACTGGTCATGAATATTACTGGTGGTTGGACAGTGGGATTACTATCAATAGTGACTGGCTACTCAATAGTATTACATTATTAGTAATGGTGATACTATTGGGCATTACTACTGTAGGTGGCATATCACTGTTACTGCTGGCATAATTTACAATGCCAAGTGAGCTCGTGAAATTCCTCTATGCTACTGAATAACAAGAACACATTTTATATTTATTAATATTGCTAAATAAAACTAAAACTAAAAACTAAATAAAACTACTATGGAAGGAGGTGGAGTCAACAGGTGAGCCCTCCCCCGCCCCCCAAATCTAACAGGTTGGCCACAACTAGTTTAGAGAGACTGCCTTGTCTCTATAAATAGGAAGACATTACAGTGTACTATTAGGATAAAGTGCAGACATGACTAGAATCACTCCAGCAAGAGGAGGTGGCGGCAGGAAGAGAGGGATTACAGTTATAAGGAAATAGACCTTTTCTAACTGATGTACCCAGATTCTTTTTAGAATGCATCATCACTGCATTGCTGGCAATCTTCCACATAGACGGACAGACATAGAAAGAAAACTTTCACTTTCAACTTTTGTTATTTATTGTTATTGCTAACAGTTGCATTAATTCACTGATTTTCATGTAACGGCACTTAATAGCAATTGATTACTACAACATTTGATATCATGCTGAATTAGGTGGTGGGTGGGGGAGTTAAGAGATAGACCATAGCTCAGAAGCATCCATAACAGCTGCACCCAGATTCTTGCTGAAATACATTATTACTGCGTTGCTGGCAATCTATCCCCTTGAGAAAGTAACATAATAAAGTATTATTTATTTATTGTTATTGATTTGAAGATGCAGTAGTTGATTCACTCATTGTCATTTCATGATAATAACAATTGGCATATTGATTACTACGACTTCTCCAGGCATTTTAAAATTAGCCCCACTTGGAGGCTGTAAAACTTTGTAAAACTTTGCAAATTAAATCTAAGCAATATAACTTGCTCTGTCTATATCCCTTGCAGTTTAAATACGTTTCTCATGCACAGAATGCTATATAGTTTTTATAGAAGTTATATGTTTAAGCATGCTTCGTTCTAGATCATATTTCTGTTTGCTTAAACATGTCATTTTAGTTTTACAACCTAAAGCTCTCATTAAAGTTGGATGTAAGTTTTCATGTGTAATGACTTGTAGCCCGAGACAAGTTTTTTCAACATATCATACTTGAGGCAATGTAATAAATAATAATACCAAAATATTTTGTATTTTAAATTCTGTATGCTGGAAGTCTAGGAAATCCTGTTTTACTAGCGGTGCTTAGGTTTTCTGCATTTTATTGAAACTACTGGAATAATCAATTGTTTCCTTTATCAAGAAGAATGCTCTCATTTGTATTGTCATGTTGTTCACTGTTAATTTTTGACACAAGTAAAGCCATACTTGCCAACTTTGGAGATCTCCACTTCAGGAGATCTCCAAAGCTGCTGCGTCATGGGGGCGTGGCCATGTGAATTGAGTCACCCTGGTCCTGCCCCTTCTGTCAAAATATACCAATTTTGGCCTACTACCGTAGAGGACGTGGCCAGGATGACACAATTAGCCCCGCCCCCATCCACTTCACTAACAAAGTGGGAAGGTTGCCCTGCTCTCCCGGCAGCCCAGGAGATCTCTCAAAGGTTCAGGAGTCTCCCGGACATTTCGGGAGAGTAGCCAACCAGGAGTAAAGCTGGGGGTATAGACTACAGAAAATAACTGCAGATGTGATTTCTGTAGCTATTTTACCATCGACTGAAAGTCCTGATAAACATGCAATGTACACACCTAGAGGATTTACCTTCAGATCTGTGCTCTTCATCTGTTATAACCATCTGCTGAAAAGATCGTGTCTGCACACACTATGGAGATCTGCACTACTGATCATGAGTCCATACACATTGCAGAATGGCAATAACATCGTTCCATCGTTGATAGTGATTTTTAGTCAGTTTATAAAATCAAATCAAACGATACGATGTGCTTTGATACGCTAAAATATAATTGCGGGATGTGATATTGGACCTAACAGTCGTTTATTGTGTGGTGGAAAAACCTGTAGTGTGTACCCAGCTTAACTCTGGAAGATTGTACACATTCACTCATTTATAGCTTAGGTTACCAGCTATCATATTACAAGGGACTTGTGGAATATATTACACAGTTGGAAATAGTGAAAAGCCCAACCTTCTTACACGTTTTATGTAACCTTGGTATAGCCTTAATGAAATGAATCATGAATGTGAGGAGATAAAATGACTGTTTTTATTAAAGGTGTCACCTTTTGTTTGTGAAGTTTTTATTACATTGGTGGAAGTGCACCTAGAAATGTGTTTTCCCACAGAAGTGCAACTAAACGGTGTAAAATTCATCCTATTTAAAGTATTTCTAGCAGCTCAGAGGTACCAGAAATGTGTTGTTTTGAAGGGTAAAATGCTTTGTTCCTTCACACAAACTAGGGAACCCACTGTAAAAGCACACTATCCTCTTATGTATCTCTTATTGCTCTGTGGTTATGCACTTTTGCCATATTTATATAACCCTTACAGTAAGCAAGGGAGGAAATTAGGTACTGATTAATTAGAATATTAATTAAAAATACACTTCTAAATTGGATTACATTCTCATTGAGTGATCATTGTATTCCGCTATCACAATAACCAGTGTATATTGATTTTTTATAGCTTGTAACAGGAGTATGGGAAGGAGGTTACAACTTTTTCTGCCAGGATACTCACAGTGGAGGTGATGCAGACATGAAGGTAAGATAACAGGTTTATTGTTATTAATTTACTAATAGAACATAAAATATTGCCATCACAGTGACTTCCCTATTCTTACATTGAAAATAATGATTTATTAGCACTTGTTATCCTATGAAGTGTAATTCTACAATGGAAGGTGCAGTGGTGTTGGGTTAATCTAATATGACACACCTTCTGCTTAATACTATAAAAAGAAAATAAAGTGCAGTCACCCACAGCAAGATATTTTACACTGCCTAGTATGATTTTTATGTTGTTTGATGTAGTGTGTAAGTTTAATATGTTAGAAGATGTGTGCAACAGCTAATGTTCACAAATTGATAGGATTAATGGCAGAAGCTCAAAATTAACTTGGCCAGTTATCACAGAAAAGCATTATTCTACCTTTGGACACCAAAATATCTCTGTTTTACATTATTTGCACAAAACACAATGGGCTTTGTCTTTAACAAAAGTGGCATTTTAAAAAAAAATGACTTGAAGGCGCCAGGAAATCGGCATAGTAAATATACCCCCTAGGCACCATTCTACGTTATGGAGAAATTTGCCAATAGTGAAGTATTTTAGTCCTCTGTGACCCTTGGGGGTAAATGTATCAAGCTGCGAGTTTCCGACAGGTTTGAAAAGTTGTGATGTTGCCTGTAGCGACCAATCAGATTCTAGTCATCATTTAGTTAGTACAGTCTACAAAATGATAACTAGAATCTGATTGGTCGTTATAGGCAACATCTCCATTTTTCAAACCTGTCGTAAACTCGCAGCTTAATACATTAACCTCTGTCTTTTTTTGTCCATTTCTATATTTTTTCTATTGACACAATTAAAAAATGATATATTTATTGCAGTATAGCAGCCAAGGGATAGCTGATGCAATGGCATTCAATCAGTCATCTGTCAGCATGAAGCCTCCTTCAGGATGGAAACCCTGCGAAAAGCAGGTTACTTTGTTGTTTGTTGTTCAGATTAGAGTGCAGCAGAACAAGGAAACAACGAAAATAGGAGGTGAAAATGACAGATCTGTTAAGTGCTATAACTTTCCATCCTGCCCATTGACTTCCGCTTTCCACACAGGTTATTTCTAGACCTGTGAATTGTGTGATTGCAAAACAGCTATATCCTTAGCAACTGTTGCATGCCTATTGAATCATTTTGTTATATGTTTACAGTGGAACTATAGTCAGAAGAATAAAGGACTTGTTTTAAAACTGCATAATATGATATAACATTCTGCCTCACCTGACTGAGAGCGATAATGATGAGCTGTCTCAAATTGGGAAGTGTTGTTCCTTTTGTAATGTAGTTCCACTTCAAATGTGAAATACAATCTCCCTACAAGTATACTTTTTTATTTTGTGATTAATTCCCCCCATAAGTAAAAAAAAATAGTTTTGAGTGTAATTAGGTAACACAGCGGCTGCAGTACTCCAGTGCCTCTAACTGAACCAAGCAGCAGATTCTCTGTAGTGTAACTTATTGAACCTAATTCCACCAAAAATGACATACCCAAGTAATATTATGTAGGTACCTCCTTCAGGACCCCTGCAAATGACCCAATAGTCACCCAGGTATTACCCATTATATGTATTAGTCATGCCTCAAAACCAAGATAATTGTCTGTACTGTACTAAATAAAATACAGAATGACAGTTGCTATGGGCTAAAGCATTTTTTTCTGTACAGTTTTTCAGAATTGTCTTATGATGTTTGATACATCCATTGTACAATTGTAAACTGGTCACTGGGGGGGGGGGGGATGTCCTTTTAGAGTCTATGGTTGATTTACAAGGAAGCAGCTTAGAAACTCCAACTTGCCAATAAAATGAGTTATCTGTACTGAGTAACCTTTCTAAATATGTTTGACTGGACATTTCTAGAAAAATACATATTAACTAATAGCAAATTACAAATCTTTAAATGTGTTCCTAAATTTAAATCTAAATCTATTTTAGCACTTTCATGCTTCTTTATTGCAAGGATGAACATAATTTATCAACAAAACTTAAAGTCATTGTAGGGAACAAAGGTAGCTGTGCAACTATTAATAACTGTAGACATCCCCCCTCAAAAATGAAGAACCATTAGAACATTACTTGTTTTGAGACTTACCCAGCCTTGCTATATGGAATATACATGGCTTTGTATGTTTTTGTTTCTTGAGATTGTACCATAGACATATAAATTGTCTTGCTGTGGTATCAAAGCAATTAGTGTGGGTGCCTCACTGTCACCCATGCTCTAAAGAGAAACCAAAACTACATTGTTGTTTATGTGCAGAGTTTTCTGTGTCATTATCGGGGGAAAGATGAATGGAACACAAAGGATAGTCTCGTTAGAGCAGAATGGACAATGTATGAGCCTATAAAACATTTACAAGTCACTTAAGGCTCCATATAAGATTTTATTAAACCCATAGAGTGTTTTTTTGTGTGCACAGTTCTATAAAATGTAACTATGTTGTAAAATGAAGTTAAAACTACTTCTAAAGATGACCATGTATAGGATCATTGTTCAGCTTGGCTAAAAACACAGGTTGCTAATTCCGGCTGCTTTAGTTGAGCGAAATCGTCATTACCGCTTCATTGCTAACTGATGAACTCACACAAAGGCCCATAGCTGTTATCTTCCGAGCACACTTTCCTCCAGGCCTGATAATGACCCTGTTTATTTACAAAGCTATTCAGTATAGTGCAGAGTAGATGGACCATTCCCTTATGTTTTGCCATTTTTATGTTTTGTTGCTTTGACACATTACACTTGTATTCATACATTTGTATGGGAATGAAATTCAGTGTCTCTTTCACAGATAGTTCGAGTCCTGTGGTGGTACTACTTTTCCAAACTCATTGAATTCATGGATACTTTCTTCTTCATCCTCCGCAAAAACTACCACCAAATTACCGTCCTACATGTTTACCACCATGCGTCCATGCTTAATATTTGGTGGTTTGTTATGAACTGGGTACCCTGTGGACACTGTAAGTTAATTTAGTTGTTTGGTTATTTCACCAGTGGAAAGCTGTATTTTGTTGTGGCATCTTTTGTGTAATTAATTGATGTTTATTTTTACTATAAACAATTACTGAGCCTTGCCTTGTCTCACAAGGCCTTGACACCTAAGTACCTGGCCTTCTAGTTTAACATTGCTGTGTTCTGGTGGCACATGGCAGCACGTCAAGGCTTCCTCACAAGACCTGAATAGGGAAGTCTTTTTATGAATGCTCAAAAGTTACATATGGCATAAAACTCATTCAAGGTGGTGTGTTGGTGCTTCCCATAGGGCCATGATGCAGTTCAAGGTAAATATTTGAATAAAAGTTTGTGATATTATTTAAAACTAGGGGACAAAATTTGAAGCAACAACACTAGGAAGCCCAGAACTCTTGAGTATCTCCTGGATCCATCCAACCCTGACAGCAAATAAAAATAGAGACTGCATTTATCAGACCATTTACTCCACAACAATTTTCTAATTTTAATCACATTCTGCGATAATGACCCAATAAGCAGAGTTTAGCCATCTGTTTTCCATCTTTCAAACATTTTGAGCTCCTCTGTAAAATAGTTTTTAATCTTTATTTTAAACTTTCCTTACAGTACAGTCATGGCCAAAGGTTTTGAGAATGACAGAAATATTGGTTTTCACAAAATTTGCTGCTTCAGTGTTTTTAGAACTTTTTGTTAGATGTTGCTATGGTATAGTGTAGTAAAATTACAGCATTTCATAAGTGTCAAATGCTTTTACTGACAATTACATTAAGTTTATGCAAAGAGTCAATATTTGCAGTGTTGACCCTTCTTTTTAAAAACCTTTGCAATCCGCCCTGGCATGCTGTCAATCAACTTCTGGGCCACATACTGATGGCTGCCCATTCTTGCCTAATCAATGCTTGAAGTTTGTCAGAATTTGTGGGTTTTTGTTTGTCTACAGGCGTCTTGAGGATTGTCCACAAGTTCTCAATCGGATTCAGGTCTGGGGAGTTTCCTGGCCAGGGGCCCAAAATTTCAGTGTTTTTTTGATCCCCGAGCCACTTAGTTATCACTTTTGCCTTATGGCAAGGTGCTCCATCATGCTGGGAAAGGCATTGTTCATCATCAAACTGTTCTTAGATGGTTGGGAGAAGTTGCTCTTGGAGGATGTTTTGGTACCATTCCTTATTCATGGCTGTGTTCTTAGTAGAGATGTTCCCTGGCCCCCGTGTTCTGTTTTTGGTTTTGGTCTTGGATCTGGATTAACTTTGTGTTTTGGTTTTGGCAAAACCGCCCTTGCTTGTTTTGGTTTTGGATCCTGATTTTTCCCCTAAAATCCCTTTTTTTTCTCTTTTTTTTTTGTTTGCTAAAATCACATATTTTTGCTTTTTTTCCCTCCCTACATTATTATTAACCTCAGTAACACTAATTTCAAGTCATTTGCAGTCAATTTTGACCACCTCACAGGTCACAATATTATTTTCATACACTTTCAAACAAAGACTGCAGCGACCTGGCTGGATGCTAAGCGACAGAGTAATGACTCAAACACACGGCAGTTCCTAGCACATCTAGGAAACAAAGCCACACAGCAGTGTCGGTAAAGAAAAGTGGTGCAAGATGGAATTGTCCTTGGATCATGAAATAAGTTATGGTTCATTTGATCGCCCCACACGTTCCTTGGATAACTGTGGTAATTCTACAGCTAATACATGGTGTAGAACACTGCCCCCCTCCCCCAGGGAAGCATACTTTTATGAGAGCCAGACCAATCCAGGGTGCCAGACAATGCACTAATAAGAGCCATTGTAATTCACAGCAAAAAGCAAGTTCATCACTGAGCTTCTAATCAGCCTCAATTCCCAAAACATTATGATGTAGTTAGGTACCTTTGACGGAAAGTGCAGATTGCAAACACTTTACAGTACTGATGAAACATCAGCAAAGTGGAAGGTAATACTTATACATGTCTATTTAGACATCAATGCTTACATTACTTCTGCAAGCAACGTTGTTGTTTGTTAATAAAACTGTTGTCTTTATACCGTTCAAAAAAATTCCCCCACCTTTCCCAATGTCATGGCTTGTGGCTTTTCTCTGTTCCTCCATCCGCAGAAGCATATACAGGGTGGATTTCCACCTTGTCGCCACCTCTTGCTTCAGTTGGTGGCAGGGCAAATTAAATGGCTCTTGTTGCAATCTCCTACATACTGTTGCCAGAAAATGTCCAGATATTTTATGGGCCACAGACAGCATCTCCTGCATGTCCCTGTCATTTTTTTTAGAAAGCTCTGCACCACCAAGTTTATTGTGTGAGTAAAACAGGCAATGTGATGGAATTCACCCAGCTGTAATGCTCTCACAATTTTGGTGGAGTTATCAGAAATGACATATCCTGAGGAGAGTTCAAGCGGGATCAGCCATGTTTCTATGACATCCCTTAGTTTTTGTAATAGATTGTCAGTTGTATGCCTCTTAGTGAAGTCGGTGATACAAAGAGTAGCTTGCCTCTGAAAAATGTGACGTAGTTGGGTACAAGCTGCTACTGTTCCTGCTGGTGAATCACCAACCCAGTGGGCTGTCACAGTCATATAATCTTTAGTTTGCCCAGTTCCACTTGTCCACATGTATGTGGTTAAGTGTACAGTGGGTAGAATGGCATTTTGTAGCCCAATAATTGCATTTTTACGAACCTTCTGGTAGAGGTGAGGAATAGCTTTTCTAGTAAAATGGTGTTGTGATGGAATTTGGTAACGGGGACACAAGACCTCAAGTAATTGTCTAAAACCAGCTGCATAAATAGTGGATATTGGACGCAGATCTAATACTAGCATAGTCGCCATGGCATCTGTGATCCGTTTTGCGACTGAGTGACAGCTTTCATACTTGCTTCCTCTTGCAAAGGATAGTTTAACAGTCAATTGTTGTAAACTACTAGTAGTCTTCATCTTGGTCTGCTTCTGGGATGAAGATTCACCCCCAGCAGCAGCAGCAGTGGGACTAATGCTCAAGAATTCTTCTGAGGAATCCATGATAGTGGAGGAGTCATCTAGCCTTAGCAACTTGGATGCAGGACTATCTCTGATCGCTACTGAGGATATTGATGAGGATGGTGTTGTGGGTGTAGATTGCAGGTGTTGGGATCTAGCTGAGAGAAGGGACCTAGGTGATGGAGGATTGCTTGTTGTTATTTGTTTAGCAGAAGTTTACAATTTTCCCAACAGCTTGCCATTAACTCGCTTCAAATGGCGTAACATGGATGAGGTTTCTAGATGGTTAAGGTCCCTACCTCTACTGACTGTGGCTTTACAAACGCTACAAATGGCTAGACAACTGTTGTCAGGATTTGGGTAAAATAATTCCACACATAGGTGAATTTTTTGGTGTTATGCCCAGGTATGATAATGCTGCTCTTATCATGTGCAAGAACTTCTTCCACTGGTGCAGGACTTACACAAACAAGATCATCCTCATCAACATTCCCATTAGCTCCCTCATCAGCTACACAAATATCCCCCTCATCCTGTTGCAATTTCAAAGTGGCATCCTCAATTTGTGTATCACCGGCTACACTTGGGCTGTTCATGCACACATCTGCAAAAATGCTGAAAGGGGCCTTCATTATGGGTACACTCTCAGACAGGTCAGGATTACACATAGCACTCGTGGATAGACTCTCCTCAGGGATTTGTGTAATTTCTGAATCAAATCCTACATTTTCCTCTAATGCCTTATTGTTTTCTTCCAGCTCGGATTTTACACGTAAACGTATTTGGACACCACTTTTGGAGTCTGAATGACAAGGTCTTGCTTGGTCATGACTGACCTTACAAGAAGATGCCTCGGTGACAGTTGCAGAACTAGCACTCATAGCGAAAGGCGAAGGCTTCATTCTTGTTTCCCTGACTTAAAAACACTATGCGCTTTAACATAGGCTTCAGCAGATGACGTAGAGGGATTACTATCATCATGACTGGTGCCAGTAGCTGCTGGGTGCTCCTGGTCTTCTGTGTACTGCTGTGAATCCATTTTGATAACACAGTACAGTATGACTGCAGATTTAGAAGACCAAGCCTGCCAGCCCTATTATTTCTATTTCAGCAATTACAAATAGCAATGAAGCAATGGAACTCTCCTTTTTGTGTTTTACCTATATAACACAGTACAATGTAACTGCAGATTTAGAAGACCAAGCCTGCCAGCCCTATTATTACTATTTCAGCAATGGAGCTCTCCTCTTTGTGTTTTATCTATATAAACACAGTACAATGTGATTGCAGATTTAGAAGACCAAGCCTGCCAGACCTATTATTTCTGCAATGACAATTAGCAATGGAGCTCTCCTGAATGTCACTGGAGACTTTGAAGAACACTGCTACCTCTCCTCTTTCTTTTCTACCTATGACGCTTCCCAACTGCACTAGAGACTGCCAAGAACTGTGCTACCCGTTCTTTGTGCCTCTGTGAAATGGCGCTGGATCGCCATGGAGGGCGGGTACTTATAGAATTCAAAGCTTGCGAGATCCGACGACGTAACGGTGACATTTTGCCTCGTTTTCAATTCCGAGATCTGCTAAGTTCGGGTGTGTTCGGTTCTCAGGGAACAGAGCCTGAGCATCTCTAGTTCTTAGGCAAAATTGTGATTGACCCCACTCCCTTGGCTGAGAAACAACCCCACACATGAATGGTCTCATAATGCTTTACTGTTTGCATGACACAGGACCGATGGTAGCGCTCACCCTTCCTTCTCCGGACAAGCGTTTTTCCAGATGCCCCAAGTAGTCATCAGAGAAAATGAATTTACCCCAGTGCTCAGCAGTTCAAGCAGTTCAATCCAGCAGGCAGATGCACTCACATCTGTCTGCTGCCATTCCTGAGCAAGCTCTGCACTGGTGGTGCCCTGATCCTGCAGCTGAATCATCTTTAGGAGGTGGTCCTGGCGCTTGCTGGACGTTCTTGGATGCCCTGAAACCTTCTTCACAACTATTGAACCTCTCCTCCTTGAAGTTCTTCATGATCCAATAAATGGTTGATTTAGGTACAATATTACTAGCTGCAATATCCTTACCTGTGAAGCCTTTTTTGTGCAACTGCACATGTTTCCTTGCAGGTAACCGTGGTTAACAGAGGAAGAACAATGATTTCAAGCACCACCCTCCTTTTAAAGCTTCCAGTCTGTTATTCTAACTCAAACAGCATGACAAAGTAATCTCTAGCCTTGTCCTCCTCAACTCTCTCACCTGTGTTAAGGAGAGAATCACTGACCTGATGTGAGCTGGTCCTTTTGTGGCAGGGCTGAAATGCAGTGGAAATGTTGTTTATGGGATAAAGTTCACTGTCATGGCAAAGAGGGACTTTGAAATTAATTGCAATTCATCTGATCACTCTTCATGACATTCTGGAGTATATGCAAATTGCCATCATAAAAACCGAGGCAGCAGACTTTGTAAAAAATAATATTTGTGTCATTCTCAAAACTTTTGGCCATGACAGTACAGGCCAGTTTTTATGCTTTTATCATAGACAGCACATTAATTGCCTGTTTTTTTAGGGAGGGGGATTATTTAGCAGAACTAGCCACCATCAACACCAATGTAGTGCTACATTTATTTAATAGTTAGAAGTGGGTTACACTCCACATCAACTGTACTATAAGAAACCAGCCCTACTCTGGCGAGAGACGGGTCTGGTTCACATGACTAGTGACAACCACAACAGGTATCCCCTCTCTAGCTGGCTCACTGGATACATCTGAATTTTAGGTTTATTGGTATTTTAAATCACATGCTCTATTTATTCAGAAGATGTATTAATTTACCTTCCTTTTCTTTACAGCCTTTTTTGGTGCCACTCTCAATAGCTTTATCCATGTCCTGATGTATTCCTACTATGGACTCTCAGCTATTCCATCCTTGCGTCCATATCTGTGGTGGAAGAAATACATCACTCAGTGCCAACTGGTAAGCCTTTCATTCATTTGTCGCTTGGCAGAGCATACAGACATAAATTTACATCTACCATATTTGCATAGCGTTTAACTCCCCCACCCACAGAGGGAATTTTATCAAGTCTGTGTCACCAATTTAGCTTAAGAATAGAAGTCAGAAACCATATTTCTTGAAACCTAATAAGGCTTACTTTGTGGAGTGATGGCTTCACATGAATGCCTGTTTTGTATTATATTATATGGTGTGTTTATAGCTTGCCTTGAACGTTTAGAATGCAAATAATGTGGTTATTTGCATGTTTCTACCCACTATTTTTACACTGTTAATCAGCAATTTCCTATTTATATCTGTATAATGAAGTTCTGAATGTGACACAGCAGCTTCTGAAAAAGGTTTCTAGTTATGTTTTTTTCAGTAAAAGCGCCTTCTTTATTTACAGAGATTGAATCACCATACACACTTTAAAAACAATAATATGCTTCATTTTCGGTAAAGCACAGGTGCAAAGCTCATCTTGAATATATCTTATGAACCATTCGTGTTTGATATTATGATACTCTATAAATATACATTGTTTTGTACTTCCTTATTGCAGACTCAGTTTGTCCTGACAATGACTCAGACCAGCTGTGCGATGGTTTGGCCCTGTGCGTTTCCCATGGGATGGTTATATTTCCAGAACTGTTATATGATCTCTCTCATCATCCTCTTTTCCAATTTCTACATTCAGGTAAAGGCACCTCCTTAGAAATGCCTTCTTTCGCACATTACTGATTATTATAATGACTGTGCAGGCAGTAGAGTTTTTCTTTAGAATCCTTAAGCGTTGTTAACTGAGATTAGCAGAATTCCTGAGTGATGTGATATTTGCTGGCTGTTGTTATAACGGAGTACTGTAAATAATCCTCTTTTACGTACATGGGTTTTAAAGTAATCTAAGAAATACTTGTCCAAAACTTATGTTGGTGTCAGAGAAAAACCCATTAGCTTGTCTGTCCATTTTGTTTTACTGGTTACTAATTTTAGGGATAGACATGTGTTGTTTACTTGAAGAGTATATTTGTTCTACTTAATTTTAATATAGTATATAGTATAATATGGTATAAAGCTGAGCTTTAGTGGCAGGCAGCACCAGGGTATGCGGGACTGGGCAAACGATAACATTGAGACCCGCAATGTGATGTGAAAGCGGCCCAAAGTCCTGTCCACACCGGGCAGTTTTCCTTCTAACTAGGCTGAGATGCCACCAAGTCTAACTTAACCACCGTATTTATGTGTGCATGCCCCTACTATGTGTGTTTGTCTGTGCCTAGTCCCCTTATCCAGGTGTAGCGGGCTGCAAATATATGTTACTTTAAACTTAAAATCTGACCACATTTTACTACCCATGCCCAGTACAGAAAAGGAGATTATTTTTTTGCAGAACTCTGTTGGATTTATGTCCAACTGTAGATCAGGCCCTTACTGTCCTTATAAGAGCATTATATAGAAACAGAAGTCATTCTAAAGAGTTCAAAATAATTTCTTTAAAGACAAGCAATTTTTAATTGGACACTTGGGATGGCTCACGCACGATAATAATGCAATTAATTAAAATCTATAGAGTCACAGAACAAAAAAAAAATACTATTCCTTTTAAATCTATAAGGTGAGTTGTGTTTAGTATGTTTTCATCTTGAGGGTTCTCTATTAGATATAAAGATATATTTTTGCGACAAGTGGCATAAAGTATTATAATTGTATTACAGACTTACAACAAGAAAACCTCTTCCCGGAGGAAAGATTACCAAAATGGCTCAGTGAGCGCAGTGAATGGACACACAAACGGCTTTTCTTCCCTGGAGGACAGTGTCAAGCAGCGTAAACAAAGAAGGGATTGAGCAGGAAATCCAGCCACCTTTTCACTATGCCAGATGATACAATATCAAATTGAAAACACAGTATAATCTGCACTGACACCCTTACAGCTACTGTAACTATTCCTAGTGAATATAATGTGATTAACATAGGTCTTAACAAATTCCACCCATCATAGAAATGCCATAGAGACATTAAAATTGCTCACAAACCTAGCAGCAGTTAATGTTTTAGTCCTGCCCTCTAAATCAGGCTTAAGCAACCTGTGATTCAAGTGATGCAAGACTCAACATGCCCTACCACTACCTACAAGTCCCATCATGCCCTGCCAGCCTGTGGATTTCCAGCTGTTGTTAATCTACAAACCTAGCATCATTCTGGCAGTGCATGATTGGACTTGCATAGAAACCATATCTGGAGAGCCACAGGTTGCTGACCTCTGCTTTAGACTATTCCTCATGCCATTGAACCACATTATCCAAAGTGAAAATCCAGATTTGTGGAGGATGGCTTCGCCATCAGTAATACAGCCTGTGGTCATTCCAAAGTGTATCTATGTATATTGTTTTTTAAAAATCTATAATCCATACTTTTTATTGTTGTGACACTTTTTAGATGAGTAACATCCTATATTTTGCACACCTCACAGTTATGGGGACATTTTCTAATTGTCCTTCATGAGATAGAACAAGGAAACAATTAGACTCCATCAAATAACATGCTGTTTGAGGACTGTGTATAGTGTCTATTGGGTGAGAGCTAGCATAGTCATTTATCATCTAGAAAGTGTCACGTGCTTAAAGTTACAGTTTGACTCAAACTCCCAATTACACATTCAATCTAAGATCAAGGGCCTAGAACAGGGATGGGGATTGAAGCAAGAGTAATTCTGTAAATATGAGAAACATGCTTCACATATGTGGAAGTGTCTGTCTTTCGTCACATTGCTACATATGTAGGAAGCCCCAGACAGTAACTGCAGCTGCTTAGCCCCCCTTTAGTGGCAGAATGTACAGCAATATAGCAGATCACTTTGACACTTTCGGGGGTCAGTTGCTGTGTGCTCATGTGCCCTTGATATAGACCATGGATACAAAAAGTATTATTGTAGTATATAACACTGCTGTTGCCTTACTAGTTTCATATTATAGGTGCTGACTAGCAATTTATAGTTACCAAGAATTATATAACTCATTTTCTACTGCAGGATACCCATGTATTTGTAGTTGTCATTTGAATGAACATGCCTTAATAAGATAGCACTTAGGTAATAGGGCCCACAGCTTCCTATGGGTTAGAAGAAAAATAAATCAACTTTTAAGTAGTTTTTATAGACGTTATTTGTATTGTACCTACATTGAAGTGTAATCGTCATCTGCTGACAGTAGAGGCAGCCATGTTGTAGATTGGACATATGTTCTGTCTTATTAACTCACTAGGATCCAGTGACATCACTGAGTCATGAGGCACAAAGTCACGTTACTAGTTCCTAGTGAATGAATAGCATTATTATTGGATTATCCCACAGTATGCCACGGGTACTCTTTAATTGGAAGATGACTGCAAAATAGTTAACAATTCCTGCAGATTAAACATTTCATTGTGTATTATTTAATTGAGTGTGTTTGCAGCCCTAATGAGTAACCGTAAATGTTTTTACTGTATCACAGTTTTGTGTTTTGTTTAAAACTGTGCTTAAGCTACTTGTTTGTATAATTCATGTTATAAGATTTTGCACTCAAGGGAAGCTTATGGCCTAAACCATACAGGTATATATCAAGGTGCTCAAATGTATGTGGGTCACCGTGGCATAGACACCTAGTAACAACAACAACAAAGAACTTGTCCATCAGCAACACTTGACCTATTACTTAATGGACTTGCTACAAAATGCCCTACAGAAGACTACTGCCTGGCCAAAGCACTAAAGACATGAAATATTTCACTCCATAACACTTCTGCCTCCTTGAGGCTACTTGCCGTAACTGTAATAAAAGCCTAGATGGACAGTACAATAACCTGTTATGTTCATTTTTTTACAGTGTATTTGTTTCATGCACACTGTGGATGCAGCTATATGGGGTGATGAATAGTCATGAGATTGCAGTTCGTCAAGTCGCTTGAACCAGTGTCACTGAGACAGTTTGGGGATTGGTGGTTAGTAGTGTTGGGTGAAGAGGACATAACAGATGAACTTCACTTCAGTGTTGCCACTCGTTCCTGGTCTCATAATAGGCTACATTCTCGTAAAACATTGGTACAGCTGATATAATGGCTGCCTTCACTGTAAAGACAACAGGTGCATTTTAAAATATCCATGTTACCTTTCGCTGCTGAATTAAGATTTTGGCTTTGTTATAGTAGCAGTGTATTTTGACCTCATTTTTATTTTTATTTTTTAACTCGGTGCAATAAGGGAGGACAATGCATTTAATGTCATAGTCCCTGCAGTGAGCAGTTTAGTCATAATGATGCCAAGGAAGTTGTATGAACGTATTTGTGTTTTTCATTTCTTTAGTTGCCTAATGTCCACCACTGGCAAAGTCATTTATACAGTAATTCACATGTCAGATGTGTCTGTTAATATATTAAAAACATGAAAATATTTATTTCATGGCAATGACTGTTTTATTCAACACTGCACAGTAATGTCTTGTATTGGGTCTGGTAGACTGCAACATGGGTTAGATTGGGGGCTGGATATGATATGGTTTTCTTACATTCAGGTTGGAGTGAGTGAGTATGAAAATCCAGACCTTGGAGCACTATTTGCACCTGCACTTTTTTCTGCTGATCACATAAAAGATGAAGTGAATGTGTCCAGTGCATAAGAAGCGATGTCTTGTTGACCTTTCAATTCCCATCTATCAAAACCATGCCTGCTTACTTGCTCTTGTCTAACTTCTAAACACAAATCCACTAAGCCTTGTCCAATTCATCCAATTGAGAATCAGCTGCCATTGTAATGTATGCAGTTATTTCTCTTTTTATTATATTTTTTTGTTTGGATGCTTCTTTTGTGCACTTGATTGAGGAATAGTTTGTCAGGCAGTGGAAATTGTGGTATTGAAAAGTTACAGGTAAAAGAAGGTAAATATTTGGATCAGGTATACTATTATATTATTAATTGTAATACTAATAATATTTTCTGAAAGGATCAAAAAACAATAAATATTGTAGCTTTGTCTGTTCATATTTAATAATGCTTATGTTTTTCACTGTTCATTTAAGGTAAACTAAAGGTCAGTAAATGCTACTTACAAATAGGACCTAACTCAATGTGCAAAATGTGAGGCCAGAAATACAGTCCTGTGTTTATTCTGTAGCTCTGCAGAACCAAAGACTACGAGATAACATTGTCACCTTTAGGGGGAAATGAACAGCTTCTGAGACCTCACGTGGTGAGCGATGTTCTGGTACTGGAGTGGTTTTTGGCACCTAAAGAAACGTTAGGGATCCGTCCCAGCATGGGGGTCTTACACCAGGAGACAAGTGCTGTGACCACATGATGGCTTGCTATATTTTATATAGGCACATATTCCATATCCACAATGTCACTTACAATCAATATAACTAGTGATCAAACACATATTCATAAATTGGATGAGGATGGGAAACCCATACGCCGAATAAAGCATGGGCAGGGAGTGAGAGGAAATGAGTATCAGCTCAACTAATACACTTTACCTATCTCTGTTTGGTATCTTTAGATTTGTATTGGATTTATTAATGATAAAATTGGGTCCTAAAATTTAATAAGGGCTGTCTTTATTGCTCTAAATGAATTCACTGCCTATTTAGAGGAGGTTTTTTGCTTGGCTGTGTTAACCCTTTAAATACCAGTGTGGGAAGAGTTAACTTGGGTAATTACGTCATAGGTTTTCTACGGGCCTTATACGTAGATGGTGGCAGTTGGGGAGAGGTGTGGAAGTGAGTGCCTGTGTTGGGGAAGGGACCAGTTGAATCTGTACCCTAAGGTATAGGTGACTTCAAGGATTAGGCTGGAATCCTGTGTATCCCCTTTATAGTAAACTTCCAAGTCACAAGGGCGCAGAGTACGGTTTGTGACAGGTAACAGTAGTCAGGAGCACAACTAACGGCGCCTAATATCGTAGTATACAAACTGTTCACAGTAATCACAGCTAATACATTAGTCTTGAATGATATCAGCTCTACAAGTCGTTTAATCCCAAATGTATAACTCTTTTTTTGTAATAATACATTTCATCCGGATCCAAACGGAAAAAATCCCCCTCAGGGAGATGTACTCACCAGAAGTAGGTAGTACATCAGCGTATATCACTCTCCTACGGACACTCCGTTTATGCCGTGAACTCCTCCACAAACTGTGATCAGGATGACGTCCTCTATTGTAAATCCAATCATCGGACAAGGGCAGAAGGGAGGGGGAGTGGTCACGTCTCCCGTTCTTTAATCGATCCACGATCCTCTGTTTTTAAACCGCTGTTTTCCTTAAATGACCTCAGCAGATGTAATATATATATCTCTCCCGCAATCACTTGCCTCGGTTCGGGTATACCGAGTCCCCCGCAGTGCAGATCCACCGAATATGATGTGAAACGGGGAATACAAGGAAATGCTAATAGTGCATTAACTCTTACATAAAAAGGTTTATTCAATTAAAAATGGACATACATAAAATGTGTAATACAATAAACACTCCTCTCATCCAATGTACCCTTACCAGCATAAGATGGTATATATGCAATATATATATATATATGTCCTTGGAATCACCGGCAACTCACGGGAACGGCTATATAAGGTAAGGGACATATACAGTGAACCTCCAGCCAACGCGTTTCGATTCGGTCTGAATCTTTCTCCCTCCAGAAGCCTTGAGAAAGATTCAGACCGAATCGAAACGCGTTGGCTGGAGGTTCACTGTATATGTCCCTTACCTTATATAGCCGTTCCCGTGAGTTGCCGGTGATTCCAAGGACATATATATATTGCATATATACCATCTTATGCTGGTAAGGGTACATTGGATGAGAGGAGTGTTTATTGTATTACACATTTTATGTATGTCCATTTTTAATTGAATAAACCTTTTTATGTAAGAGTTAATGCACTATTAGCATTTCCTTGTATTCCCCGTTTCACATCATATTCGGTGGATCTGCACTGCGGGGGACTCGGTATACCCGAACCGAGGCAAGTGATTGCGGGAGAGATATATATATTACATCTGCTGAGGTCATTTAAGGAAAACAGCGGTTTAAAAACAGAGGATCGTGGATCGATTAAAGAACGGGAGACGTGACCACTCCCCCTCCCTTCTGCCCTTGTCCGATGATTGGATTTACAATAGAGGACGTCATCCTGATCGCAGTTTGTGGAGGAGTTCACGGCATAAACGGAGTGTCCGTAGGAGAGTGATATACGCTGATGTACTACCTACTTCTGGTGAGTACATCTCCCTGAGGGGGATTTTTTCCGTTTGGATCCGGATGAAATGTATTATTACAAAAAAAGAGTTATACATTTGGGATTAAACGACTTGTAGAGCTGATATCATTCAAGACTAATGTATTAGCTGTGATTACTGTGAACAGTTTGTATACTACGATATTAGGCGCCGTTAGTTGTGACACTATATTATATATGTTGTATCCCTTTTTACTCCTTTGTGGATAGGAGTAGCCACATACGGGCTGCCATATATCCTTATCAGCGCTGTGGTTTCTATCTATTTTGATACACAGTAGTCAGGAGCAGTTTCCTGATAAAATAAAGGTGATGATGTATGACTGTTTGATTATTTGATCAGTTATCAGAACAGAGAACTGACAGAGGCGGTTTTCCCTGTCAATGTCTAATAACGAATATATATTTTGCAAACAAAACACATCATCATCATCTATTTATATACCGCCACTAAATCCGCAGTGCTGTACTGATAACTCACTCACATCAGTCCCTGCCCCATTGGAGCTTATAGTCTAAATTCCCTAACATACACACAGACAGAGACTATGGTCAATTTGATAGTAGCCAAGTAACCTACTAGTATGTTTTTTTATTGTGGGAGGAAACCATGGTCAGGAAACAAGCTCATGACTTCAGTGCTGTGAGGCAGAAGTGCTAACCACGAAGTCACCGTGCTGAGGCCTCATTCATCAAGCCACATATCTGCCAATTTTGCGCGTATTGTATGCAAAACCATTCTGTGAATACACAAAAAATGGACTATATACAACTAAACACAGCCCTGTCCACTCAGGGCTAGATTTACTAAACTGCGGGTTTGAAGAAGTGGAGATGTTGCCTATAGCAACCAATCAGATTCTAGCTATCATTTTGTAGAATGCACTAAATAAATAACAGCTAGAATCTGATTGGTTGCTATAGGCAACATCTCCACTTCTTCAAACACGCAGTTTAGTAAATATACCCCTCAGTCTTCGAGCACAAAGCACACTATTCTCAGGTTATGATTTTAACTTTACAGTAGGGCGTTCCAAACTCAAGTGCACGCAGCCACGCCCAAATCAAGCTCAGCATCTCAAACTTGCTTGTTTTTCTGCCGTAGTTCTGATCAGTACTGATGACAGTCTCATATGAATGCTATAATGTGTTTGCAATCAGGAGCAACTGTAAAAATGTATTTTGTGTTCAGAAGTCAAACAGCGTACTAATAAATTTCATGAGAAAAAAACAAACTTTTTTTCCACTTTACTGTGCGTTCTTTTGCAAATTTGTAATCCACATGGGTATTGGACATCCTGCAGTGTCTTGTGTAGTAGAGTACAGCAGACCTACACCCAAATTCAACAGTGCACGAATCTTGAGATTCATGCCTTGATGAATTTGGGCATGTGCAAAGCCGAAATATGTGCGCTTTAAGCCAAATGCAGATTGCTCTCAGAATGCGTGCCTTGCTTAATTAGGCCCATGGTTATAAACATGGGTGTAAGTGTATATGACGTATGCCTGGTGTAAACACACACCTCAACGTATCTTGTAGCTTTACACAAGCCCACAATTTTTAGTGAGCATAATTTGCATCTGCTAGTTGGAGAGCAATTGTGGTAAACTCTGCATCAGGCCCATAATGAGCCAGATTACAGAGATTCAGCAGTTCAGCGCTTACTCCAAATGACTAGGTCACAGGGTCCCCATGCAATTTGGCCATCCACACATGCTCATACTGGCTCTGGCCATTTGCATTTTCCGGCTCCAAACTCTGATCAATTCATATCACATTTCATTTGGACAAAACACACATTGTTAGGCTTGTATGTCTGTATGTGAGCAGCTTTAATTTCTCGAATTTCAGTACATTTTAATTATAGTAAGAGTATAATTATCAACTGGGCACAAGTAGCAGGTGGTGGGGTCCATCATTGGTTTCAGTCCCACCGCAAGACTGACTGGTGTTCAAACTGTAAATTTAAAAAACCTGTAAATTCTGCAGCTACTTATTTGGTTAATCAGGGTACAGTGAGAAAAACTAGAGGAATCCTGAGAAAACTGGGAGCTCTCAGTATTTGTAGAGCATTGTTGTTTTTGGTTGGGTGCAGTTATACACAGGACCATCATCCAGTTTTGTGGCTAGCTTTGTCAAAAACAGGAATGACTTATTGCACGCAACTAATCCATTTGCCTGTAGGCTCTCAATACACAGGCACTACATATTTGTAGGTATATATTGAGGAATTTATAATATAATCAGTGAGGAATGCAGCACTGTCGCTAGCAGTTCTGCCTTACAGCACTGGGGTCGTGAGTTCAATTCCTGACCATGGCCTTGTCTGTGAGGAGTTTGTATGTTCTCCCCGTGTTTGCATTGGTTTCCTCCGGTTGCTCCGGTTTCCTCCCACACTCTAAAAAAAACATACTAGTAGGTTAATTGGCTGCTAACAAATTGACCCTAGTCTGTGTGTGTGTGTGTTAGGGAATATAGACTGTAAGGGACTGATGTGAGCGAGTTCTCTACAGCGCTGCCGAATTAGTGGCACTATATAAATAAATGGTGATGATGATGAATGACCACATCTATTTGGAAATTGTCTGATTCCATAATTCATTAAAGCTGTATCCCAATTGTGTAAAGCAAATCCACATTTTATAAGATGTGTAAGGACGGGTATTAATTTAAAAGTTGTCATGAGCCAGGCCTTCTTTAAACTTTCCTTTACTTGTACGTAATATTTTTACCACTTTTGCTAATAGTACAATAGTAATAATATTAACTGTTATGAGAGAAGTGCCTAAATTGTGATACTTCTATCATTAGCAAGTGTTACATGTCTTGTTTAAAACAACAGCTGCTTTGATTTGCCCCTTGTAATGTCATTGTCGTGATCTACAATTGTAAGAGTCTAGGGCCCCTATTTATTATTCAAAGCATGTTTAAAACAATCCCTTTCAATCCTTATCTCAAAGATAAGGATTTAAATATTATTTATTTATTAAAAATATTCCACAGTAACAGCAATCACGAAAAATTGCTGTTCCTGCAAAGTGTAAAACTTACCTTTTCACTAGCTCTTCTCTCCCGATGACAAGTGTGATCCCCTGCAGCCTTGAAACTCCATGGGCACATGTGTCGTCCGAAAGCCTGAGCTGGGGAACTTGTTAAATTGCAGAATAGAGCAGCCCCTATAGACTTGACCCTATGATATCCGCTATGATACACTGTTAATAATTGTGGACGTTACTTAAATGTGCGTTGCCCCCTTCCCCCCCCTCTTCCGGAAAAGGCCATTTTCGGGGGAATTTCATGAAAAAAAAAGCAATAATAAACAGGTCCCTAGGTGCTGTATGGAATAAAACATCAGGCACACTTAATTAACAGCTCTACAAATGAATGCTTTTGAAAATATAGTTGTTAAATTTCCATTGGGATCTGTTATGTTGCAGAAATAATTTCTGTTGTTTCCACATGGTAAGAGAATCTTCATTGTAAATGTCATCCATAGCAATGCCAAGTGTAGGCTTTAAGAAGATGTTAGAATCCAATAAAACATTTACATATATGTGCATAATTCTTACAATTGATATGGTACATAGTTAAACTCCATCTATAAATCAAGATGCTCAATAAATTTAAATTTCCTGTGATAAAAAGGGACAGGGCTTTATCAAAAGGAGGTGGAGCTTACTGGTGGGACCAAGATGGGATATTTAGCATATGTGCCAAAAACTGGTACTCACCCTATTCCAAGTCAGAACTGGTGTGAAACAAGTGGGGGGAATTTATAACAACTCAGTGCAGTTTATCGGCAGTTTTGGCCATTATATTTTTGCTGCATTGGTTTTCAGTATCCTTTTTATACATGTCCCTTATTATTTCTTTGTTTTTAATACTATAAGCAAAATAACAAAAATAATTCTCAGTATGCAGCATGTCACACTGTACAGTCCTGCAGAATATGCTGTCTCTTTACTTTTTAAGTAAAAGATGATAAACTGGTGTTTTTTAGTTGGACTATTACCAATGTTATCATTCAAATGACCACTAGACGGCAGAGTTATACTTTATTTAATTTGTTGTGTGAATGCAGCTGGGTTACACTTCAACATTGTTGAAACCAACCTGCTGGTGTCACATTAAAAATGATTGCATAAGTGCAAAGCATTGGGTATCCTGGTTGTGGGGGGCCTAATAATATGGTGGGTCTCAAACTGTTAACTGGCTCTAAACGCAACTTACATATAAGTTGCTACTGTTGGTTATATCTTCTGATGTTATTAAAGGTGTCAACGGTGTTTATGTGGATGGGAAGCCACAACGCTTTTGAACTTAAACAGGTTGCTGTTTATTGAACTTGAATAACAGTAGATATATGCAGGTACTCACAGGTGTAGTTTTGCAGTACACACTTGTATACAGTCATGGCTAAACGTTTTGAGAATGACACAAATATTATTTTTCACAAAGTCTGCTCTGTCAGTTTTTATGATGGCAATTTGCATATACTCCAAAATGTCATAAAGAGTGATCAGATGAATTGCAATTAATTTCAAAGTCCCTCTTTGCCATGACAATGAGCTTCATCCCATAAACAACATTTCCATTGCATTTCAGCCCTGCCAAAAAATGACCAGCTGACATCAGGTCAGTGATTCTCTCATTAACACAGGTGAGAGTGTGACAAGGACAATGCTGGAGATCACTTTCATGCTGATTGAGTTAAAATAACAGACTGGAAGCTTTAAAAGGAGGGTGGTGCTTGAAATCATTGTTCTTCCTCTGTTAACCACGGTTACCTGCAAGGAAACGTGCAGTCATCATTGCTTTGCACAAAAAGGGCTTCACAGGCAAGAATATTGCTGCTAGTAAGATTGCACCTAAATCAACCATTTATCGTATCATCAAGAACTTCAAGGAGAGACATTCAATCATTGTGAAGAAGGCTTCAGGGCACCGAAGAACATCCAGCAAGCGCCAGGACCATATCCTAAAGTTGATTCAGCTGCGGGATCGGGGCACCACCAGTACAGAGCTTGCTCAGGAATGGCGACATGCAAGTGTGAGTGCCCACACAGTGAGGTGAAGACTTTTGGAGCATGGCCTGATGGCCAGCAAAGAAGCCACTTCTCTCCAGGAAAAACATCAGGGCCAGACTGATATTTGCAAAAGGTACAGGGATTGGACTGCTGAACACTGGCCATGAATAGAGAATGGTAGCAAAACATCCTCCAAGAGCAACTTCTAACAATCCAAGAACAGTTTGGTGACGAACAATGCCTTTTCCAGCATGATGAAGCATCTTGCCATTGTTAGGAACTCCCAAGCCAGTACAGTGAAACTCGGGGACTACTCTGAAGGCCCGGTGTTCGCTGGAGCCCCTAGTGGTGGGGACAGACTTGGCTGCGGGCCGACCGAGGGTCGAGTAACGTATACTGACTTAAAGGAGTACCCAGGAGTGGAGTGATTGGCGGGCTGTAGTTAAGAGGTATCCTAGGTCAAAGGTCACAAGCACAGATGCAAAATCCAGGGACAAGCGAAGGGTCAGACACACAGGCAAAGAAGCAAAATCCGGAATCCAGGCAAAAAGGTCAAGGTCAGAAGAGAAGGTTCACAGGTCCAGGAACAAGCAGGGGTCAAAACACGGGTAGTCAATCCAAGGTAGCAATAACCAAACAGATAGAACAAGCAGGCAGCAGGACTGAGGGCAGAACGCTATAACCGGCAATGAGGCTCAGTCCCCATTGCCTTAAATATTACAGATGGCCAATCAGCACACAGTCCAGAACATGTCAGCTGTAGAATAATAGCAGAGCCTGCAGCCAATCGTATCTGCAAAGTCCCAGCAGAAACTACAGCTTTAATCAGCCTAGATTAGCTGATTCCAACAGGTGTGCAGGGCTGGCCTCAACGTGTGCGCACGCGCCTGGCTGTTAAACAGCTGGCCGAGCGCGGAGTTTTGAGATACTAAAGCGTCCCGGTTGTTGCCCAGGCAACCGGGACACAGAAACCGGAAGTGACGCCCCGGTTGCCGTAGCAACGGCCGGAACGTCACTAGCAGACCCTGGAGAGTCGCGGCGGTACCCGCGGCCGCCGCGAGTACTAACAGCCATAAGGTAAAATTGATAACTAAGTGGCTGGGGGATCAAAACATTGAAATTTTCGGTCTATGGCCAGGAAGCTCCCCAGACCTTAATCCCATTGAGAACTTGTGGTCAATCCTCAAGAGGCCGGTGGACAAACAAAAACCCACAAATCCTGCTAAACTCCAAGCATTATTTAGGCAAGAATGGGCGGCCGTCAGTCAGTGTGTGGCCCAGAAGTTGATTGACAGCATGCCAGGACCATGCAGAGGTCTTCATAAAGAAGGATCAATACTGCAAATACTGACTCTTTGCAGAAACTATATATATATATATATATATATATATATATATATATATACACAAGTTAATCCGTGCATGATACTCATGCATTCTAGTCAAATCAAGCTACTTAAGGTGTTAAAAAGGTTCTTGTCATGCATTTGGGCCTAGCCCAGGCCTCCTCAGGGGAAGAGCGTTACTTCCCGACGCAAGCGCCCTTTTTTAACGTGGTTTTGTCCACATGTCACCACCTCATCATTTTTCTCCATCACCTCATCCTTCATCTTCATCGCCACATCCTTCATCAAGCTACTTAAGGTGTTAAAAACTCCCCACTGTCACCCCCGGCAACCACCAACCACTCCCAACTGTCACTTCTCCTTCAAGAAATATATAGGTCAGTGTATAACTCTGCCCAGCAGGTGGCGCTGCAGCTTGGTTTTTTTTCTTTTCCTACACACGCCACTAGGCATTTATATAGTATATATATATATATATATATATATATATATATATACCGTATATAAAATACACATATATAAAGGTAGGGGCCCCGCTGACTGCTTTGCCCGGGGGCCCATAATGTTGTTAAGGTGGTTTTGGTTTGGAGATGAACAATGCCTTTTTACCAGTATGATGGAGCACCTTGCCATAAGGCAAAAGTGATAACTAAGTGGCTTGGGGATCAAACCCACAAATTCTGACAAACTCCAAGCATTGAAACAAGAGTTAACACTGCAAATATTGACTCTTTGCATAAACTTAATGTAATTGTCAATAAAAGCCTTTGCCACTTATGAAATGCTTCTATTTTACTTCAGTAAACCATAGCAACATCTGACAAAAAGGTCTAAAAACACTGAAACAGCAAACTTTGTGAAAACCAATACTTGTGTCATTCTCAAAACTTATGGCCATGCATAGCTGGTATACAGATGCAGGTTTGACACACTGTTATGCTGCACGTCTGTGCAGCTTTTTGTATTCATGGGCACAGACTCCTGTACTATACAGGGAGTCTCCGGTCACCTTCTAAAAGACTTTGAGGGCTTTTTCTATGTATACGGAGCACAGCTATAGAGGCTACATCCGTTCAGTATCAGGTCTCTAATGGAAGTAACTGCGCAAAGCTGAACTTCCAGTTTCTAATACTGGCGCATGCACAGTAGTGCATATCGGACAGTGTCATTCTGCCCTATTTACTTTCCTCCTAGACCACCGGGGATTACAGTGGTTACCATGGAGATGGAGACAGGGGACGGAGCGCTGTGCTCCCTACATACTAACAGCTATTACTTCTAAATTACCTTTGCCATTCTGGGGAATGGCAAAGATGGACAGCTTCTCAATTTAATGGATTCCCCCAAAAATTGACTCCAAATGACAGTTTTACAATGGTTTTTTAAACTCCCTTATCTTTTTCAGCCTCCGTTGTGTGATGTCACTTAGAGGAGCAAAGCTTATTCCTTTGTTGTCCTAAGAACACTTCACCAGGAATTGTCACTTCTAAGTTTTATAGCCAAAATGTCTGATTTCGCTAAAAGTCCTACTCCCCACACCACCTTATTCAATGACAAGTTTAACACATTTAAATACCAATATCCCTCTGCCTTTACGAAAAACATTTTTTAGATAGTTATCCTAGATTGATGGCAGGATGGAAATTGGATTATCAGATAGCAGCCCACAGACGTGGTGACTCTGTCACATCTGTGACACTGGGTACACACTACAATATTTTCATCCAATTATCAGGCCAATCAACAATAAATGACAAGCATGATATTGCACTAGTGTGTACACTGCAACGATGAATGATTATCATTCCAAAGCACAGTGTATCGTTTTATTTGATTTTTAAACCGGACTATAAAATGTCATTCAACAATGGAACAATGTTGTTCCAATTCTGCAGTGTGTATGCACCAACGACCAGCAGTGTCCATAGATCTCTATGGAGTGTGCAGAGTCACCATCTTTTCAACCGATGGTTATAACATATGAAGGTAAATTGTGTAAAACATGTATAGTGTGTACACATAAATTGAATGCTAATTGTTAATGATGTTGCATCTGGACAAAATTTCTGTAATGTATACTTAGCCTTAAGCTGAGAGAGACACAGTGGGAATGACAGTTGACAGTTGAACTGAAGAGGCTGCCCAGGATGATGTGCAGGAAGGAGGAGTTTGTGTCATAGCAACAAGTCCACTAAGTTTGGTAATAACTGTGAACTCCCAGAAGGCAGTGGGAAGAGGAAAGTTCTAGACTTCTGAGGGAGAGAGATGAGGTTTATGAGTGACAAGAAGACAGACCGAGAGATAAGAAATCTGAGTTGAATCTTTCCATGTAGCTGCTCACTACCTCAGGAACAGGCTGAGAGAGATAAGAGGTATTACTGCTGGAAGTCGATCATATGAAGGAACTCTAGTTGAAAGTACAGTAGGTCTGCAAATCACCTTTGTCACAGATTCCTCCACTTGCTTTCCTCCATGCTGACGGATTTAATGTACTACAAAATTCCTGTGCACAGGTCAGCCCAGGACCGAGTGTAAAATATGGTAACGTTACCAGGGATAATATTGGTGCACCAAATGTTTTAGTTGAATGTTAATGTTAAGTGATTTATCTAAAATTGATTTATTGTTATTGAAGATTTTATCGCAATTGTGCCTTATACTCACCAGTTGAATATTATATGTTAAATGCTATTGTGCTCTATGTTGATCAAATGAATATTTTGTTATTACCATTGAGTTGAAGGGGTCAGTGGCGCGGTGGCCAAAATTATCTTTACCGCATTATTAATAAACCCAAGTTATTTGACCAATCCTTGTCCCTTTCATTGAAGAATTTATCTCCTGACCACCGGATATCCGACCAAAAAAGAACCTGACTCGTGTCTGGAGGACAAGGTAAGGGAAGGAAATCCCATCAGTACTCGACCACCACATAACACACTTCCTCTCTAGGCACTGCATTGTGGGGCTGCCTGACATCACCTTGGAACACTCAGACAGCACTCCAAGGAGTCTGTGCAGTTAGATTAGACTCATGCATTTGGTGGTTAATTAATCTAACTCTGGTTAAGGCGCCTTGTCACAAAGCACATGTCACCTCAAGCTGGTTTTACAAACATAACAATGAACTCTGTATACTCCAATATAGCACCTTTGGGATGTGGTGGAACAGAAGGTTGTACTGAGTGTACATTATGTTCATTATTTTCTTGGTGTGAAAACAGTAAGAATGTGATCTTTATATCATATGATCATCAATACTCATTACAGACACTGCTCTGAACTTAGAATCTGAATTTAGAAACTAGGTGAAAGTATGTAGAATTTGACAAACCTGTTGCACTGCAGACAGGCTAAGCTTTCTATCATTGTCATACACAATAAAATGAGAATGTTTATTTAACCTACAGTACTGCTCAACTTTCACTTTTCTTAAGGATTAAGGGATAAGACAACATTTCTAGAGCTCTTTACATCACAGGAGGGTTATTCCAGTTTTGGTTGACTGTGTAGTACATTGGGTTTTGATTTCATTTGCAAATAATACTTTTGTGTGTAGTTGCCATATCTAAATACCACTTGCTACATGTCCTCTTATACTTAATGAATTTAGGGAGTATAGTTAGAGTAAAGTTATTCTGTAGAAGCAACAAACCTATTCATACCCGTCAAAATGTTACAATGATACAAGTACTGCTTATTTTAATACTTAAAGGTACAAGTATGGGAAAACTGAAATATGTTTCAGAGTCCCCAGCATCTGGTAACTATGGTTATTTATCCAAGTGTATGAAGAACATTTCTTCAGTTAATTTTTAGAGTGTAAAAGCTATAAAATATCTACTGTACATAATAGACAAATTAAACATATTTTTTTTTATTTAGTTATATGACAAATAGTTGGTATGAAATGAGATCATTTGTACAAAGTGCTCACACTTTCTTTTACACAGATGAACCTATTATACATGTAAGTACATTAATTTGTGAACCAAGGTGTCAACGTCTGTTGGGAGAGCTGGGCGGATGGGTTGTATTCCATGCGCAGTAGGCAGACAAATGCAAAAGTGAGACTTTCCATGGGGCACATTTTATACCTTCCAGTTGGTTTCCTGCAGGAAAACATACTTCTAGACCAATGTAATAGGAACATTCAGAACACATGTAATAAAGACATTCCCTATGTGACCTCATTCTTATGACTAATTTGAGATCGGTATTTTAGAATACAAAAAGAGAAAATTTATATTAAAGAATGGGGTGCTTCCACCATGTGCAAATTTTGGAGCATCCACAAATGTAGGTGCATTGCTCTTTTCTAGGACGTGTATCTTGGAATGTGCTTAGCGGACAATTTAACCGTGAAGCCAGAGACAGGCAGGGCTGGGGGGCAGGGGGAAATCTGCCCTGCGGGGAGGTCCCATAGTGGGCTACCTAGGACTGGGTCACTGGGCCAGATGCATTTTTGCTTTTCTTTAAAATGTTCCTAATAAGCTGCTGAGTCAAGTCTTGCCCCCCCCCCCAGCTAAAGTTTGCCAGCCCTCCCCTGCCTGAAGTTATAGATATTTTATTTCATATTTTATTTATCATGGAGTATTTATATGCACTAATGACCACATCAGTAACATCATTAATAATAATACCATGCAACTATTTTTTTAGTGTTATGGGTGTTATGGTGACGGTTATGCAATGGATAGTCCTGCTCTAGGTAGTGGGTCATTTGATATAAACACTGAATGTTAGGCATAAGACCACATTAACAAGAAGAGTTGCAGCATTTATTTTAGTTATTGCACTTGTTAGACTTTTTTTTCAACAGGGTACCTAAAAGCAGTGCCGTAACTAGACATTTTGGTGCCCTGGGCGAGACAGGGCACCGGCGCCCCCCATCTAAGTGGGAGTGGCAATTGACAAGTGGGCGTGGCCAACCTAATGTGTGGGTGTGGCTAGCACTTTACAGAGAGAGAGAGAGAGACTATCATTACTGGGCGGCACAGTGGTTAGCATTGCAGAATAACAGCAATTGTACTGTAAATTTGGCCAATGTTTGCTGCTTAAGGGACAAACTTTTTCAGGAGCACTTCCTGAGGAAGTCTTGTGATCATCAAGACGAAACGCGTCGAGCCTCACTGTTGATCAGCTGTACCTGGTGAACTATATGTGAGTTCAGTGTTACTTTGTTTATTAAATTTGTATTGCTTTTTACATTGTATCCTCTTTCATTTATTATACCGCCGTTGGAAGGGTGTCCATGTACTAGATACAGCTGCCTATAAGGAAAACATCTTCTGGCTATTATGCTATTTCTGGTACGCATATAAATTATTGCTTACACATAAAGTGGTGTGTGTTTTTTCTGGGCTACGTCTTTTTATATATATACCCTGGTGAATTTTGAACTCTACACCCTTTGAATATCCTGTGGTGTTTCACGTGGTGCATTATCTTTTGCATTACAATATTATGCTATGTTTGCCTTTTTCCACATTCCTGGATTGTTCCCGAGTTGAGATCCAGTGTTACAGCTCTCCAAGAGGATCCACTCGAGTCTAGATCATACATCTTTACCTGACGGTACGCATATATATACACATTTTGTCCTTTGTTGTCCTGGTATTACCCTATGAGACGCCCTGCCTGTGCTTTGTTCTAGTAATATATATATATATATATATATATATATATATATATATATATATATATATATATATATATATATATATATATATATGTAAAAAAAAAGTAATTATATATATAATCAAGGTTTTTTTTACATACATATATATTTTTTTTACACACACACACACACTATTTATATATATATATATATACATATATATATATTTTTTTTTTAGGGGCCCGGTACACTGCATTGACCAAGGGCCCAGAAAGTAGTTAAGGTGGCCCTGGTCACACACATGTCAGGGCATATTGCAGTTATTTCTGCTATTTTAACCAACCAACCTAAGCTACGTGACTTGCTCCACAGCAGTTGTGATGTTTTACGGCACACTTCTGCTTATCTGGGCTCTATATATTTTGGTCAAATCAAAAGTGAATCTATAAACTGAGACCAATTGCCATTTTGTTAAAATTAACTATACCATCAAAAAGATACTGAAATAATCCTGTAGGTGTCATATAAAAAATTTGACAATCGTCAGTAATTTAATTCTACTATAATGTATTTAAAGGGATTAATTAAATAATTTAAAGCGGGTCATTATGTCTCAGCCAATGAGGCTCCTGTATCTCTGGACCGCAGTGAAGTATAACTACCTCTGGGGTAGGAGAGATACAAAGGAGGGATAAATACAACTGTGATACATATTACATTCTCCAGAGGGGGGGGGGACATCACACAGGGGGGGTGCTACGTGTTTATCTGGGCACAAGTCGTTATATTAACAGATGTTACTGACAATCGATTCCTCAATACCTGGAATAGCTTGGCGCTTCTGCCCTCAGTGGAACAAGCAGGAAGTTCGGCATTCAAATGCCGGACTTCCTGTCAGTGGAACGCATGTGCTTTCCACTGACAGGAAGTCCGGCATTTGAATGCCGAACTTCCTGCTTTCGGTGCGTTCCACTGCGGGCAGAAGCACCAAGCTATTCCAAGTATTGAGGAATCGATTGTTGCTTGGGTATCGGGCGGCTGCGCCCACTTGGGCTTGCGCCCGGGGCGGTCGCACCGCCCGCACCACCGTCGTTACGGCTCTGCCTAAAAGTGTTCTAGCTTATAAAAATTACTTAGCTAGGAAAACTCACAGGCAGCATGGTGGCTAAGTGGTTAGCACTTCTGTCTCACAGCGCTGGGGTCATGAGTTAAATTCCCGACCATGGCCTTATCTGTGTGGAGTTTGTATGTTCTCCCCGTGTTTGCATGGGTTTTCTCCGCGTGCTCCAGGTTTCCTCCCACAATCCAAAAACATACTAGTAGGTTAATTGGCTGCTATCAAAATTGACCCTAGTCTCTCTCTCTGTTGTCTGTGTGTGTTTGTTAGGGAATTTAGACTGTAAGCTCCAATGGGGCAGGGACTGATGTGAATGAGTTCTCTGTACAGCGCTGCGGAATCAGTGGCGCTATATAAATAAATGTTGATGATGATGAATATGCTATTTCATAGGATAAAACTGGAAAAATTACCATTGCTCACACTGTCTCCCATTTAACCTCTCCTCCTGGGTGACTCTTCATAGCCTGATTGAACCTAAGATAGGTCAATAATAACAAAATAGTATTACAGCCAAACTCCAATTTTATATTTTTTTAAGAAATCACAAAACAAATTGTTGTAAAATCTGGGAAAATTTAAAAAATATTGAAATTAGTATATTATGAAATGCTTTGCTTAAGCATGTACAAGTTAAACACATGGTGGACTTTCCATCAAAAATATCTGTACAGAAAAATAAAATGTTATCGATCATAATTGTATTATGTACAATATTTTGCAACTCATGGAATTTTGTACTGTACTGAACACATACAGTAATGCACAACAAGAAACAAATGACTGTACAGCAAAGTAACTGGGAACATTTTTGGTGTCAAATGTAAAAAAAGTGGTATTTTAAAAGCAAGGAATTTGGTCCATTGCCAAGCACTAGGAAATTAAAGGTGTAAAATCAATGTAAAATGGGGATCACTCTGTTTATAATCATTTCTGTTAATTCAATGGGTAACTTTCTCTACAGATTATGATTTACTTTGGCAAACTAATAAGTTTTAATGTAATAAGTTGCTGCTGATGACGGTACATATGTAGGTTGTGCTTATGTAAAAATAAGGAACTTTTTAGTCATGCATATATCTCTAGCTTGCTCTGAATGTCAGCTGTCTGTGTAATGGGAAGGAAGGTCTACAAAGAAATATCAGATAAAGTTAATAGATGTTACATACCACTCCACTGTGTATTTTAGTTACAGATTTGCCCAACTGTATCTTTCGGTTCCATTTGATCATTATTTTTCTATGGTTAACTGTACTTTTGCTTCAATTTTGTGAAGCAACTTCTAAAACAAGTTTTTCTGGCAAGGCAAGATGGGTTTTTTTTCCCTTAAACTGTCTTGTTTGTGTCACTTATTTCAGTAGGTTTAGGAAGTGACTTCCTTGTCACAACTGCTTGGAAGTGGTCAGATCTAGCTTGAAGCAAGCTCCTTGCTCAGACCCCAGAAGTTGTATCATGCTCAGGTTTGCATGTGATTCTGCCATGGAACAAAAGGCCTCTCTTTCTCCAACCAAAGTTTTTAACTGGGACATTAATGACATGAAGCTTCCACAGGTATGGTATGTTATACTTAAGCTGTAAATTATATAAAAGTCATTGTTCAAAGTAATTATAATGTCTCGTCTTTGACTGATGTCACATGAGGTTAGAAAATGCAGCTAATTTTCTTCTCTATCTTTCGCTCTACATCATTGTCGTTATGGGTTTCAAAATGCTGAACATTAACCTAATTTAGGTTCATACTATGCAGCCTAATGATTATCTAAGTAACACAGGGCATACTTAATTGTACATATTGAAACATTCTCTGGATATTATATGTAGTATTTCTATATATTCATGCTTTAAAATAATTGATTTCTATGTGAGGCAATGCTAAATCTTACATTTATCCAAGATTTTCAGTTGCTATAAGTCTAGCTGAACATTTAACCAATGTTAAAACATACACATATTTAATAGTTATTTAATTGACCTCAGCTTTCATTTGGGTGGGTATACAGGGAAACAGACAATAGTCTCTCAATGGAAATGGGTCAGGTTGGAAGGTAACTATATCTTCCAGTGTTGGATCACAGGAGTATTTGGGCTGTAACAGAGCACGGAAATTCCTCGTTCCTAGACTGCAGAAAAGATAAGTTCAGATTGGGTTGAGGGATTTGTTGTATATTCCAATAAAATTGGAGACATTCTATTACTGTTTATTGAAAAATACTGGGTGTATAAGGTGTGCTGCATATATAAAAACTTGGGTTAAAGTGCTTTCCTGCAGACCAAATGAAAATGCAAACTGAAATCTGGTACACCGTATTTATTATGTGTTTCAATTGGTAATCAGTTATAGAAATAGCATGTGAAATTGAGACCGCTTTTGGACCATAGTAGTTTTAATATACCTCTCATAAATTATGTTTCGGACTTCAACATAAAATATGATAATATGACATCTACAATCATGTGTATATAATTGCAAATATTGTGCACTTTAAACTTAGGTAAAATGCAGTAATTAGTAGCGTTGTGTGATATATAAAAATTATATTCTTGAACCGAGCAGAGTGATGGAAGAATCTGATTTGATTGGATGTTGTCTTGGGGTTTCATTACTCGCTCACTGGAATGCAGATTTAATCAGTGGTGATGTAGCAAATTGTTATATGACTAAAGTTCTACATTTAGTCTAGACCCAATGTATTCCATAAATGATCCAAAAGGACACTATAAGAGTTATCACTCTAGGCATAGTCAGAGCTGAGTACAGTTGCCACTCTACTCTGCCCTACTCAACCTCTAAAACTTTAGAAGTAACAAATACTGTTATAATGGTTTAGTTGGCATCAAAACAGTTACATGTCAGACTTAATAAAACGTAAAAATACATAGTGTATAGACTGCAGAATAAATCCAAACCTAATCCAAACCGATCTATTGACTATTGTGCGGTGATAAATCGGCCATTTACTAATAAAATATCTTTGGAGTAGTTACAGTGATACTCATCTGCCTGGTGATAATGGCTTGCAGCAGTAAGCGTAATCTTATTCCTTCGTCAGTCAGTTCTGGATGCATCTATATATTCATGAGCCCGCGTGCCGATTCACGCATGGAAGCCCTAACTTGGGATTTTAGTTCCATTTCAGAGAAAAAATTGAAGTGTAAAAAATATACGTCAAATCTAAAAAAAAAAAGAAAAGAAAGTGTTTTGCTGGCATTCCAAATGTAAAAAATCCTTATTTAATTAGAGCGTTGTTTCTATTAATATCCTCTGCTATCGTCAACCTGAGATGGTGAAAGTGAAAAGAAGATTGTGGTGGTACATGGGGAAGCCTTATCTGAAGAAACACAGTGAATCTCTTCGCCTGTAATAGCACGCTCTTGATACTTGATACTTAGGGAAAAGCCCTATGAAGACACCCGTTTTCACTGAAGATAGGGCTTGTCTCTACCCGGTTCCCTCCTCCCTGCTTCACTGCACTTGGGCCCACAGCTCGCTAGTTCCGCCTGGTTTGTATGGTATATAAAAATAAAGTGACGCCTGAAAGTATTCTTGGAAATTGCCAGGCCCAGATGGGCAATTTGGCAACAATGGCTACTGTCTTTATTTTATTAGTGGCCTGATCTGTGATCCAAAATCTTTCCTTAAAATATGTTGCTTAGCGTCAGTCAGTCTCCCTTTCTTTTTTTAAATTTATCGTTTATTTAATGTATTACATACAAGTACCACCATTTAAATATGATTACATGTTACATGGTGAAAGGAGAAACATTTGTACATATAGCTCGTAGGTAAATCATGGTAGAGCTGATTGATTACAGTAAGCAGGATATTTTGCAATGGGGAGAGGTTTTGAGTGTATTATGTCACTCTGTCACTTTGAGTGGGTGGAGAAGTGAGAGTGGGAGAGGAGGTAGCAGCTATAGTATGTGGTGGCTTGAGAGGTGAGATATGGAAAGCAGCATTAGGAGAATTGGGTGTAAATGGTGGGAAACAGGGGAGAAAAAGTGGAATAAGTGGATAGTAGTGAGGGGATGATCAAACCGTTGGCACTTGATTTTATTTATTCCTATTAATTTTCTTTCTTTGTTTATTTGTATTATTATCCAGTGCCTGGTATTGAAGTGGAGTTATACGTTTTTTTTACTATATTATTTTGCAAACTGGTTGTGTATTCTATATATGTATTCTATATTCGATATGAACCGGGGGCGTGATTCATTAAGGAAATTAAATTAAGAAGTTTCTTATTTAAGTCTCCTGGACAAAACCATGTTACAGGGTGAAAATGAGTTTTCTGTTTTGCACATAAGTTAAATACTGACTGTTTTGTCATGTAACACACAAATACTTGATAGCTTATTTGTACACTGAAATTTTAAGTTGATATTTGTGTGCTACATGAAAAAACAGTCAGTATTTAACTTATGTGCAAAACAGAAAACTAATTTTCACCCCTTGCATTGTAACATGGTTTTGTCCAGGAGACTTAAATAAGAAACTTCTCAATTTAAGTTCCTTAATGAATCAGGCCGCAGATGCGATCTATCACTTCTTGGTGTGAGGGAGGATCTATTATCTTCCAAGTGTGCGATCTGATGTTTAGCTGCACAGCATTTGTGCATTACAATTATGTATGTATTTATTGATTTGCTCTAAAGGTGCATATAGTAGTATATTTGGGAGAGTCGGGTTGGAGGACAGTCCTGTGATGTTAGAGATTAATATTAGGAAATCATTCCAGTAGGGACTGTTTTCTGTGCAGGACCACCAAATTTGTTGGAAACTGCTGAACTGGCCACTCAGTCACCAGCATTGGTTTGGGATTTGTAGGTACATTTGATGGAGTCGTTCTGGTACTAAATATCACCCAGTGAGTATTTTCTGTGAGTTTTCTTTTATTTTGCTCAAATTTAGTCCCAAGCCTTATCTTCAAGGAGTGTTCCTTGGTCAGCTTCCCAAACTAACTGATAGGATTCACATGTTGACATCTCAGGGGCTCGTTGTGTGGAAGAGGAAGGAGATTGCACCTTGTAGATGCCATTTCTGTACGGCGGGAATATAGGATAAGCCCATATAGGTACTGGTGAGGGATGGTTCGACAGGCAGAGACTTCTGTTGATTTTGTCCCACATACTTAATGGAAGAGCCACGACGGAAAAGCAGGGGATATATTTGCTGCTTTTAAGTCAAGGGATGTAGTTAAGGGAGGTTTTCCTTAACAATGGGGTCCCATTCACCCACCCTACCACAGGTGCCATGGCTGAAATAGCTTTTTTTAAATGTGTTTTTTTGTTATTCCAAAAAAACTTATTGCATGTTGTTTGGCCGGAATTAATTTGACATGGGATCTGCCTTGGATTACTGACTAACAAGGTCTGGAACAGGTAACGGAGAACATTCATATTTGGTATGTTAATTTTACCTATCCAGAATATGTAGAATTTATTTCAGTGCATAAATCCTGACCATTTTTATTAAATAAGTCTGTATATTTAGCTTTATAGAGTTGGTCATAGGATTTTGTTGATTCCTAGGTATTTTATTGACTCTAACTTCCATTTAAAATTAATGCTAAATTTTAGGAGCTTTATTAGGTGTTCTGGAAAGTAGAGGTAGTATATTGTATCTATTGTTCTTCTTACATTATTGAGCGATTGTCTGAAAAGAACAAAGCCTACCTGGTGCATCAACTTGGGTAGTAAAGTGATAATCTCTTTGCCATGCTTTTGTAAAAATGGTAATTTCTGTATTTAACAGGGAAATTAGGCAGTTATTGGTGCAGTTGGAGGAGTCTTTGCCTGATTTCGGGATTACTGTGAACGGGCTCTGGTTGTGTCAGGATGGAAGTACTTACTGTCTAGGATGCAGTTAAAGGTCTTTCTTGTGAGGAATTAGGCTTGGGAAAAATATTTTGTAATAAAACATAGGGTAGCTGTCAGGTCCTGGAGCTGTTGAAGGTTTTTTGAGATTTTATGGCATCTTTTATTTCTGCCTTGTTAATGTCCTTGATATGCCTATTGGAAGTGGTGATATCTATTTTGGTCAGAGAGGATAGATGCTCATGAATTTGTCCTGAGGAATTGTCACTAACAGGTTGGCCTTTATGTATGTTGTATAATGTTTTGTAGTATATTTTAAAGATTTTATTTATCTTACTTGGGTCATTGTTGCCTTTTGTGTCCTTTGCAGTTGCATTACATGAGATTCTCTTGAGTCTGTTTGCTAACATGGTGTTAGCCTTGTTTTAATAAAGGCACTGGTCTATTCAGCAGAAAAACTTTTCTGTTTTTTTTCTCAGATATATTATTGAGTTCTCCTTTGGTTGACAGGAATTTGGGGAATTTTTTTGTGGGGTTCTGTTTGTGGGAGTGTTTGAGAGAATGTTGTCACTTTGTAGGTTATTAGAGAAATAATCAGATGATTGTTGATTGTTGATTGGTATTGTGGAATTTTTAATAAGGTTTTGTTTAATCTCCAAGTTGCTTTACCAGTTTGCAACTAAGGAGTGGTCTGACCATGGGTTCGTCTGTATTTTGGTGTCCAGTAATTATGCTATTCCAATCCAAGACCAAGTCTATTCTCAAATAGGCCTTGTATGGTACAGCATCTATCAAATGGACTTAATTCCTTCATGCGTATATTGAGGGTTTTAGAGCATGACTGTAGTGGTGAATTGCTGGTGGTGTTGGAATCGAACTAAAGAGTGATCCAACAAGGTGCTGAAGTCTCCACCTGTCAGAACAAAACCTTTACGTACCTTGCGGAGTGAGGTGAAGAATGTGTTAAAGAAGTTGCCTTGCCCTCCCTGTTATAATGATGTAGTGGTCTTCTTTGTCTTTGTGACATGAGTATAATTCAAAAGGAAGGGAGCTACATAGTAGTATTGCTACTTCATTGTGTTTTGTTTCACTAATGGCAAACCTTGGGGTAGGATTTGGAGACTGAGAATGGGTGATTGGTGTCTTTGATTTGGGTCTTCTGGAGGAAGATTATGTCCGCAGTTATTTTTAAAAGTGTCTATGGGGATGTTAAGCCGCTTAACATTTAGAGCTTTGAGTGTAGCAGGGATGAAGTCTTTAAGAAGATGTCATCGAGCTTGGGGAAAGAACAGGGTTGATCAAATAGTCATGTGCTAAGTTGATGACCTCTCTGTACTTTGCTCCTATTGGCTTTTACCAATAGACACAATCATAAGCTGCCCAAAGAATGAAAGAGTGGTCTTTGTTAAGATTAGGCTGTTTTTTTGTAAAATTTATTCTTGACACCTATACAGTTGTGGGCTGGTGTATACCAGGGAGTATGTCATGCCCTAGTTTGGCTCTGCTTACCTCTCTCCATCTCCTGCATCTACTATTTACCATGTTATTTAATGGAACTCTATATACTAACAATTATTTACTAAAATTGCTCAAAGGTGTAAATCTAAACCCATAATAGACAACTAGACGTGTTTTCATTGTCTAATCTGCACTAAAAAAAAGTTAATTGCTATGTAGAATTTTGTACATACTTTATATTATGCACCTAGACACAGCAAAGAAAACAGATAACATTTGTGGAAAAGTAATAGAAAAATCACTGGGCCTGATCAGAGCTGGATTTAGACCTCATAGGGCCCTAGGCAGGATACTGTTTTTGGGCCCCTTCCCTGAAACAATCCATAGCACTATATTTTTGCAGCCTACCATATACCCCTATAGTTACGTAGATATGAAAGCATGTGCCGCCGCATGCCTACCATATACCCCTATAGTTAAGTAGATATGAAAGCATGTACCGCCAAAGGAGGTGAGGGCGTGGCTTGCATCTTTGGGGGCGTACCTAACATGTGAAAAGAGCAAGGCCACCCTGCTGCAGAAAAAGCCACCCCTAAATAATTACCAAGCAGTCACGTTTTTTTAAGTAGTTGGGTCAAAACAACTTAATAAATATTGAAGTCACGGCAGAAATACTTACTTAAGTTGTTTGCAAAAATAATACGCATAAATCCAAGTATGTGCTCTTGTCAGTTTTGTCCCTCTATCATCACACTGTGCCCCTTTATTGTCACTTTTGCCCCTTCACAATATCACATGTGCCCTTTCACCATCACCTCTGTGCCCATCACCACCTCTGTGCCCTTCACCATCACCACCTCTGTGCCAATCACTATCACCAATTCTGTGCCCCTTCACCATTGCCACCTCTGTGCCCTTCACCATCACCACTTCTGTGCCAATCACCATCACCACTTCTGTGCCAATCACCATCTCTGTGCCCTTCACCATCACCACCTCTGTGCCCATCACCACTTCTGTGCCCCCTCACCATCACCACCTCTGTCCCTCCGTTGTTTTACTTACCTTTCTACTGCCTTTCTTCTCCGGCGCGCTGCTCCTCCTCGGTCAGTCCAGATTTAAAAAAAAAAAAAAAGAGTCACGTGATCGCTCGTCGGGTCCCGGCAGCCTCTCCTCCTCTCTCTATCACTGAGACACTGAGAGGAGAAGAGGCTGCCGGGACCGGATTTGCGTCACCCGACCCCCCCCCTCCCCCGATTTGCGGCACCCCCCCCCCCCCCGCTCCTGTCCCCCCCAGCTGTGCCCCCCGAGAGCCGCTAGGCCCTAGGCAGGTGCCTAGGTTGCCTAGCGGTAAATCCGGCCCTGGCCTGATTCATTAAGGAATGTAATTCAGTGCCGTATTTTGATTAAAATTTCTCTGTGCATGCTCAGAAAGGGAATATATGGCTGTGAACGCAAGTGCATCCAATACATCTTCAAACACAAAGGACACTTCTGACAGCCAACAATTTCAAGGGCCGAAGGGGGGTATGGGGCAGGAAGGGGAGGGAAGGGGTATGCACGTAGTCAATGTACAGTAAGGGTGTGTCGAGGCTAAGCACATGCACATCTGTCCGATCAAGCTCTGGGCATCTCAGGTGTGCGATTTTTAGAAGTATAACTTGCATCAGCTACAGCATAAGTATAAATGTTGACTGATAGTAATGATGGTTGCGTATACATGCTAGGACATGTGTTTGCATTCCAGAGCAACTGTAAAAAATGATATATGTATTTCATGTAAAAAAAATGAAAAAAAACAACTTTTTTGTTTTGCTGTATGTTTATTAATGATTATATTATTAATATGAGTTAATGTTTTTAATATTTTTTTATCTGTTTGTTCTGATGGGTCTTTTTATTTACATATGCATTTTGCATATCCTGCATTGGGTTGCATACGGCAAGTGCTGTGTAGCCAGAAAGTACTTATATCCGTTTTCAACTAGAAACATTTCTTGAGATCCTCTTGTTGTTGAATACAGGCATACTGTTGACCTCCTTGATGAATCAGGCCCACGGTCTTTTTATTATACGCCCATCATCAAGAACAAAAAAAGAAGTACCTCTGCAAATGATGCATGATACAAATGCATCAAATAATAGGTGATACCAAAGATATATATAATTCAAGTATTTTGCTACCTAGGCCTCAATGCACGCAAATCAGTGCATCAACCTCCTGTTTAATTGTTCAACACAGAAATATTGTAAGTAATAATAAACTTGTACACAGTTTATTTCTTGTGCTGTCTGATTTTTCAGTAATCATTTAAACTTTGGTACCAGGATAAATTCACTGAGGCAGCAGTATTTGTGACGTGTCCCTTGTTACAGTAAAATAGTCAATGTCACCATTCTACCTTTTTATCATTCCAATCAGCTGCAATATACAGATGGTTGGTTCACTCCATATACTCAACTCCATTTGTCTTCACTTGTCGGCTTCAACTTCATTCCTCACAAAACCGGTCACACCAGTTCTTTACATGCACAGCACATTCTCTGGTGTCCATTTACTGAAAAATAACTAAGGTGTGGTCTTGTATAAAAAATATATAGCTGAGAGGTAGCTCGGATTTGATTGTTTCCAAAGAGAGTTATATTGCAAATGTGGAGTATTTTCATTTTTTATATAATGCTACTATACAGTTTATCCTTGGGAACTCTGTCATAGAATGGGCTGCTAGGCTGGACCTTCAGTGCTGCCATATATAAAATACTATTGCTGTCAACATGATTCGTTTCACGTGGAATACATTGTTCTACTCCTGTTTTTAATGCTTATCTCCTTACTGAATTAACAGTAACAGTAACAGTAACAGCTTTGAGTATTCACATATTGTAGCTTTCAGTTCCTGTCCCATGAATGCTAATAATGGACACTGCATGAAAAGTCCCCATGTGTCACTAGTCTAAACATCACTTATTTCATTCAGTCCAGGTTAACTCATCTGGGAATTTATTAGGGGCCTATTTAAAGCATTTATTGCTGCAATATGTGTCATTATTTTACTGCCGCTTAATGCATTAATAAGAAAAAGACTCATAGGGCCCTAGGCAGGATACTGTTTTTGGGCCCCCTCCCTGAAACAATCCATAGCACTATATTTTTGCAGCCTACCATATACCCCTATAGTTACGTAGAAGTGAAAGCATGTGCCGCCACATGCCTACCATATACCCCTATAGATACGTAGAAGTGAAAGCATGTGCTGCCGCATGCCTACCATATACCCCTATAGTTAAGTAGATATGAAAGCATGTGCCGCCGCATGCCTACCATATACCCCTATAGTTAAGTAGATATGAAAGCATGTGCCGCCGCGCGGTGGCACGCTGCCAAAGGAGGTGAGGGCGTGGCTTGCATCTTTGGGGGCGTACCTAACATGTGAAAAGAGCAAGGCCACCCTGCTGCAGAAAAAGGCACCCCTAAATAATTACCAAGCAGTCCCGTTTTTTTAAGTAGTTGGGTCAAAACAACTTAATAAATATTGAAGTCACGGCAGAAATACTTACTTAAGTTGTTTGCAAAAATAATACGCATAAATCCAAGTATGTGCTCTTGTCACTTTTGTCCCTCTATCATCACACTGTGCCCCTTCATTGTCACTTTTGCCCCTTCACAATATCACATGTGCCCTTTCACCATCACCTCTGTGCCCATCACCATCACCACCTCTGTGCCCATCACCACCTCTGTGCCAATCACCATCATCAATTCTGTGCCCCTTCACCATCACCACCTCTGTGCCCTTCACCATCACCACCTCTGTGCCAATCACCATCACCAATTCTGAGCCCCTTCACCATCACCACCTCTGTGCCCTTCACCATCACCACTTCTGTGCCAATCACCATCACCACTTCTGTGCCAATCACCATCTCTGTGCCCTTCACCATCACCAACTCTGTGCCCATCACCATCACCACTTCTGTGCCCCTTCACCATCACCACTTCTGTCCCTTGTTTTACTTACCTTTCTATTGCCTTTCTACTCCGGCGCGCTCCCCCGCACGAGTCGCGCGGGGGGGGGGGTGCCGCAAGTCGGGGGAGGGGCAGAATTTTTTTTTATTTTTTTTTTAATTGCTCCTGTCCCCCCCAGCTGTGCCCCCGAGAGCCGCTAGGCCCTAGGCAGGTGCCTAGGTTGCCTAGCGGTAAATCCGGCCCTGCTCTCACCAGAGTAATCACCCCTCTAGGGCTTCTCACGTTTAGATAAATTGGTGATAAAGACAGCAGAAGAGCAATGTGACTTGGGTTAAATGGATCATGCTGTAAACCTGGGGCCTGAGACATTAAGCAGAGCAAAGCAAAAAAAAGGAGTAACTTTGCACCTCGGCAAAACCATGTTGCATTGAAGGGGGAGGTAAATTTAAATTGTGGGGACAGATTAATAGTTGGGATAGAGCATGTCCTAAATCAACTTTAAATTTCAGTGTATCAATAAAGTTATCAAATATTTGTGTGCTACATGACACAAAAGGCAGTATTTTCTTCATGTGCAAAATAATAAACAAATCTGACCAGGATTAAACTTACTCCTTTTTGTTTTACCTTACTCTCCTTAATGACTCAGGCCCCTGGAGTTTTTACAATTGAAATATTCAGTATGTGTGCTCCAAATAAACCGCTGTTGTATATCTGGTCTGGAAACTCTATCCACTAAGGTAAAATCGCAGCTTTGCCTAGGTGTCTGCTGAACAGATATTTGGGTATGCCTGTGTTTTGCATTTTCATAGTGTGGATGTGTAGACGCTTTGTATGATATTATGCGATTGGTCTGAGAAATGCACATGTCTGGAGAAGTTAAAAAGTTGTCTTAAAGTAGTGTCTACTATAAAATGTGATACACTCCAATTACTTTGAATTTGTTTTCTACTAAAGTGCTGCCCTCAATTATGTTGTAAATAGCTCATTATTCATCACCTATAAAAAAAAAAAAAGATTCTATTATTGCAGGGAGTTGAGAAACGCATTTTGTTAAGTTACAATGCACCCATTTGATCATTAATGAAAGAAAATACATATTTAAAAAAGACATAACAAAACAATTTAAGCTAATTGTAACAAAAAATACTACAACTTTCTTTGTTAAAAAGTACTACTATCATGTAGAATAAGGCAAGTCCTGCTAGTATATTTTAAATTACTGAGACATTCTGTGACTATAAAAGCTGTACATCTGCCCCTTGTGCTTTTTTTATGATCACAGAATTCCTCAGTGATTTCTGATATCCTTACAGTGCATTATCAAATATATTATGGAGAAAATGACAGGTAAAAAGTGACAACTTGTTTATTTCAAATAAATATTTAACTATGTGACACGGGTTCATTGTTGGCATTATTTCAGGATTTGGAGAAGACAGACTGGTTCCAGGAGTGGCCTGACTCCTCCGTGAAGCACATCTACAGTTCTGTAGATAAAAATGCACAGAGACACCTAAGTGGCTGGGCAATGCGCAATACCAACAATCACAACTCTCGCATCTTGAAGAAGTCCTGCCTTGGTGTCCTTGTCTGCAGTAATGATTGTACCACCTCACATGGTAGGAAGATATACCTAAGGCCTGCCATATGTGACAAAGCACGGCAAAAGCAGCAAAGTAAGTGGCTGTGTTTGATTCTCCGCTGACTGTCTAGCCATAGCGGTGCAAAACCGTGACATTGTAAAGGAGGTGAATAAAGGTTCACTTTAGGCCTTTTTAAATATTATTACCTAGGTGAATAGACATCCTGTTATACCATTATCTTCAGCAAAAATATTATTTCAGTTAACTATTTTTGATTAAGTAACTGACTTCACAGAGGCCTGGAAAAGAGGATATCATCATCATCATCATTTATTTATATAGCGCCACTGATTCCACAGCGCTGTACAGAGAACTCATTCACATCTGTCCCTGCCCCTTTGGAGCTTACAGATACCCTAACACACACACACACACACACACACACACAGAGAGACTAAGGTCAATTTTGATAGCAGTCAATTAACCTACTAGAATGCTTTTGGATCGTGGGAGGAAACCGGAGCACCCGGAGGAAACCCACGTAAACATGGGGAGAACATACAAACTCCACATAGATAAGATCATGGTCGGGAATTGAACTCATGACCCCAGCGCTGTGAGGTAGAAGTACTAACCACTTAGCCACCGTGCTGCCAACAGTACATGTGCACTAGTGATAGGTGATGACGGTAATAAGGTATTACTGTGTCTGCTGATTCATATTTTAATCTTCACTAGTTTATATCTGGAAGGTGTCCGTTCCTTTATGTTGAAAGCCACTGACGTTTTGTAATAGGAGTGTTTGGGGTGGTAGCCTGGGTCTAGGGATATAAGGGGGCCTTGGTTTCCCAATTCAAACCCAGAGCTGCAAATACTGACTTTGACAAACGATAAAATAAGCTTGGGGTGAAGGGTCCCTGTATATCTCAAAGAACTTGTTTGATATATTCTTTGCTCTTTGTTGCATAAATGAGTATGTGGCCTACTGAGTATCTACAGGCTTGCAATGTGTTTTCTTGAAAAAATTAATCAAAGTGTTCTAGAATGGATATTGACAAATAACAAGTTAATAGGTGTTCTAGCAAGAAATACATATATTCATTAGGGCCTGCACCACCAAGGGCTTATGGTAGTTTTTATCTAATTAGGCCAGATTATCAACAGCAAAAAGTGTAAAAATGCCTCTCATGTGCCAAGGAGCCTGGTTGAGAAGAGTACACACAGGGGATGCCCTGTATTTCATGGATCACTGGCATGGTTGTAAAAGGATGTCCTCCCAACCACTCTGTGGGAAAGTTGTCATTTTATCCTGTCTCTGAGAGGGAAAAGTAGACAGGAATTTCCTTACAATGAGTGAGTACCACAATATATTGAGCTATCTTGTTGACATTTGGGATCAGAGCTATACTCTACCTGCAGCCCCCCGAACATGCACTTTCCTTGCTCATCATCTTGGCCTTAATTTTCTCATTCTACTACATAGTTACAAATGCCATCTGTATGGGATGCAATGATGAGAAGATACTGGACTTATGTGTGTTAGAGATCACGGCGGCCGCGGGCGCCGCCGCGACTCTTCTGGGTTCTCTGGGGACGCCCCGTCTGTTGCTACGGCAACCGGGGTGTCATTTCCGGTTTCAGCGTCCCGGTTGCCTGGGCAACAACCGGGACGCAGGGGAGTTCTGGCGCCGCGCCCGGCCAGCTGTCAAACAGCCAGGCGCGTGCGCATAGGAAGAGTTTGAGTCAGCCGTGCAAGGCTGTTGTAGATCAGTCAATCAGGGCTGATTAAGGATTTAGTTTACCGCTGGCACTCTGTCTTTTCCATTGGCTGCAGGATCTGCATTTTTATTATGCTGCAGCTGAGGACACATTCTGGACTGTGTCCTGATTAGCCATCAGTACTATTTAAGGCAGTGAGGATTTAGCCTCACTGCCGGTTATAGCGTTCTGTCCTCAGTCCTGCTGCCTGCTTGTGCTATCTGTTTGGTTCTTGCTACCTTGGATTGACTACCCGTGTTTTGACCCCTGCTTGTTCTTGGACCTGTGACCCTTCTCTTCTGACCTCAACCTTTTTTCCTGGATTTCGGATTTTGCTTCTCTGCCTGTGTGTCTGACCCTTCGCTTGTCTCTGGATATTGCATCTGTGCTTGTGACCCTTTGACCTAGGATTCTTCTTAACTACAGCCCGCCAATCACTCCACTCCTGGGTACTCCTTTAAGTCAGTATACGTTACTCGACCCTCGGTCGGCCCGCAGCCCAGTCTGTCCCCACCACTAGGGGCTCCAGCGAACACCGGGCCTTCATAGTAGACCCCGAGTCTCACTGTACTGGCTTGGGAGTTCCTAACAATGTGTAGCTAATTTTGCCCACTTAGCCTAGATGGTCTACCTGAGGCACACTTTTGTGCTGGCTGAGGGTACCGTGAGTTTGGAATCATTTAGGCAAAACAACTGGAAAAATACAAATGTACATTTATATCAAAAATAGATATATGCATATTTACAAATCACACAGGAATATAACACAGTTAACAAAAGTAAGGGTGTTCACCGCACAAGGGTCTACTACTCAACGCTTCCCTAAAGGGACTATATTCACCATGTTCCCTGGAGCACTGTCCTGATTACCAAACCACACTGTTCACCCCTCTGCCAGCAGGTGCGCTTTATATAGATCCAGAGCGCATGTCTTCCCTTGAAAACTACACCAATCTTGACAGGAGGTTTGACCATGGAAGTCAGTCTCGCAGATGAGCCTACCAGTCTGGACTAGATTGACTGGATCAAGGGCACAGTCCCGATAAGTACAAAAGCTCATTTCTTCCCTGAACTCATTTACATCAGTCCCTGCCCCATTGGGGCTTACAGTCTAAATTCCCTAACACACACACACACACACAGACAGACAGACTAGGGTCAATTTGTTAGCAGCCAATTAACCTATAAGTATGTTTTGGGAGTGTGGGAGGAAACTGGAGCACCTGGAGGAAACCCACGCAAACACGGGGAGAACATACAAACTCCACACAGATAAGGCCATGGTCGGGAATTGAACTCATGACCCCAGTGCTGTAAGGCGTGCTGCCCTATCTTATATTATATAGATATTACTTATTAATGTTTAGCATTGTGCGGTAATTATAGCTTCAGGGAGCACTGCATTATCTCACATTGGGATTCAAACACAATATACAGTAATTTATAAGAAATATACAGTAATCAGCAATTTAACAGAGAATGGTATTCTTTGGACATTCCACACTGATTTTTACCTAGCGAAAATGATACACATGAGGTTCCCTGCTATGCCAGGAAGCAGTTACTAAAGCAATCGCTACCCCCCTTACTCTATTTGAAGAGAGATAACAAATTTACATAGGACTTCTTTGACTTCCTTCCTTCAAACTATCTTAAAAACATGCCAATACTTACTGCATTAGGCACACTGTAGTAATAATCGTGCTATATTTATGAAGCCATCTGGCGATAATTAAAAATGATGTAAAACATCAAGCCTCAAAATACAGATACCACACAAATTCATACATAGCCATGAATAAAATAACAGTGAGAGGCGATGCCACGTGTGTTTAATCTTTATGTTTAATATGCCCTGCCCCCTATTTTCACCACACAAGGAGTATAAACACTTTGTAAAGATATAAAGTCAGCATTGCCTCTGAAAATAGTTCTGCAATTCTGTGAAACCATTGCTTGGAGACACAAGTATTGAACAAAAATGGATTCACCAGGGCACAAGAGGGACACTTTCTCACAATTATTATATAACATTACACAAATACATTTAAACTAGGAGCATTTTTGATAAATTATCCTCAGATTTGATGATTTAAAATTGGATCCTTAACAAATTGTACAAAAATATATTCAAGCTCTTCTCTATATGAAGGTATTGATTATTGAAGTGATAAAAAAGTTCTTAAATGTCTTTACTTTTAGTCTCTTAGTTTTTTTTATTGAATCAACTCTTGTCTATCTAGTTAGTAATGCCTGTTCTACTTGTTGTACTGTTAATTCAGGATAACCATTTTTTAGGAATCTCCCCTCAAGTAGTTGGACCTGTTTGTAAAAGAATACTGTACATTTAAAAACTGTGGACTCCAGCTACTTTCCACAAGACATTCTGACTTTACTCTTGTGTGGAATGTCCACTTCAAAGGAGTCTCACACCAAGGAATCTCACACCTCCCCCAGTAGAACACCTTTGCCCAACTGCTTTATTTTGGACAAATTTATGTGACTCTCTGTTAGCAACAATATAGGAAACTCACTCTGGTTTGTTCAATATTCCCTAGTTCAAAATATATTTTTAGGGTAAAGAGAACTTAAAAAAAGATTGGACACAGCAAAATTCTATATGATTCATACTCTGCACCCCGCTATCATATTTGGATCACACACATAGTTGATTGAACAATTATCTCTGTAAACAAGAAAAAAAACCAAGAATGCAGCCCAGCTCAACAAATAACACAGACCCTGCACTAAATATGCAGAAAACTACCTCAGGCCCTCTGGTATGCCCTATAAGAACTGTCCTCTGCTTTGGGTCTCAGAGACCTTTTCACCATTCCGCCCCTGGAGATGGGAAGATATTTCTACAGGAAATTGCAGACATTGTTGCTGGTCTAGTCCTGGAGCATCACAGATTAATTATCCTGGGGAGATTTCACACATTGGCCAATATGTCCTCTGCACAATGAATACTTTGGGTCTCACACAAGTTATTCTCTCTGCTACACATAAAACTGGCCACACACTCAATTAGATTAGAAGTCTCTGACCCAATGATAAAGCCAGTTACTTAGTCAGACCACCACCCATTTGATTCTCAGTCGTAACCCTTCAAAATAGAACTTAATGAAATGAGGGACGTTACTTTCCATGCTCTGATCGCAAAGCTGGATATCTGTGATGTAATGGGTACCTGTGAGGACCATTGTTCTCATGTCTATTGCTAAAATAGGATGTGAACGCTGCAATGGATACTATCGCTCTTGTCCAGTCCTGGTGCATGTGCTTATCAATCTAATAGCAAGAGACAGAGGTGTTTGTTCAATTTTAATTTTCATGGACCTTTTTGCAGCATAGAGATGGCACAGTCCTTATCTGGTTCAAATCATTTATCAATGGAAGGTCACAGAGTGTGTCTTCGCGAGCATTGTCATCTCCACCAGTGCCCTGTGTCATTCCACAGAGTTTTATCCTATCTCCCTTGCTATTTGCAGTATACATGCAACTTGAGTGAAATAATCAGATGTCATGGCCTGGATTACTACTGCTATGTAGATGATACTCAAAGGTACAAGTCCTTTGTTCAGGGTACTAAGAACTCAAAATCAGTCCTAAATGCCTGTCTAGATAAGTTGCAGAAGTTGATGAGTGCCAGATGGCTGAGATTGAATCCTGTTAAAACAGCAAGTACAACTGCAGGGCCGGTGCTAGGGTCCATTGCGCCCTAGGCAAAATCGGCGCCCCCCCCCCCCCCGCAAAAATCGGCGCCCTCCTCCCTCCTCCCCCCTCACCCCGTCTTTTCTTACCTTGTCTCACCACCGCCGCCTCTCTGCTTCGTCTCCTCCCCTCCACTCACTGACACTAGTGAGCGGTTCCGGTTCTGTGGCGCCCTCCAAACGCCCTCCAGAGCCCGGCGCCCTAGGCAAGTGCCTAACCTTGCCTAATGGGAGCGCCGGGCCTGGCTCCCTGTCAAATAACAAGACACAGCTGGGCCAACCAAGTGGGCCTAAGCTTGGGAGTTTGGAGTTCTCTATGATCATGTGCGGAATCTTGGTGTTGTCCTTGATTGTGGCTTTACACTTAAACTTAGGTTTCAGCCATGATCAAATCTTCATTCTTTTAGCTGAGAAACATAGTAAGAATAAGGGATTTGATGCCCCCAGACGATCTTCCTACAGTCATACATGCGTTTGTGTCCTCATGCTTGGACTACTGCAATGTGCTCTACCCAGGTATCCCAGAAAAAGAACTGCACCAGTTGCAGCTGTTACAAAGTGCAGGAGCTAGGTTGTTAGCTAACCATCCCTGTTCCTGCCACATAACACCTGTTCTTCATTATTTTTATTAGCTGCCTGTGAGATGGCGAATCTGTTTCCCAATTGGCTTATTGATATTCAAAGCCCTATATAACCATGGTCTTAGGGACTTGAAGCAGTTTCTGATTGCTTATACTGCCACTGGCTTACTTTGAGCCTCAGATAAAGAACTACTAACAGTACCTAGAATCTAACACGCTTCATTTGGGGCTTAAGCTTATAGCTTTGCGGCTTCGAGTCTCTGGAACTCCCTGCCTTGCACAATGTGAAATCTTCAAAAAGAAACTGGAAGACGTACCTGTTGACTCAAGCATTCCATTAATGACCCTTTATTTAAAAACAATCCAAATGCTTAGCTCTCTTTTCTATACTCTGTTAATTCTATGTTTGTTTTATATCATGTGTTTTTAATCTAAAAATGTAAAGCACTGTGAGTCCTATTGCGAGAAAAGTGCTATAAAAATGAAATTATTATTAATAATAAATATAAATAAATTATTTACTTAGACGAGTACTTCCTTTGAATCCTTAGCATTTGGCTAAAGGGATATTAAATATGCAGGTCCAAAGGTGACACCTAGTAGGATCTAAGTGAGAATTTATGTTAGTTTCTTTGAAATGGGTAAATGCATCCTTTGTGACTTACGTGATTGAGATATTTAAATCCAGGAAGGTGATTTTTCATTTGAAATTGAGAATATGTGAATATTAAATTGTAGTATTCACCGTTTAGTTCTATAGTAGAATAGTAGAATTCTACCATTTAGTAGAATATGTTTAGTGAGAACTCATTTGGTGAGCATTATACTAATATTATCCATGTGTCATGGCCTTCTCAGTCACCAGGTCCGAACCCAATCGAGCATTTATGGTATATTTTGGAACATCACCTGAGACTGCATGATGCAGCACCAATCTTGTGGAAGATGTGCTGTATATTTCCTGCTCAAGGCCACGGTGCATAAATGATGGCTGAACACCATAATCAGTGACTTTATATTGGTGTATAATGGTGTTCCTATTTTAATGTTCTAATGAGCCTTTAATAGCTTAGTGTTGCATGGTATATTAGTATACATGCTAAATTATTTGTAATGCATTTATATGGATTGTAATTGTATGAGACTGTCTTGCCACCAGTGCCTATCTTCCATATATTTTGTACAATTTATTTGTTATTCATTCATGCTAATGTGGTGTTATTTAATAAAATTGTGCAAATAGTGCAGGTATGCTGCAATCCATATCAAATATTCATATATGATCTTTCATTAGACAAACTACATTAGATTCCTGAAAGATGATATTCAATTGGTCGTATTGGGCACATCATGTCAATGCTCTTTGTAACATGTTATTAAATAAACCCCACTATGTTCTGATGAAATATTGGATTAAATTAACCAGAGCCTCATTATAAAAAAGGACAAAATATTAGAAGATAGTAGATTTTATAAATTCTCCTTAATGGTTTCACCTTTCAGGTAAACAATGTCCAAATTGCAGAGGAACATTGAAACTAGTGTCCTGTCGTGGCCACGGTGGATTTCCAGTTACCAACTTCTGGAGGCATGAGGGGCAATTCATATATTTTCAGGTCAGTGACAAACAGCAACGTTTCCTGAGGTAAGAAGTTTTACCTGGGGCTATAGAAGCTCATGGCTGTGTTATAATTAATATGTTAATACTAAATGAAAGAGGGCGGGGCTACAGGTCTGTGACGGGAGCTGTATCATGAGGGGTAGGACAAGCAACATACCACTGAGAATTTGATGTGCATGTTCCCCCAGTGTCATTGAGTAGTGATGTGAGGCTCCTGTCAAACTTGCATGAAATGAAGTCCAAGTTGATACATCCAAGTTGTTAATGTTGACAAGCATTTCTCAATTGTTGGGTAAAGCTCTCACTATCTGTTCTTAAAATATGTAAGTTAACAATTCATAAAAATGAGTTTAAAATTCAGGAAATACAGGCTATTTAAGATATTGTATCCATTTACTATCCATTGTAAGAAACTTTAATGGTAGGTTCATTTATTTACATAATTTTGAAAATAGAATATGAAAAAAATGCTTAAAACATTCATAAAAAACTGGCTAGATATGTTTTCTTCAGGAGTAAACTGTAGCACCACAATAGAAGTTACTATTATCTTTTATTATAAAGTACTGACATCTTACACAGTGCTGTACATTGATTGGAACATGAAACATTACAATCAGTGACATAAAACAAAAGGCAAAGATAGCTCTGCCCAAATGAGCTTTACAATATGAGGTGTGGGGAACACTTAATACATATGATAGAAGAATTGAAGCTACTGGTGTTGAAAATGTATATGGCTATTCTTAAGCAGCAGCATTATAAGTCATTGGCAACTGTTATTTCTTTGCAGCTACCGATGGGGAGGTATGGTTGGAATGAGTAGAGTCAGCAGAAGGCAGAGACATGAATCAGTCACTGTAGAAATCTTAAAATAGTCAGCTGTTTTCAACCATAACTGTCCTGCACCATTTATTTTAACTAACCCTTCTTCCTTTTCTGCTTCTATAGAAGGCTTTTGCTTTCTTGCTGCACGGGTACTCTAGGGGTTGTCAGTCAGCAGTTGAGTAAAGTTGGGTACATTCATGCAATTATTGTGCAGACCACATGATAAACATCCGTTTGGTCAGATATTGCGAGAATGTATATGCTCCCACGATCCAATTTAGCGGACCACGTTGTTTGAATTTTCTAAGGTTCCTAAAAATCAAGATCAATGATGGAACAATGTTGTGAAAATTTGGAAGTGTGTGCGTACAAACAATCTGTTCAATACTTCTGCCAATAGTTCCAACAACAGTTCAGCCTTTGTGGGTGTGCATATTAAAATCTATAATGTTGTCTCCTATATGTTGTGTTTTGTAAATGTACATAAGCACATGTGAATACAGTGATGTTTGCAAATCGATAGTGAACGTTCTTTACATACTCTATATGTCATCTATTTGTTCCTGTATGCAAGTGTCTACAACATTAACTGTAAACACATGTACACATATATATTGTCAATAAAGTCTCATTTATTTATTATGTGAAAACTTCTTAAATCTTGTTCTATCTATCTATCTATCTATCTATCTATCTATCTATCTATCTATCTATCTATCTATCTATCTATCTATTTATACACACACATACACACACACGAATACCTGTTATGGCCAGTATAAATCATATAGACAAGTCAATAGGTTCAGTACACCTGCTTAGCACTTGCATATGTACCACAGCACATCTCAAGTGGGCAAAAGTGTATTGATCATGAAATGTAATCACATGTACATAAGCCTAAAGAGTCTCAGTAAACTCTCATTTAAGTGCTATGTGTACATTTCTTAATAGATAGCTATACATATGTTATTATTATATATATAGATATATATATATAAAAAATTGTATATATATATATATATATACTAGCAGAATACCCGGTGTTGCCCGGGATTTAAAGAATGTTTATTTACAAAAATCAATCTAAATATTAAACATACATGTAAATATCATGTTAAAATTGGACCAGTAGAAGGTGAAAAGTGAAAATGTCAAACTGTATATGATGGAACGAACCGATAAACAATTACTTCAAAACAGCTTGATAAACTATATTTCTCGTTTCTTCATTTGGGGCAAATACAAACAAATTTCTTGGTGATCCAACTCTTGAGCACACAACGTAAAATTGTCCATGAGAAAAGCAAGGTGATTCCAAGTTGACTCCAGCTACATGTAAAGATTGTCCTTGGGCCTTATTGATAGACATGGCAAAAGCTAAACGAACTGGAAATTGTAGACGCTTATACAATACATCTGCAATGTTTGTCGAAAATCTCTAGCCAATACAACAGTGACTCCACCCATTAGTAAATCATTGCCTCTTAAAAATTGAAGTGTTTGAGGGCCTGTAAAGCATTTTTGTGGACATAGTGCATTGATCCCATACAATGACCTGACATTCCTGCAGAATCTGAGCTTTTTCTGTTCGTTTAGTGATATTGCAGACAGAAGTTTCACTTCGGGCCAGATTAAGCGGTAACTTGAAAGCTGAATGTGCTGTTCTTCCACCAGGGAGCAAAGTTGCAGCAATTCCAGAAGAGGCGACAGCAATAGCTATTTTGGAATGTACTCGAATTTTAGCAAGTAACAACTTGATGAGAAACGTCTTGCCTGTTCTTCCGGGTGCATCCAGAAAAAATATATTTCCCCTTTTTTTTGGAACTTCTTCCAAGACATTGTTCCAGACATTATAGAGTTATGGTCGTTTTCGATGATTTTTAGGTGTTACCCCCCTCGCCACCCCCACCCTTAGGAGTGCTATGGGTGTCTTGCCCCCACAATATTTGTTGTCAGACTGTAAGTCATATGTGTACCAGGTTTGGTGTAAATTGTTCCAGACATTCCAGAGTTATGGTCGTTTTCGATGATTTTTAGGTGTTACCCCCCTCCCCACCCCCACCCTTAGGAGTGCTAGGGGTGTCTTGCCCCCACAATATTTGTTGTCAGACTGTAAGTCATATGTGTACCAGGTTTGGTGTAAATTGTTCCAGACATTCCAGAGTTATGGTCGTTTTCGATGATTTTTAGGTGTTACCCCCCTCGCCACCCCCACCCTTAGGAGTGCTAGGGGTGTCTTGCCCCCACAATATTTGTTATCAGACTATAAGTTATATGTGTACCAGGTTTGGTGTAAATTGTTCCAGACATTCCAGAGTTATGGTCGTTTTCGATGATTTTTAGGTATTACCCCTCTCGACACCCCCACCCTTAGGATTGCTAGGGGTGCCTTGCCCCCACAATATTTGTTGTCAGACTGTAAGTCATATGTGTACCAGGTTTGGTGTAAATTGTTCCAGACATTCCAGAGTTATGGTAGTTTTCGATGATTTTTAGGTGTTACCCCCCTCACCACCCCCACCCCGTAATGAATTTCAATTTTAAATTTTTTTAGTTGCCTCTGTCATGTTTTAATACACTCGTATGCAAAATTTCATGATCTTCGCTTGAAAAATGTGGATTTGTATAGAAAGACAGACAGAAGGACAAATTTTCTCTTTTATATATTAGATATAGATATATATATATATATATATATATATATATATATATACAATTTTTTTTATATATATCATATATATATTATCATTTATCTATATAGCGCAAACATATTACGTAGCGCCCTAAAATTGGGGACAGACACGGTAAACTAATAAACAACTGGGTAAAACAGACAAAGAGGTGAGAAGGCTAACTCTCTCTCTCTCTCTCTCTCTCTCTCTCTCTCTATATATATAGTGGCAATAGGGGCAGTTTGCCACATGCAATTAAGGAAGAGACTAAGGGCTAGATTTACTAAGCTGCGGGTTTGAAAAAGTGGGGATGTTGCCTATAGCAACCAATCAGGTTCTAGCTTTCGTTTATTTAGTACCTTCTACAAAATGACAGCTAGAATCTGATTGGTTGCTATAGGTAACATCCCCACTTTTTCAAACCCGCAGCTTAGTAAATCTAGCTCTAATAGTTTCTCTGGGAATCTGCAGGTTCAGACTACAGACAAGGTTAAGTCTGCTCACTGTCCCACACACACAGCACAGGAACACAGTTGAAGCACCTGGGTGTAATTAATTAAGGGTACAGCTAGTGTAATGTGTATATATATATATATATATATATATATATATATATATATATATATATATATATATAATGCACTCATCATCTCCTGCACTGACTATTGCGATTCCCTCCCTACTGGTCTTCCCCAAAATAAGCTCAAGCCCCTGCAATCTAGATTGTCTCCTTGCAAATCATTCTTCCTCTGCTGAGCCACTCCGTCAGTCTCTACATTGATTGCCTGTTTTTTACCAAATCCAATATAAAATAGTTTTACTAACCTACAAGGCCATCAACAAAACTGCACCAACATACATCTCCTCACTTGTGTCAAAATATCTCCCAACTTGACACCTCCGTTCTGCACAAGATCTGCGTCTTTCTTCCACTCTCATCATATGCTCCAATTCCCAGTTACAGGACTTTTCTCAAGTTGTATCCACTCTATGGAATTCCCTCCCTCGCACAATAGCACTTTGCTCTGGTCTACAAACCTTCAAGTTTCCCTGAAAACCCCCTTCTTCATGCAAGATTATAATATTCCTCAACCACCCTCTTAACCACTCTTGGTTACCCTATTACCACCATTTGCACAATTCCCACAAAACAACCCCCTGATCAACATTGCTGTGTAACTAGATCATATAGAATACAAATCACATTTAACTTTGCAATCTGGCTGTACCGAAATGCAATATATAGACTTAAGCTCATGTATCAAACTCCCACTGTTCCTTAGATTGTAGACTTGGGAGCAGGGCATTCTTAACTCTTTGTATTACCCAGTACTATATATTATTGTGTTTGTCCCCAATTGTAAAGCGCTACGGAATCTGCTGGTGCTACATAAATAAATGATGATTTTATATATATATATATATATATATATATACTGTTCCAATGTGAAGCTACTTTTTATTACCTATTATAACCTATTATCTATTATAATAATAAGTTTAAAACATTTGGACAAGCCCACAGTACAACTGTTTACACCCTGCATCTGTAACACATCACATGTCAACTGTGTAGGCCTTTATTTCATGCCTATCAAGGGATGCCATCAAATAAGTCAGAGTTTTCTTTCAAAATACTTTCATTTTCAAACAGAGAAATTGTTTTTGTGTTTGAAACTTCTTCTTAATATAGAATGCAATGATTGATACATACCAAGATATACATATAGGAAATGTTCACAATACTCTATACAGCATCCAAAAAGTTATTTATCATATCAATATAATCATTTAGGCATACATATATGATCATTTCAAGTACAAATGTTGTGCACAGGGTACAACATGTATTCTCTACTGTGGTCCTATAAGTATGCCTTAAATATATATGATTTTTACAATGTTTTATTTCACATTATAAATGCATATAACCATACATATTTGTTGTATAGCCATCAATGATGTAGTGAGGTGCTTAACAAATTGCTACACTCTTTTCAGAGAAGAGTCTAAAAATCCACATATTTGAACTATATCATTTAACTATGATAGAATGCTATATTTGATTTAACTATGATTGAACTATATTGAGAATTTAACATTTGCTGGATAGAACCTTCCAGCAGTATTTTCGCATACATGTGATCTGACATCACTTCTGTATCTGGAACTTGTTTTTTCGTTTTCCCACTTTATCTCTTATCATATTAATAAATCTCTGCATTATTACTTCCTTTCTTTTATTTATTGTTTTGTCATTTGTTTTAAGCAATCATAGTCATGATGGGCCAGAATTCTGACCATTATCTCCATCTTCCTCTGACTCATTGGTGTTGTTCTTTTCCCATCATCCAATGGCATCCCTTGTTCTCGCCTTTCTTCCACTCCTCCTTCACTACTTTTCTCTCCCTCCATCGTCTCATATACGACTGGCGACAGTCTGTCCCCTCTGTGTTTACCCAGAATATTATTGTGCACCAGTGGGTTATACAATTGGTATGGACCAATCATGGCAGTTCTAGCAACATAGTGCGCAAAAGTTTCTCCGCCATTAGGGTTAGTCGACGGTGGATGTTTTTCAGAGCATTGTGACCCTTGATTCCAGTTTGGTACTTTCCAAACGGATTTCATGATTTATCTCCTTCATTTCACCACTATTATACCAAGGAAAGTACTTTATTATACCTGACTTTGTTATATATGACTATTGTGTGGATGGAAATGTTACATGTTTTATCTAATTTCAGAAATGTCATCATGGCATCTGATAATAATGTAGAGCACATGAAGGATTTCATTGAGGTCTACAGATCTCATCCCTACTTGTGGCAAAGCAAGTCAAAAGACTACTGCAACAAGCAGAAGAGGATGAAGGTTTAACAGGAAATTATGAGAGTCAGCCTCCCTCACTATCCTGAGGCCACAGCAGAATGGGTCAGAGGGAAGATACAAACATGTGTACTGTGTTCCGCAAAGAATTATATAGGATGGAGGCTTCGAAAAGATCTGGGGCAGCGGCTGAAGATGCGTATGTACCAAGGCTGTGGTACTTCGATCTCCTGAAGTTCACAGTGGATCAGGTTGCCTGACCATCTAAAGGCAAGTTGCCCCAGGGGGAATCAAGTTCCTCATCTGTCCCTCAAGAAGAAAAAAGACATACCAGCAAGTGGCATAGTAGATAAACACACAAATATATATATATATATATATATATATATATATATATATATATATATATATATATACTGTGAAAAGTGTGCAAACAGATGGCTCCTCACACAGGTTTCTGCTGAAGCACTTTGATGCTTATTTACTTGTCAGGATGGATAAACAGTCTTGGCAGTGTATTCAGCAATCAAATGAAACATTCACAGAAGTAAACAGTCCTATAGCCCACCACTCTCTCCAATATTACACGGTGTCAATGTCCCAATTGCCAATATATATATATATATATATATATATATATATATATATACATATATATATATACACACACACACACATGTATATATACACACATATATATATATATATATATATATATATATAAATATCTCCCGTCTCCCATTGTGGCATGTGTGAAAAGGACTCTCTCCCAGTCCTTGGTCGATCAACTAAAATTTTTAGTTCTCCTTTTTCTCCTGTTGTTTACAGTGTTGTCGCCATGGCGACAAGCAAATAAGCCCAAGATTTTTATTTTATTTGGTAGGCTCATTATAACAATAAAACCTAGCTTGTGTATAGTTCTGCAGGGAGGGGATCAAACATTAACTGTACACAACACAATGAATGGCGATTATACTACTTTCTGTTCCTGGATGTTTGTGTATGTGTTTGTGAGCGGTGAGGTTCAGACCATTATTTAAATTAGGTTTGCATATTGCTGTAGGGTAGGCTGATATCTGGAGAGTGTGTATAAGGTCACAATCATTTCAGCAGATGGTTACGAGAGATGCAGATCTGACAGTAAATTGCCTAGGTGTATACACATGAATCAGTATGGTCATTGGGGCATTCAGTTGTTGGTAAAATCCTCACAGAAATCGCAGCTGAAGTAAGATTGCATAACTGTGTACCCAACTTAACAGTGTGCCTGTAGTATCATGCTAACTGCTGTAAACTGAGGCAGGACAGTTATTCCCGATGTTTGTCAGCTTCTGTATGCAGTAGAGTTCTAAACAACCCAGTCCTTGACATATAATGTGTACTTCAATTTTCATGCTTTTTTATCACTTTTACTGGTGCATATATATAAATGAGCCCCCAATCAGTTATGCCATGCAACACCCCAACAACTCTTCTTGGTTGAGTGTCACTGTCTTCCTCCGGTCAGCAGTAAGCTCACTTTATTCACTTCAAATGGTCACGAGCTATAGATGCAAGGGACCTCAGCCTTCAGGTACTAGATAGGTAGGCAGGCAGGCTGATAGCTAGAAATGACACCTTTTAAATACTTGCTAAGGGAGCCAAATTAAAGGTGTGTGGACCAAGTGTAGGCAACCTGTGGAGCTACAAGTCATAGTGTTCCCTGGTATTTTTGGTATGGATAGATCAAGATCAAGCACAAATCAATAACGCTCACCCAATCTGGCAGAGTGGCATAATAGATACATCCGTCTTGCCAGAACTCCTGACATGGCAATCCGTGTCGGACTGGGGCATGAAGGGCCCACCGGGGGACTGCTACGCTAGGGGCCCACCAGAGCGAGTGTGGCCAACCATCACAGAGGCGAGACCAGACACTAGAGGGGGAGTGGTTAGCTCACGAAGGACAGCTAGCACCATAGTGTAGTATATAAACAATGCAGTGTGTGTATAAAGAGTACACAGTCTTGACCTGCACCTTAGATTGGGCAGAACAGTCACCAAAAATTGGGATTATCCCACTAGACCAGGCTTGGCTAACCTGTGGCACTCCAGATGTTGTGAAACTACAAGCCTCAGCATGCTTTGCCAATATATAGCAGCCTATTGCTAGAAGGGTATGCTGGGACTTGTAGTTTCACAAAACCTGGAGTGCCACAGGTTAGCCAAACCTGCACTAGACTCAGAACATTTGACAGACTGTCCTACCTGTTCTTGTCACTTTTACCACCTGTGGCTGCTGGTTTCTTTAGTTGCGGCTTGTCTGGATCCTGGAATGTTGAGGGCCCTATTTATAAAAGATAATGGGTACATTTAGAAAATTCCAACCAGCCCTGACGGTAAATCAATAGGACCCACAATTAATACTTAGGCCTTCCTCCAGCCCCAACATAAAAGTAATAGTATTCCCATTTGATAAACCTATTTCCCTCCCTCCAGACAGCCCCTGCAATAAATTAATCACATTTATGTATAATAAATATACCTATTTCCCGCAACCGTCACTGCCATTAAATAATTAATATTCACATTTAATAGATATACCTCATGCTCCTCAAACTCAGCCCCACATTCAATTAATAGCGCTCAAACCACCCCATCTTAAATTAAAAGTCCCCACTATAAAATTAAATTGCCCCATCTTCACCCTACAAAGAAAATAGCACCCATTATTTAGCCACCACCTACCACACACATTACATTTCCACAAGCCCGTTGTGCCATCACACACATTACTGTGCCCCTTCATCACCATGCTGTGCCTCCTTATGATCACACTGCGCCCTCCATGCTGCTTTTGCTCCCCCCTTCTCCTGGCCCCCCTTCACACTCTGCCATGCTGTCTGTGCTCCCCCTTCACTCTGACATGCTCCTCCTTCTCTCTGCCATGCTCCCCCTTCCCTCTGCCATACTCCTCCTTCTCTCTGCCATGCTCCCTCTTCCCTCTGCCATGCTCCCCCTTCTCTACCATGCTCCCCCTTCACTCTGCCATGCTCCCACTTCACTCTGCCATGCTCCCCCTTCTCTGCCATGCTCCCCCTTCACTCTGCCATGCTCCCCTATCACTAATCTTTTCTGCTTCTTCTTTTTCTTCTCTTCTGTCTTGCTGGTGCTCCTCACTGAACGCCGGGCGTGATGACGTCACGCCCGACATTCAGTGCGAACGGAGCCGGCGCCGCGGTCACGTGGGGTTTTTGTTTTTTTTAAAAGTTTATCACTCGCCCCACCAACGAAGAGGGGAGCGATTCAGGGTCGGGGCCTACCGGGGGATAGCCCGGTCCCCCAGCGGGCCAGTCCGACCCTGATGGCAATATGTTTGGCAGTTTCACTGCATCTCTTGAACATATCAGGGGTTTTAAGACATCTAATACAAAGCATTTCTTACAATATGGTTATTGTCCCTAGTAATAAAAATGTGTCTAATTTTTGGCTGTCCATGCAAAAAAAAAAGCAGATCAGTCAAAGCACTAAGTTTCTCGTAGCATTCACCACACCAATGGTTTGGTGGTTTGGGATTTGAATAGTGTTATGAGACAAGTATTTGCAGTGCCTGTTAGAACATGCGCCATAGTAACATTTGTGGTGGGGTGTCAGGTGCCAGGGACACATTCCCCCCCCCCCCCCCCCCCCCACTCCCTTACACAGTTCTTCTGAACATGCACAGAGCAGGTACAGTAACACCCACAAGGGGCTTTACTGAGCTTGCACCAGCGCATGCATATGTAGGTGGATAAGTTTACATAAGCAACAAGTGATTTTCCACATAGGAATTATAGATCATCAACATTTATTTATATAGCACCAGCAGATTCCATAGCGCTTTACAAGTGAGAACAGTATTAAAACAATACTGGGTAATACTGACAGAGAGGTAAGAGGGCCCTGCTCACAAGCTTACAATCTATGGGACAATGGTTTGCTACACAAGGGTAAGTGCTACATGATATTGAATATTTGTCCAGATAGAAAGCAAAGGTTACAAAGTATTTAGTAGGATGTATGCTCAGTCACACAAATATGTTGGTCAGACAGTTGTTGTCTTGTGTTAGCTGTGTAAAAGGTGGTAATAGGGTAACCTAGGGAGATTAAGAGGGTGGTAGAGGAATATTATAAGCTTGCCTGAAGAGGTGGATTTTCAGAGAACACTTGAAGGTTTGAAGACTAGAGGAATTCATATAAGCACAGCTATTACTTTTAACCCCCCATCATTCCAGAAACCTTCAGCCTCTCTTGTGCCACAACTTGTAACAGTTGTTCACCTACTGCATACTGTATGACTGAGAGACACAGCATTTGAGTGAGTGAAAGTAGAGACATCCTGCTGGGAGTGGAGAGGTAGCATTGTATACATTGAAGGGCTGAGAGAACAGTAGTAATTAAGTGTCAGAACTAGAGATGGTCACTGACCCCCGTGTTTTGGTTTTGGATTCGGTTTTGGATCTGGATTACCGTCGTGTTTTGGTTTTGGTTTTGGTTTTGCAAAACCGCCATTGCGTGTTTTGGTTTTGGTTTTGGTTTTGTTTGGTTTTGTTTTGCTATTTTTTGGGAAAATCCATGTTTTTGGGCCTAAATTAACCCAATTTAGTGCTCCAACTGTTTTAGAGACAAGTAATCTAATTGTTGAGGTAATAAATCATCCAAAAAAACAGTTTAATTCTTCGTTGGTAGGCCTATTCTACACACAAAACAGATTGTCTTCCTCTCCATCTATGCATATTGGCAATGCAGCCATCGTCTTGAATGTATATTACACCCTACACTTATAGTTAAATATGTAAAGAAATGGAAAAAGCCAGTTTGGTTTCTGTCTCTCAAGGCCCCCCTCCACTTGTATAAAATACCAAAAAATTCAGCCATTATAGACTGTACAATATTAATTGACATGGAGAAAGCCAGTTTGGTTTCTGTCTCTCTAGGCCCCCCTCCACTTGTATAAAATACCAAACAATTCAGCCATTATAGACTGTACAATATAAATTGAAATGGACAAAGGCAGTTTGGTATCTGTCTGCATCAGATCCTCTCTCCACTAGGAGTAAAATAGAAAACTATTCAGCCGTTATATAATCTAGAATATAAATAGAAATTGAGAAAGGCAATTTGGTATCTGTCTGCATCATAATCATCAACATCATCATTAGCGCCCTCGTCGCCTACACAAATCTCCCCCTCATCCTCTTCTAATTCCAAAGTGGCATCCTCAATTTGGGTATCACCGGCTACACTCGGGCTATTAAGGCACACATCAGCAGAATGCTCACGATTAGACATCCCACTGTTGGATGGACTCTCCACAGGAATTGTTGTCATTTGTGAATCAGAGCAAATATTCTCCTGTAATGCCTCACTGTTATCTTGCAGCTCGGCTTTGACGCGTAACAGTAGCTGTGCACCAATTGTAGGCTGGGTAACTTTTTGGGATCTGCCACTAATACCCAAAGGTGAAGGCCTCATTCTCTCTTTGCCACTGCGTGTGTAGAATGGCATGCCTGCAATTTTTTTTTTATCGTCACTTAACTTTTGCTCAGTTACACTTCTTTTCCGCTTCAATACAGTACATTTTTTTTGGGTTTTTGGTTTTTGCACTAATTTGGAAACACTCTGTTGTTTGACATCGCCTTGGCCAGATGACGTACTGGGAACACTAACATCAGGACTGGTGACAGAACCTGGTTGCTCATTCAGATCATATGTGGACTGCTTTGAATCCATTCTGAGCGCAAACCACTGGGGAGTGCTAAAAATTATTTGGTAGATACTGCTGACAGATATGACTTTTGACAGCCAGAAATATTAATGCACAATTAGGGAGGACACCCCAAAAGCACTGAGGAGTGCTAAAAATTATTTAGTAGATACTGCTGACAGATATGACTTTTGACAGCCAGAAATATTAATGCACAATTAGGGAGGACACCCCAAAAACACTGAGGAGTGCTACAAATTATTGAGTAGATACTGCTGACAGATATGACTTTTGACAGCCAGAAATATTAATGCACAATTAGGGAGGACACCCCAAAAACACTGAGGAGTGCTAAAAATTATTGAGTAGATACTGCTGACAGATATGACTTTTGACAGCCAGAAATATTAATGCACAATTAGGGAGGACACCCCAAAAACACTGAGGAGTGCTACAAATTATTGAGTAGATACTGCTGACAGATATGACTTTTGACAGCCAGAAATATTAATGCACAATTAGGGAGGACACCCCAAAAACACTGAGGAGTGCTAAAAATTATTGAGTAGATACTGCTGACAGATATGACTTTTGACAGCCAGAAATATTAATGCACAATTAGGGAGGACACCCCAAAAACACTGAGGAGTGCTACAAATTATTGAGTAGATACTGCTGACAGATATGACTTTTGACAGCCAGAAATATTAATGCACAATTAGGGAGGACACCCCAAAAACACTGAGGAGTGCTAAAAATTATTGAGTAGATACTGCTGACAGATATGACTTTTGACAGCCAGAAATATTAATGCACAATTAGGGAGGACACCCCAAAAACACTGAGGTGTGCTACAAATTATTTAGTAGATAATGCTGACAGATATGACTTTTGACAGCCAGAAATATTAATGCACAATTATGGGGGACACCCCAAAAGCGCTGGGGAGTGCCAAATATGAAGAAAAAATAATAAACCTCTATCCTCCTCTCTGCACTAGCGATTTTGGTTAGAGCAATTGCAAGAACAATATGGTATTCTCTGTCCCTGCTCTAATTAGCCTATGACTACACCCTGCTCTCTCCCTCTGTCAAATGGCGATGGATTGCTGTGGAGGCGTGTATTTATAAAGTTGAAGTATCGCGAGAACCGAGTCCCGAGATCCGACGACGTCACAATGACGTTCGGCCTCGATTTGGATTCGGAATGGGCGGGAGAGTACCGAGCTGCTCAGCTCGGTACTCGGATACCCAAAGTTCGGGTGGGTTCGGTTCTCGGAGAACCGGACCCGCCCATCTCTAGTCAGAACCCACGCAAGTGACAGGGGGTTAAATTAGCAAAGCTACCATGGGTAGTAAGTTGAGGTGTTGAAGGTTTATATGTAAGTCTGAGACTAGAGGTGCTATTTATTCCGTGTAAACCATTTGAGTAGGTGGGGCATTTGCCCATACTAGCGCTGCTTGGATAAGTACATGTCTACTTCACATGTGCTTACACTTTGCAACCATCTTTATATTAAAATTAAAAAAGGGCCAAGTATATTTATCAATAAAAGTGTGGTGCACTGTATAATCAAATCACACGTCCAGAGTGTATGCTGGAACAGCCTCTTGTAGGAGAGGGCATGATTGATCTCTCTCACCTGTACACAATCTTACCCTCTACCATGCAGCTATTAGTCCAAATAAGAGGTATAAGAGGCACTTACTGCAACTATATAGCCAGTCTTCTTCAGTTAGAAGTATAAATGTTCATAGCATAAAGATGTGCAATAGAAATAGTATAGGTAAGGTCAATTTGCAGGTTTCAAAATAAATTTAAAATTTGTGTTTCTAGGTATAGTCTCATAACCTGGTTCAATTGTAATAACCCTTTTGCCACCCATCATCATCAGCTATTTATATTGCACACTAATTCTGCAGCTTTGTACAGAGAACTCATTCACATCAGTCCCTGACCCATTGGAGTTTACAGTCTAAAATCCCTAATACACATACACACTGACAGAGAGAGAGAGAAACTTAGGTCAATTTAATAGCAACCAATTAACCTACCATTATGTTTTTGGAGTGTGAGAGGAAACCCACGCAAACACGGGGAGAACATACAAACTCCACCCAGATAAGGACATGGTCAGGAATCAAACTCATGACCCCAGTGCTGTAAGGCAGAAGTGTCTCTTTCTTAAATCAAGCTCCTTCTTCCCCTACTTGTTCCAGACTCATCCCCTTCTCATTAGACAATGCCATGCTGTTGAGTTTAACAGTTCCAAAATCTCCAAGTAACCTAATTTTCTTCCCTTTTGATAGTTCATCAAGATGACTAAATTCATAGTCTTTATACTCTCCTATTTTACTCCACTCAGCCTGCCTGGTATACCCTTTTCATCAGGGGTTTGGCTGGGCCTTGAGATTATATACCATAATCAGAACTTGGACAAATAGGGTGACACACATCTCTCCATTTGAAAGGTTTTGCAGAGTCTTAGGGACTACTCATTTCCTCCTTCCTTCTGATGTCTATATTTTCTAGGATTTAGGTACAGTAATAGGCCATACTTCTAGTGGGTCATACATTTCATACAGTGACCATGGGCAAAGTGTTAGTCAAGTGAAGGGTCCTGCATGGGTGTTCCCTAGCTCTCATTCCATATTCTACTAAAAACTATATATGTTAGACATTTGTGATAGAAGTGTAATGTTGAAAAGAAAATATGTATTATTGTAATACCGATCTATATTTGACCTTAAAGTGTCTTCCACGGATATCAGTAGAACAGGGTTCAGTAATAGGCTTGGCATCAATAGATGGAGAAGAAACCTGCAAAACCCTAATGCATATATATAATGCATGTCAGCAAAAGGAAGAAACTATTCCGTAGATAACCACAGTTCTACTAATCTACTTTTCATTCTGATCTAATAACATTTATTTATTTTACTATTGTGGTGGTCATCAGTGGCACTTGAAAGGGATAATTCCAATGGGTTTGGAGAGGTGATATCCACATATACATTTTGAATAGGTCCAATCACCATGTTGGATGTTATGGGCAGGCTGGAACTTGGTAAGCCTTAATTCTTTCTTGTAAAAAAAAGTGTGGTTATCCCATTCTCCCAGCCCAATATTCTCACCTACTTCAACCTACTCTACGCCACTTCAATCCATCCTCCTTCCCACCTACCCACCTGGAATGCAAAAAATATCCCTTTAGTTCCTATGACTTCTCACTGCCGCCCCCCCCCCCCCTCCCTCTAGAATGTAAGCTCTCATTGGTAGGGTCATCTACTCAATGTCTCACGTGTCCATTCTGCCTTTTTTGTTTGTCCCTGCCATATCTGATGCTAAATTGTTTCTGTATGTCATGCGATTTGTTCTGTTAATTGCATTCATATATGTATTATTCTGCTCTGTACCCATGTACTTGTTAAGTCTACTGCTTTCATCTATTTCATATTTGTACTACTATGTCAGGAGCAACAAGTGTCAAACTGGGGCGTGAAGGGCCCACCGGGGGACTGCACCGCTAGGGGCCCACCAGAGGGTGTGGGGCCAGCCATCAAAGAGGGGAGACCAGACACTAGAGGGGAAGTGGTCAGCCCACGAAGGACAGCTAGCACCATAGTGTAGTATATAAAGCGTAGTATATAAGAAGTAAGCGCTGGGCTGGGTCGATCCCGGGTGACCGGCTGCCATAGCAACGGGTGAGATATTGGCTGGGTCACGCTCAGGGAACGGGACGGTAGTTTTATTATCGTTACCCACAGCGCACACAGGGTAAATGAATAGGGGGCACAATGGAGGAATGGAAAGTTCATCCTGGTGGGTGAAGGCACACACATGGATAATAAAAGGGGTGAGGGGGACCTAGGAGCCGTGATCATTTCATTCTGGCTCTGGTTAGGGATGAAATTATATGGGGGAGCGGGGTTTGTTCACAGATGGGCAGATCTGCACACAGGGTTGAGAGAGGAGTCATCTCTTCCTCAGGGAGGTGGATAGGCATGAAATGAAGGGTGCTGAGGGATAAGGTGTGTGATGCTCTGCTCACACAGTGTTAATGAAGGAGAGGGGGCACATAGGAGTGGTGTAGATTTTCATAGAGAAAAGATGGGGTGTAAAGGACACTTGGAAAGGAAAATAGGTGTTTGGGACAAGGTGTACTATGTTTTGCACACTGTGTTAATGAAGGGGAGGGGGGCATAGAGTAGTGGTAGTGATTTTATTCGGGGGGTAAAATAAAAGTATACTGATAGATAAAATTAAATAAGGTGGGGTGAAAGTATACTGATAGGTAAATCGGGGTTAAAGGGGTACAGGAAAGTATGAGGGTGGCTGAGCGATAAAGTGTGTCATGCTTTGCACACTAGATTACTGAATGAGATGGGTCATGTAAGTAGACCTTTAGCGTAAACTGGGGGTGTAAGGGTCACAGCTGAGGGATAAGGCATACAATGCTCTGCACACACGGTTGATGAAAGGGAGGGGACATTATGGAGTGGTGGAGACTTTATCCTGGGGTGTTGGGCATGAAATGAGGGATAGTATACATATGGGGGTATAAGGGTTACAGGATAGATATAAGGGTGCTATAGGGTAAAGTGCACACAGAGTTAATGAATGGGTATGGTCTCATAGTGCTGGAGATTTCATTCTGGGTGGTTAGGCATTGGGAGATAATACACTGATAGGAGAAAGTGGGTGTGAGGGGAATATGGCGAAAAAATAGGAGCTGGGTTTGATGAGCTCGGTGATGTCGCACACCTGGGGGTCAGTAAAGGGGAGAGAGCACACAGGATTTATTGAGATTTTTGGGTGGGAGGTAAGGCAAGAAATGGACATGAAAGCAAAGTAAGTGAAAACAACATTTAAAGCCATATGGATGTATAAAAAAAAAATGAGGGGAAAAATATTTGAGGGGAAAACTAATGACCGGTTCCAGGTTTGTTCTGAACATTTTACAGAGCAGTCTTACCGGTCTAGTGGGCTGCAGAAAACTTTGAAGAAATATGCTGTTCTATCAATCTATCTCCGGCCAGCGTCCTTTCTTCCTGCTCCCCTGGGCGGACAGGAACTCCTTCTCCCCTGCGCAAAGTGGAAAAATACACTACCGTGCTCTCTGCACCTGTGGTTACCCTAAGTGTCGCCGCCGCCGGGAACAGGCTGTTCGGTAAGCTCCGCCCTAACAATTGAGGGGGCGGAGCTTCATCCGGCGGGGCATACCGGTGGTAAGTCCGACAGGCCAGTCCGAGGCTGGGAGCAACGGAATTTGTGGCACCATATAAACAATAATAATACTTGACACACAATGCACAGTTGCCCCCTTTAAATTAAAAGTGTCAGACCGCTGGGTTGACATGGATTTACATATTATCACCTCACATGGGATCAGTCCAGCTTGTTTGTTATAGAAGGCACTGATGGTCATCAAAATTAGTGTAAGCACTTCTAACCAGGGCAGTTTTTTTCTAAGTTTGTCTTTGGCTCACATCCCAGGACCTGGGAGTATAACTAAGGCTGATTTGAAACTGTTGATATACATCATGTGTATGACTGTATGACAAATCCAGGTATTCTGATATTTTCTCACTTGTCTCAGAAGTGTTACCACACTGTCCAGATATGTTGCCCATCTCAACCGAATTGTCTGTTGGCTGGTATGTCAGACAAGAGTCAGTCCCGTGCCAATGGTGTTCAAAGGGGATGCCAAATAATGATGGAGGGTGAAAGAGGGCTGACACAATTGCTACCCCCTCTCCTACAGCTTCTGCTTCCCTCGGTTATAAGGCAGAAAAGGTGGACGGACAGTCAATGTGTCGTCATATACTGAAGGTCATGGTGTAATTGGTTAGCCTGTTGTAAATCCTGTACACGATGTAAACCATTATTTTCTTAAACTGTTTAGTACCGCAATTTTATGAGCTTCATTGTAAGACAATAACAGCTAAAGAATTAATTTTCTCCTTTGTTTTACACGTTTACTCAGGTACTGTTTGCAGCATTGTTTAAGCAATACTGCTAACGCTAATTGCTGGAGACCTACAACAGTTATAAATGACATGGGTAAATCCACATCAAAGATGGTAGAGGTTGTCATAAGCAAATTGTTAAAGTGGGTGGATCAACAGCAGGTACCTACAGGCATGTGTTTTATTATGTATCAACCACTGTTATTATCCACAAGTATGGGAAATAAAAGAACTAGGATGTTTTTGTCTTCTTCTGTTGATCCTCCAGTCACATTTTTCAGAAAACTTTGTAAAAGTTCTTACCAGGATTGATTCCCATTTGTAGAAAAACTCCTAATTTCCTGAACATTCACAGCTTTTAAAAAGAACTACTGCCAACCTCTGCTTACTTGACGCACTCACAAAAAGTTAATAAAAAAAAAAGTGTTTAACAAAAATGTTCATTATTAATGTTTTTCTTTTTATAAATAGTAGTGGCTTATGTTTTCTCTTATTTTTCTTAAGACAAAAGGTAATCATGACCATCCCAAACCAGAAACAAAACTAGAGTCAGACAGCAGAAAGACTGTGCACAAGAAGCGTACATCTATCGAATCTACCTCCACGGAACATAAACGAAACAGGAATGTTGAGGTACTGTATTCCTTATACATATTTATATTATTTATTTACAGTTAACATGCAGAGGACATTATACCATGTACTCAGTCACAGGTAAATTTTTATTGCACCATACAATAATTATTCCCAAAGAATCTCTAAACAGTGTGATATTTTCCAAACAATTCCATGGAATATTTAACTCATTCCACTTTTGACTTCCACACGTTTATTCGACATAAAATGTCAGTGATTGGCAACAGCACATTCAGCCCTCTGAGCCCTCCCTTGTGGCCACAGATCTTTCCTTCTTTAGGCCTCGTTGGTCCTTTTCTCAGCTTTATGCTCTTATGTATTGAATTGTCAGATGTTTGTTGTAGCTTGTAACAGTTGTTTGTCTTACAATAGAATGTCTGCCGATATATTATTACAGATAGGTGTATTTTTCATTAAGCGTGTAATTTTAACTTATTAACAAGATTACAGGTAATGTGTGGCACTTTTGACAGTTTGAGGACTGCACCTACAGGAAGTGACAGAAGGAGTCAGGGGAAGGTATCTCGGTTTACCCTGGATGAACCACTGAGTGATGCCATGCATTCATTGGCATGTTACATCTGAGGCAAAGTGTTATACTAATGTGAGCAGGATGCAAGTTTTCCCCACTCATTTGTACATGTACCATATTGTGGCGCCTCTCCAGCTGCAGTGGTCGTCCAAAGGTCTTTACAAACACCTGGGTTGCTTTTGTCTGTGCCTCTCAATATTCTTGATCGGATTGAGAGTCACCTTGGATGATATTAGACTCTGCCTCCATTTAATTTTTTTGTCCTACTTTCTTTCCTTTCCCTCCCTGATCCTGTTGTCACTGGTGGACTATCATGCCCCTGCAGGTTTTTTGCTAATTCTTTATTGTGGTATGATGTGCATCATTATATTAAAAAGTTGTTTTAGACCTTACATTACATTTTCAATAAAGATTTCAATTATGTTAGAATTAGTCTATTTGGCTGGGTCAGTAATTATCCCACCTGTTTCTACAGACAGAAATCCTAAAAACATGAACTGGATATGGCCCTTGAGGACAGGTTTGCCCACCCCTGTGTTAGATGGACCCACAAAATGGCCACCTATAGTAATATGGAAGATAACACTAAACATTAATCTAACAATTTTAAACTGTAACGATTTATAAAATTGACAGCATAACCAAATTTCAAGTACAGCAATATTTAGTGCATTTTCAAACACTGAGAAGGGCATAGATTTGGTGGCAATCAGACCCATATTTAAGATCTGTGGTTTTATTTGACATGAACAGATGGGTCAAATTCTAATATAAGTGTTGATGTAGTGGCGAGATAGACTTGATGACTTCAGCTAACTCAAGTTTTATTTTGTTTTGTAATAAAGCAAAAATATACCATGCTAGGTAAAATTTGCTGTCTTACCTCCAGATTTCAGAAAGGAGATAAGCTGGCAAGTGTGGGACCTCCCTGTTTGCAATTTTTGGTATTGTGAAGGTCAAGAGAGGGCTTAAAAATTCAAATCACAATAGCAGCTCCAATTTCGAATAGGACATAATGTGCTCACTGGTGCCCAGTTGACCCCAGGTCTTGTGTGGTAGTATAGGTTCATATGAAGAATAGAGCATACCACAATATTTTGAATACTAAATCCTGAGCAGTAAATAGTGATAAATAACAAGATATACTAGGATTAAGACAAACGACATAAAATGGCAAAAATAGTCAGATGCGATCCAAAATCTGGTAGGCAGCCAACAGAATAGTAGGTCAGGGCGGGTGGCAGACAAGGATAAATGTTAACAAGCAGAGGTCAAGGCTGGAGGTAGGCAGGAGTAGTTAAAAATGGGCAGGGTCAATATGAGCAGATGTCAAAACAAAACAAAGCTCAAACACCTAGGCAATCTAACGCTATTACAGGCAACGAGTGAATGATGCTGACAGCCTAATAAACCCACATTACTGATTATTGTGCTGATCAGTAATGTGTAGCACTCAAGTCAGGGAAATGTAAAGGCAAACAATTTAAACAGTTTAAACAGGCTGTGAAGCAGTGGAACATCAGAAAACACACAACCATATTAAAGATGCTATTCCATCTGGTGGGGACTTACATTGATCAAATTGTGCAATGGTAATTTATTCCTAACCTGAACTGAAAATAACAAGTTACAGGGTGTGTAGGATCGATTACAGTGAGAGCAGATATTGCATAACATTAAGAAAACGTTACACTTCAAAAAGAATCAAGGTACAATAAGTCTGAGGATTATGGCTGCTGCCAGTTGTTGTTGCTGCTATTCCATTTGCCACCAATGGGCAATTGTTTGCTGGCACTTTGACAGTCACTGCTCACTGAGCTACATAGTATTATTATCCTTATATTTTATTTATACGGCGCCACAGAAGGTCCACAGCACCACACATAAAATTTACAGTAGTATACAATAAAAAAACAGCAACGATCAATACTACATTACATAATAGATTATTAGACTAAACATAATACAAATATCAGACATCTATTAGTTAACAGATTACAAAGATAACATGGAAATTCAGATCATGTTATTCACGTGACTGAGTGTAAGAGTGATGGTAGTGTTCAACATGAAGTAGGCTTGAGCTCAAGAAAACAGCGCTAGGGAAGCAGGCCTAGAGTACAAAGGATGATACAATAGTAGAAGAACACGAGAAAAGAGGGCCCTGCTCCTGGGAGCCAACATCCTAAAGGAAAAGGGAAGGCACAACTTGGGTGCCATTTTGTGGGGGGAGTGTAGATGATAGAGGAGAATTAAGAAGGCTGATAGGCTTGAATAATGAAATGAGTTTTAAGGGCATGCTTGAAACATTGAAAAAAAGAGGCTGATCTGATGTGATGGAGCATTCCACAGGAGAGGAGCAGCACAAGCAAAGTACTGGAGGCGGGAATGGGAAGTGGTGATCAGTGTGGTAGTATTTTCTTAAAATGGCAATTTTATTAAAGACAAAGCCCATAGGATTTAGTACCAGAGCTGTAACTAAATACTGCATGAAAAAAAATAATCACAAATCATGGACATGTATTATCTTATGAGAATGGGAGAAGCCAATTTCCAGGTCACATGACCTTCTCTGCACAGTGCAGGAAGGCCACACAGCATACTCAGAGGAGGTTGTGCATTGTGCGGCCCCTCTGAACCCTGGAGGGCCACACTTTTTTACGTTGCCCTTTGTCTCAATTGAGTTGCTAGAATAGGGACCGCATTGTTTTAAAAGTTTGATTAGACAATAAAAATCCATCCTATTTGTCATTATAGGTAAGCAAATAGTGTTGGTCCTTAACTCACAAAATAAGCTTTGTGAGTTCAGAAGCAACACACTGCTTCTTAACAATTTGGAGAAAGGGAGCTGTGTCTAATATTAGGGCTGACTGATGAAAATCTGTCACACCAGCATATATACATGCACACACACACATATATATATATATATATATATATATACACACACATACATACATACACACTATATGGACAAAAGTATTCAGACACTTGACCATTACACCAACAGTGTGTAATGGTCAAGCGTCTGAATACTGATGTTGGACGAGGAGGCCTGGCTCGCAATCACCATTCCAGTTTATCCCATTCACAGCATTGTCCAAAATCACTTCCTATGCTGAAGCACTGAAGATTAGGACACACTCCCAGCTCCTGTGACTTTGGGGTGTTTGTTGTATGAGCACACACACGAGTCCAGCCCGCAGTCTCTCTCTACCTATGACACAGGTTATAGACCTACTGGATCGCTCCCAAACAGCGCTCACACCTCACACACTTCAGGTTTGCCACCACCTATTGAATACGGGCAATAGGACCCAAATATACTGTCCCACACTGGCACACAAGGCTTCTAGCTATCCACAGACTAGCAAGACCCACACCAGCGAACAAAGGGTTAACTCTTTACACCGCCAGACTGTTACACAAATGTAAATGCAAGCACACACTAAGCTTGTTAATCAAATGCATCAACAAATCACACACTGGCATTCAAAGGGTTAACTTGGTCAAGCTATTTCTTCTTAACAGGCTAATGCAGTGGATTCCAAACTTTATCAGTTCAAGGCACCCTTAGGGCCTCCATAATTTTTTTAAGGCACCCCTAAGCCAAAATAATTACCAAGTAGTCCCCCGCCTTGCTTACCACTGGCCCTGGCCGAGGCACCCTTGTGAGAATGCCGAGGCACCCCAGAGAGCCTAGGCACACAGTTTGGGAACCAATGGGCTAATGGATTCGTTAGAGTATCAAGGATGCAACATATTAAATTATAGATTTAATATACAAAAGTACAGGGCATTGAGATATTAAAAAAAACAATTAATAAAAGTAATAAATTCACATAACATACACAAGCAAAGCAGTTTAAAATAAAAGGGGTTACATTCAGAGTAGCACTTACATTAAGTTACATGAGTTGCATTTTCTGGCCAAAGGAAACTGACTTGGAAGATAGACCGCTTATCAATGTGAATTGATTTCCCAAAGTCTGACAATTTGCAGTAACTGGTCTCAGGTTTTTAAAGACACTTCCACACCTTTTCCTACCCAGGGCCGGATTTACTGCTAGGCAACCTATGCACCTGCGTAGATTCAGGGGATGGTACTTGCTGGTGTTATGACACAGGAGGAAGCAGTGAGTCGCACGGAGGGGGGTGGGGGAGTGTTATATTGCTAGGTGGCTGGTCCCCTCCCTCCCTTCTCTATGTCTGGCCTGCTCAGTGTCACATGGGACGCGCACCACGTGACAGGTGCCGTCCCATGTGTGAAGAGAAAGAAGACAGCACAGCGCGCACGGATGGAACAAGGTAAGTTGGGGGGTAGTATATTAATATAATACGTGAGTTTGAGGGGCCAGCGTACTGTATTTATATTATGTGAGTGTGTGAGGGGCCAGTGTATATATATTATATGTGTGAGTGTGGGGCCAGTGTATGTATATATATATATATATATATATATATATATATATATATATATAATGTGTGTGTGTGGGGCCAGTTTATTTATATTATGTGAGTGTGTGAGGGGTCAGTGTGTGTGTATATATATATATATATATATATATATATATATATATATATAATGTGTGTGTGAGGGGCCAGTGTATATATATATATATATTATGTGTTTGTGAGGGGCCAGTGTATATATATTATGTGTGTGGGAGGGGCCAGTGTATTTATATTATGTGAGTGTGTAAGGGGCTGTTTGTGGGAGGGAAATAGGTTTATTTTTTAAATTGGAACACTATTAAATTTAATGTGGGAGGGAAATATGTCTTATTTATTAAATGTGTATGCTATTAATGTTTGGGTTGGAGGGAGGCCTATTTATAAAATGTGGGTGTTATATTGATTTAACACTGGGGCTAGTTGGAGTTTTCTAAATTTCATGTACCCATTTTTTTCCCCCAAATAGGACCTCCAACATTCCAGGATCCAGACAAGCAGCAACTGATCTAAAGACACCAGCAGCCACAGATGGTGAAAGTGACAAGAACAGGTAGGAAAGAACAGAACAATTTGGCAAATATCCTGAATCTGGTGGGATTTATATTATGAGGAGATCGGACTTGTTTAAATGCTGCACTATGGGATTCATGCAGAAGACTGACATGAAAAAGTGCTGGAATGTAATAATCCATGTTAATATGTATCTGTAGGTAGAGGGCTGCAGTCAGTAACTGTAGTGGCGGACGGTCTGTGACGTGGTAGTGATATGAGACTGCTGTTTGTTTATTACTGGGCTTGATAACCCTGAACTGCAGTTTCTTGACATGTTAATTATGATTAATACCTAATTTCAGTTAAAGATAAGGTACAATTTGTGTAAATTGAAAGGTAAGCAGTGGTGAAAGTGGGGTGTACATGGTAGTATGCCCTACCGCTACTTCTCATACTGCCTTCTTTGTAAAATAATGAAATTCCATTCACTTGTTTACATTCCCATTACATTTTTCATACCGCCACTTCTAAATTTCCACTTCGACCACTGAACTTAATATTCATCGTATGGAGTATATGACTAGTATAATTCAAAATTCTACTAGGTCCTTTGACATAATATGGGGTCCAAGGTCATTTTTCTTTAACTGCTGGGACCACAGTGTGATGCAGTGTAATGATAAAGGAGAGCACAGTATGGTGAGAGGGACAGTAATGAGGGGCCAGTGTGATGCAGGAGGAGCAACGTGATGTGCGGCGACACATAGCTTACCCTTCTACTTAACTATAGGAGTATATGCTATGCTAAAAAAAATACAGTGCTATGGATTGTTTCAGGGAGGGGGGCCCAAACCAGTATCTTGCCTAGGGCCCCATGAAGTCTAAATCCGGCTCTGTGAATCCTACCCCACCAGGGGTTGTGGCTTGTGACATTTTTTTCAATCACTATTTTCATGTTGTCTGATTTACTACTCAATTCTACTATGTGACCTAACTTTTCTGTGGAGCGTCACACAGACCCAATTTTATTATTAATATATCCCCTATGACTCTGTTCATCTTCTGATACCAAACACGCCTAAATACAGTGTATTCGCAGAGCTTACACTCATTTCCTTAACTTCTCTGTGGGGCAGAATTCTTAACTTGACATATGAGCTGCCCTTCATCATGCTATTGAGGAATATGTGGTTGATCACTACTTTTATTGATTTTAAGTGGCATATTTTAAAACTGAATTCTTTTTGTCTATATCTTATATAGCCTAAGTCAGTACATGACCTCTTTGAACCAGACATGTCAAGTGGTTCTTAAAAGTCTATTCAGGTGTCACAACTCCATTCCAGGCCAGGGTATATCTCACAGCAGGAGCTCTTTGAAGCTGCCACAGGTGACATTCCTATCTTCTCACACTGGAATGTGCAAAGCCATCAAATACATTAACATCAGACTTTCTGTCTTTACGTTTTACACTTTAGTAGCTAAACGTATCAATGGATTCATTTGATATAACATATTTACACTGCAGTTATGATTTATCCCTTATTCCCCACAATTATGTGATGGGTTAACCCTTATAAAGAACTGTAAGTTCTCTATGTTCACGACAATTAAGATTGTCCTTCAATGGAGATAAGGGGCCTAGCCAAACCATGAAAAACAGCCCCATACCATTATCCCTCCTCCACCAAATTTCAGTTAGCGTAATGCAGTCAGGCATGTAACATTCTCCCAGCATCCACCAAACCCAGACACGCCTATCTGCCTGCCACACAGAGAAGCATGATTTGTTACTCCACAAAACAAGTTGCCACTGCTCCCCAGTCCAGTGTTGGTATGCTTTACACCACTCCATCCGACGCTTGCAATGGTCTTGGTGATGTGAGGCTTGCATGTAGCTGCTCGGCCATGGAAACCCATTCCACTAAGCTTCCGCTGCACCGTTTTTGTGCTTACATTAATGCCAGTGGAAGTTCAGAACTCTCCAGCTATTTAATAAGCAGAGTGTGGCGGCTTTTACGCACGATCAGCCTTAGAAGTTATTGACATCGCTCTGTGATTTTAAGTGGTCTTTCGCTTTGTGGCCGAGTTGCTGTTGTTCCTAGACGCTTACACTATCTAATAATATCACTTACAGTTGACCGTGGAATATCCAGCAGGGATGAAATTTCACGAACAGTCTTATTGCAAGAGGTGGCATCCTATCCCAGTACCACGCTTGAAGTCACTGAGCTCTTCAGAACGACCCATTTTGTATGACAAATACTTGCAAATGGAGACTGCATGGCTAGGTGCTTGTTTATATACACCTCTGGCAACGGGTCTGATTGAAACACCTCAATTCAATAATTAACAGGTGTGGCCAAATACTTTATTACACATACATATACATACACACAGACCAAAACACACTAAACATTGTAAATGGGAATGTGTCCTACAACTTCAAGCTCAACATGCTCTACAGTCATGGCCAAAAGTTTTGAGAATGACACAAGTATTGGTTTTCACAAAGTTTGCTGCTTCAGTGTTTTTATACCTTATTGTCAGATGTTGCTATGGTATACTGAAGTAAAATCACAAGCATTTCATAAGTGTCAAAGGCTTTTATTGACAATTACATTAAGTTTATGCAGAGTCAATATTTGCAATGTTGACTCTTCTGTTTGAAGACCTCTGCAATTCACCCTGGCATGCCATCAATCAACTTCTGGGCCACATACTGACTGATGGTCGCCCATTCTTGCCTAATCAATACTTGGAGTTTGTCAGAATTTGTTCTAGTTTGTAAATAAACTAATTTGCACCCCTTGCATTGCAACATGCTATTGTCCAGAAAAATTACTCAATTTTTTGCTTAAACTTTCCTTAATGAATCAGGCCCAATAGAAAAAATGGCAGCCTACTTCAATAATAAATCCCATATATTCTCCCAAATGTGATGCTTATAGGATCACTTCAATACACCACTCTATCAGGTTACATCAACCCCAGAACTGTCAGACCTGCTGTTCTATCACTATTTACATTAGTTTCCACTATGCTGGCTATAGTATATAATTCATACTCTCTTTTCAGACAATGCATTAACACTACTGCGCCCTTCAGACCACCAAGAGGCCCCAACTCTAGGCTTTCTTCCCCCTCACCCGTCATCCACCCTCTTCCCCATAAACACAACTTACTACCATGTAAGTGTCGGTAACTGTTAGTACATAAACTGTCTCAGCCATTGTTTGGATTCAATTGGTTCTATTGTATTTGGTATGTGTTCTTCTGCTTATTTACCCATCTAAATGACATCATGTTGATTCTTGATGTGGCATGCATGTATTGTTACTTTAAAAATTAAAAATAAAGAAATTAAAACAAAAAAATAAATAAAATCAAGATTTACAAGTTGTCCCAAGAGAGATCTGCAATGTAACAAATGTGGTTTCTTCTCGAAAATGTATTTCAGTGATTCTGTTAATTTGTTTGCCAGAGACTGCTTCTCTTTTGCTGTCTGGCATTGAATATTTCCTATGAAATTTCCTACAGTTCAAAGTACTTGCTAAATATATTTCAGCTAGATTACTTTAATATGCTAAATATTTTTTTTACTACTAATACTGAACAGCACTTTTCTTTCAGCCACTCACAGGTGATATACAGAATCAGGAGAACTTGTCAAGTACAGGCTTAAGTCAAGAAGGCTGTCTTCCCTCCTATGAACTCAATGATATGAAGATGGATCAGTCATCAATTGAGCACATGCTGAATAACTGCTTGTCCCAGGCAAAGCATTACAACTATTTCACTGACACTTTAGGTGATGCAGAGTGGAGTAAAAACCCCAGGAGTGGCAGTATCAATGATAGTGAGGACTACAATGAAGGAGACTGGATCGCTTCTGCTATGGATTTTGATCTGCATAGCGATGAGGACCAGCAAGCAGGGAACATACCACTTTTTGGAAAAGATCCACATCTCAACTATGCACAACCACTTGGAAGTCTGTTCTGGGAAATGTCACCTCTGCAGAACTTCCATCACCCAAACAACCAGCTAACCCCAGTTTTAGAATCTACATCAAAAATCGGTGTTGTCAGCTTGAATTCTAATGACCACCTATCAACTGTCTACCACAACAGCCAAGAGGAGTCCTACCTGTACAGATACAGCTCTCAACTATCTCCATCTTTATAGGACTGGAACAGTCATGGAAATGAAGGCGTTTTATTTAGCAAGGAATAGCAGTTGATTCATTTGACCTGTTGGACAGATAACAGAGTTGACTAAGAGTCAAAAAATATTTTGATGTTTTATGATAAAGTAAACTGCATTGTATTGCCACTTATTGAATGTCACAACATCTCAGGATAATCAGAAAACTAATTAGTTGCTCACTCCATGGTGCTGAATGTTGATTTGGTTCTTTAAAAGTCTATTTTTTACCAGCATTTTACAAAAACACACATTCTGACCAAAGCATTTCTGGAATTGTACAATTTTTGGTGATTGCAGGGAATAAGAACCTGCATTAATAAATATATAGAGCACATCATTACAGCTCCCATACAGATACTGCAAAACTGACTGAGATCAGTGTGACCCATGATCACTTTAACATGTATGGTTTGATACTTTGGAATTGTAGTTTTAGAGAAATGATTTTATTTCGCAGTGCAGTTCCCCTTTTAGTAATTATGAGGATTTAAACTGTACAAAAATGCCCCACACCTTGGGACTCACATGTTTTTTTAGAACAGTTTTTTTTGTCACTAAAATGTAATCTTGACTCATTAGGTCTCTTTCATTGTGAGAATGTATGGGAATACAATAGTTTTCTTATAGTATTTTGAAACCTAAAAAATATATTGGATGCTGGAAAAGAAAAGAAAGCAAAAGCTTTATCCAAAGGCAAATCCCAATATTTTTTATAGGCAGTGAATCTACAAGCAAGTACTGTACATTATATTCCTACTGCCTCAAGTACATACACATAAAACAGCCTGTACATTTTTTTCTTACATGCAGTCCTTCAGAAAGTAGGATTTAAGATTACTTTACAGTGCCATCTACTGTCTAAATAGTGTAATGCAGGAACTGTTTTAAGGTACATCAAATGCATTTAATCACATTGATTAGCCTATAAAGGAGGCATGAATTGCAGTATATTTAGGCACATTCCCGGAAAACAAATACAAGCATGGTGTAATGTATATTTATTGACATAGTCAGAACTCAAACTCAGCACGGTTAAAACAAATAAAATCAAGCTCAAGATTTCTAAACTCTAGCCGTAATCTAGAGGAAGTCAACAGAAACACCCAACAAGACAGTCACCAACTTAACATTTACACTTGTGGCAACAAATTCTGTTCCTGACCCTGTAACTCGGAATCATCCCAATATTGCTAGCTAATAATAGAGATGCCATTTTTTTTGTAAGATAAACATCCAGACCCTATTAAATACAATTAATGAAGTGGCCATCACCACTGCTCTGTAGAGAATTCCATAGTCTGATCAGTCTTACAGTAAAAAATTCATTTCTGTAACAAAGTTTTTTCCTGTTTGCAGTGAACATTGTCTTGTAACCAGCTCCCTATGGGCTCTTGAATTGATCCTAGTTAAATTTATGCATACCTCTAATGCACCTTTTCAGTATATAACAATACAGCTTGTCTAAACTTTCTTTATATTTAAATCCCTTGATAGACAAAAGCCAGATTCTGAACCCTCTCAAGTTTTCCTCTGTCTGTCTTATAAATAGGCTCTTACCTTCTCTGGCTAGTAATGCGATTACTGCAGAACATTGATCAAATTCATTAAAAACGTGGTTACTTAAAGGGACATTGATAAGTGATGATAGATTGTAGTCTTTATAAAGTGTATCCACAGCTTGAGAATTAATGTAATGTGAAAACCATGTACAAACGCTTAAATAGCATTGGGGCATGGGTGTTTGAGTAAATATTTCTTGACTAGAATATAGGAAAAGCATTTATTTACTCCTAGTGTGTGGTCTGATATAAATCAGAATTGAAATAAAGATTTGGTAAAAAAAAAAAGTTGGTTGTCTTTTGTTTTCACATCTGGATATACTTATTATACAAGTACCGTAATCTCGTTTCTTAAAGCATCTGATAGCATGTATATTTTGGGAATTTGCAGGTGTAAAAAAGAAGGATTTATGTACATATGTTAAATCTTTCTCTGACTCCACTCTGGGGGACACTGCTACCATGGGATGTATGAGGGCGCATGGAGTTGGCACCTAAATAGTTAACAACTAAACTTGCTGCTGACTCCTCCCCTCTGCAACCCCTACAAGCCTCAGTATAATACTAAAGCCCCAAGAAAGAGCGCAAAACAACCAGGACCACACAGCAGAAGGGAGGAAACGCAGTGTCCCCCAGATGGATTCAAAGAATGAGATTTAAACACAAGTACATAAATCTTCTTTTCTCAATCATACACTCTGGGGGACAGTGCTACCATTGGGACTTTCTAAAGCAGCCAGTGGCGGAACTACCATTGGTGCACCGGGGCCAATGGAGATAATGGCCCCCGCTGCACGGGGAACAAGCAAGCTGTGGGCCCAGGTTCCCTCCTCCCCATTTCCCTGCATAGGGGCCCACAGCTCACTAGTTCTGCCTCTGAAAGCACCCCCCCCCCCCCGTCCCCCAAGGGAGGGACCGCTCTGATAGCAGGGCCGCAAGACACTGCGCCCAAACCCTGCATCAGAAAACGCAAAAACATTAAACTGATAGAACTGCCCAAGAGGTCCCCACTCAATGAGTAGAATGTGCAGTAAACCTCCCTGGCACAGGTTGGTTCGAACTTACAGAAGCAAGTTTTACCATAGCCCTAATCCAACAAGCAATAGATTGCTTTGTGGCCGACCAGCCCCTTTTCTGGTATTCAGAGGACAAAAGGAAAATCCGCCCCTTCTACAAGACAAAGTCCTATCCACATAGACAAAGGGCAAAAGCTCGCTTGATCTTGATTTTCAGTATGAATACAGACCGTGAAAGCGGGGCCTCACGATCCGTCTGACTTTTTGGGTTTTAAGCAGGAGGTGTCAGAAAAGTTCGCAGGTGTCCTAAGGCGAGCTCAGGGAGGACAGAAACCTCCCGTGGAGCAGAAGGGCAGCACTTATATCTCCTGAACAACAGCTATAAATAAAGTTTAAAACAAAAAAAAAAAACCTATATCAAACAGCAATTACTGCAGAGCCTTACCAATACAGCCCAACTCCTTGGGCACTTAAATTAAACTGAGGTTTGTAGGGGTTGCAGAGGGGAGGAGTCAACAGCAAGTTTAGTTAACTATTTAAGTGCGAACTCCATGCGCCCTCATTCAACCCATGGTAGCAGTGTCCCCCAGAGTGGATGATTGAGAAAAAACACATTTGTTCCTGACAAACAACCTTAAATTGTATGTAAACCCTCAAATACATACCTTTCGTATATCCAGCACTACTCTCCAATGATAAAGTTTGTGAAATGCTGTAGTGGAATGAACGGTTTACTTTTTGACAAAGGTCAATGCTCAGAATTAATTGCTGTATGAAATAATTTTATATAATATATAAAACAGGCATGTGACACCATAAGAAATGGGTATACCCATAGGCAAACTCTTATGGGGTCATTCTTCAAGTTATAGCATTGCATTTTGTATTGACCCCCTGCCATCATCCTATTGTTCAAAAAGTCATAATTACCAATCCTTTAGCCTGCTTTCAAACTGGCATTTTATAACTGTACAAACTCAATCAGTTTACGTCTGTCAGTGATGAATTGCCCTGAGTGGTGTATACTGGAAACAGTGATCAATTGATGACAAACACTTTCTATATGCATGGTGGTTAAAAAAAACAAACCCCAGACTGATCATGAATGTAACAAGCAGAATCGATGGTCTGACATTTGCTAAATTGTCATGCCAAAGCATTATACCACAAATATAGGTTAAACCACCACTATGCAATAACTTTAGAATACCAGTAGTCATTGAATTAAATGAGCCTCTCGCTCCTTAAAAGGGAATACGGGCAATTTGGATGCACTGGTGGTGGAAGCTGGGCTTGCCTTCAGCGGAAATTAAGCCAAAGTGAAAATGATGCGTCAAACCACGTTATATGCTAATCATTCAGACTGGTTTTTTTTTTTTTTAATTATTTCATTGTTTTTGGTAGAAAATTTAATCCAAAAGTGATCAAATGGATGCTTACTGAAGTATGCATATTTTTCAAATTAAAATCTAATGAACATACAACAGTTATACATCCTGGAATACAAAAAACGTCTTTCTATATCAAGCCAAGACTGTAATGTGTGAAGCAACCAGTCTTTTTAACTTGCCATTTGCTTTAAAACAAATCGAATTAAAAATGCGTTCCTCAATTGTGTATTAATGTGAGTGTACAGAAATACATCAAATGCTATTGGACAAAAACCTTTCTGTAGATGTGTCAGTGTCTACTACTAACTGCTAGTATTCCAAAGTTCCGCAATTTGTTGCTGGTGAGCTATTTTCCTTGCACCATGCACATTTCTTTTAAGAAAGTATTTATTCTCCATCTCAGGTTTTCAATTATCTCACACATTGGAGTGTGTTTTATTTTGCAATGAAAACAGCAACTCTGAAGATTTTTTTTTTGTCAAACCGGATGCTATTGTGTGAGCATCACAAGCAAAGATTATCAGTAAATCAAGGTCTTCTTAATGAATTTAACCAGAAGGACGGATTAGGCTGGTCATTGCAATGAACCCTCAATGTTTAGCACTCCCATGCAAAATAACCCAATTCTTTAGTAGCACAAATGTAGTTTAGCTGACCCATGTGGTTTGTGTAGTGTGAAATGGCATAGGGTGATATAATCCTAATCATTTTGCAGTGTATTACTTAAATAATTATAATTGGAAAATAATGTTCTTAAAAGACACTTACAGGCGCTGATTAAATGATCATATACCAAAGAAAGAATAGACATGTTTTTAAAGGAAGTTTATTGTAGAATTGACAGTTTAAGCACAATTTCAACAGACAGAGGGATTTACCTGAACTGTGTTACAAAAACACCTGATGCACATGCCAGCTGAGAATTAAATTCTCTATTATTTTAAGTACAGATTCATTTTAACAGGAGCATCCTACAGGTTCATGGTTCTCAAACTTATTTCACCAGACCACTCGCATCACCATGAATTTCAGCACCTGCACCCTATTAAAAGTCACTTTAAATGATAGCGATACAATTACAGGCGTGTACAAATACAATCACTCTCTTGTCTAGCAGATGCAGCAGTGTCTGTACATAGCAGAATATTTTTTATACTTCAGACATGGGCTCTTAATACATGAAGACACACACTATATGCATGGAATCACTATTTATAAATCATATTGTACCTATACCATCGCTGCTTCTCGGCATTTCAGCTCTGTGTCTATCTATTGTATTTTGGCATTCAGTCTGGGCATTGCTATTTACAGAAGGCATACGGGCCTCACCCAAGATTAAAGCAGGCCTCACAGTTTAAGACGGTGGTAGTCAATTCACAGACTACCACCAACCCGATACTACTTACCCCGACAAGGGGTAAATTATCCCTTTAAGAGCATAAATAATGCTTTCGGGTTTATAAGTTACGTCAATTACAGCTGCTGCCCTGTTATATGATCGGAATTCTTGCAAATCACTATAATAAACATTCAGCTTCACAAGTATGTAGGAAAACTGACGGTCGGGTAATCCTTGTTGGGGTAAGTACCATCAGCTTTATCATACTCTGTTTAAGGTTCCACACCGGTTTAAGAACCACTGCTATAAATGAGTGCTGAAAAACTCCAGTTCCTTGCATATACAGGAATGAATTCTATCACTATCCGAGCATATGTAGATCAATAAAAAACAAGAGGCCATAGCCAGTGAGACATGTATTTTAACCTGGGCCTGTTAATAGAGCTCAAGAACTGGGTCTTGTCATCAAGGTTTTAGGCCAAGTGAGTTCAGTTGATAATGTATTTACACCTTACTGCTCCTTATTCATATTTCTAGCTGTTTTGGGATGAGAAGAAACATTAATTTCTGAAACATGCACCAGGAAACCATATTAATCTTATAAAGCACAAGCCATAGAAATTACAGATAGTATTACATATTTTCCTCCATTATTATATAATTATCAGTGTTCTATTGCAAGTTTAGATTACAGAGTACACAACAACAAAAATAGAAAAAGAAAAAGAAAAAAGAATTGTGATACTTTTGGGTAATCTGCCTTTATATCATTATTATAATAGATAATCTTTGCCATATACATGTCAATCGATTTATCAAATTCATTTTACCACCTAGAACAAAAAGGTTTCTTTCCTTGTACGGTAAAATGCTTCCCTGCAACTTTATTATATACTGTTTTTAACTGCTCTCTTAAGTGATCTGGATATAAAGACATTTTATCCTAATGACTATTTAGTGTCACCAGAAAGTATGAGATTGAGCAACGTAAAGTCAGAGGGCACTAGTCCAGGCCTTTTGCATAGTATCTAAAAGGTGTGTGCTCATTACACATTAGTCACAACAAAATATACATCAAACTATATGTCCCAGAGCAGTGGTTCTCAAACCTGTTCTCAGCAACAAGGCATGTTTTGTGGATCTCCTCACAGCATAGACAAAAAAATTAGCACCAGATCACTTCATTCAAAAATGGATAGAGAAGTATTCAATAAATCACAAAAGAAATGTAAAAATTCAATAGGCATGTAGCTCTCAAAAGTCTCACACCTGTAACAAACAAAGAGGTATACACACTTCTGGTATGGGGGCTGAAATCTAATTGGGCTGTAATAGACATCCAGGGCACATATAAAACCCTCTAGTGTCTCCAAAAGGCCTAGAGTGATGGAGGTACCCTTTGATGTTTCTACTTTTGAAAGAGGCTAAATACCTAAATCCAAAAGGGAGATATTATTTCAATATTAAACTACTACACAAGGAGGTACACTACTCTCTTCTTTGTTCTTTTTCTATGCTTCTATGAGGACAGCCACAAAACATGGACATGAACAAGACCTGAAGACAAGTTTAAGAATTAGTACTCCAGAAAAGGGAGCAACATTAACCTATGACAACAACAGCAAGAAAATATTATATGTGAAATATTTCCAAAACAGCCCTTGGTGAGTTAAAGAACCATGTAACTGTGTTCAAGTCTTACTTTCCCTTCCAGAGCCATAGTTTTACCTTATCTGGAAATGACAAGCAGAGGTAACAAAAGGCAAGTAAACATACAAATATAACTGGAGGCTCCATGGCAAAATGAATTCCTAGCCCGTGCTAGGCTAAAGACAACCCTCGCTTGTTTTGCCCAATGATTCTATTTAGAAACCATGGGAATATTGTGCACAACCGTGTTCATATATTCCAAGGGCAATAGTTATTTACTGACCACCGCCACATTTTAAATGCAATTTTATATATATTATATATTTCTCAACCCTAGTTTAGAATTTATTATTGGGGGCTATGCAGAGGATTTATCAATTCCTGACTGACATTCCTAAATAAAAAACATTTCTAGTTACCAATCCAACTTCTTTGCAGCATAAGGGTCCTGTGACCATCTGTTACCAAAGTAACACAACAAAAATATTATTTTCTAGGCATAATGTTTGAAGAATTTTCAAAATGTGTGTATTGGTTATCCAATCATTTGCTGCTTTCCTGTTAGCCCTGACAATTTTTTTTAAAAGGTGACTGGAGAATACGAATGTTCGTTAGCCTTAATTTTGTGGGAAAAAGAAGTGTACACAAGATTGGTGAGCGAAACAAATGAAGAAATATCAAAATATTTTACAAAATGCACAAATGATTAAAAACAATATTTCAAGTTTAGAAAATCAAGTCTGTCCCTACATGCCCCAAAACAAAATCAAAAGCACCTACTATTTGCAGCAAAAGTCACATATAAATCTAAGCAGTATGCTCCAATGTTCATTTTTTAACAGTATAACCCATGCAAGAATGAAAGGAAGAAAGAAAGACCTTACAGAGGTCTCTCGGATACAGCAGTGAAGCTTTTCACACGAGCAAAGAACAGTGGTGTGTACATTTTATCAATGTCAAATGCTGTGACTGATGTCTCTCCAGTTGATCTGTAAGAGAAACAATTAATGAAAATAGAGTACCATTCCAAGTAAAATACAATGCACATGAAGAATTACATGAAACATTAAAATTAGGGCTGTAGTGTGCCCGATGATACCAAATGCTAAAACATACAGATGTTTTTACTCCAAACACTAGGTACTTTAATTATGAATATGTTTCATCATATGATCCAGTAATAATCCATTATCGCGTGCTTCGCAAAATTAATTTTTTATATATTATGCAGGTAGTGTGCATTAGAATTAAAATACACAATCTTTGTTTTCCAACAGGAGCCAAATATTTAGAGAGATGATGAGTCAAAGTCCATATTGTATATACAATTGAAAAAGGTATGACTTTACCTATATTATATACATGGAAAGTGGGACAGCAAGGAGCCTTCTAAAACTATGAACTGTTATCACATCACACTTCAAAGCACCTAAGTCACAACATTGCATAGCATGTCTGGTCACATGGGCCTCTCCCTCACCACTGTATTATGTTATAGTTTCGGTCATTTGTTCACCTTGTAAACCAATCACTTTTCAGGGACTATACTTTAATTTTGAAGGGAATGTAGTAATATTTTTGCATTATTGGGAAACATCTATACAAACCTTTTAAATTCTTCTAAAGTTTATTGCACCCAGTTTCTCCATAGACTAGTTCTGGAGTCACAGACATATAAAACACAAATATTACCTTTTATAGGTTTGATATTCTATCCCATGGGTGATATTGATTTTATTTAATGTTTTTTTTATTACCAAATATGAAGTATGGACAAAGGACAAACTATCCACGTAATAAAATGTACAATAAGGTATATGGTAGAAAAGTAAAAAGAAAATGGTTAAATCCAAAGTAAAGATGACCATATATTACACTTTAGTGCTTATCTCCATAGTTATAATGACCGATATCCACCTATTTAGTGGCTAGGTCAGTATGCTGCAGAGAACAACAGTGTAGAGAAGGTATAGTAAAGTTCAAAACGTATATAGAACAAGTTTTTATTACAGAAAGAGTAGCAAAGTTCACAACTGACGTCTGGAACAAGCTTTGAACTTTGCATCTACGTCTCTGCATTGGTCTGAACTAGCCAGTGGAATAGGTGGATATCGGTCATTCTAAATGTGGAGATAGGCACACTAACATCTAATTTATGGTCTGTTTTTGCTTGCCATTTATTAGGTACAGATTGACATTCCTGCACTGGATGCAAAACAGATCCACAAGTGGGACCAGCTATAAATTTCAATCGGCAGATATATAAATGGTCACTAATTATCACTTAGTGGCCATATATAAGATAACTAATTTAAACTTTTGGATTTTATTGATGAATTAGAGGAAGCACTCTTCACTGCAGCATGGTGGCTTAGTGGTTAGCACTTCTGCCTCACAACTCTAGGGTCATGAGTTTGATTCCTAACCATGGCCTAATCTGTGTGAAGTTTGTATGTTCTCCCCGTGTTTGCGGGGGTTTCATTTGGATGCTCCGGTTTTCTTCCACTCCAAAAACATACTAGGAGCTTATAGTCTTCCCCCCTTCCAGGACTCTACACCCTCCCCCCCTCTCCATTTCTGTTAATAGCACTACCCTCGTTTCTGACCCCCAAGTCCGATGCCTTGGGGGTCATCCTTGATTCCTCCCTCTCATTCAAACCTCACATTCTGTCCCTCTCAAAATCCTGCTACTTCTACCTTCGGAAAATATCTAAGATACGTCCCTTTCTCACCACGGAAGCTATGAAAACCCTTGTTCACTCGCTTGTTATCTCTCGCCTTGACTACTGTAACCTCCTTCTCTCTGGCCTACCTGATTCTCGCCTTGACCCTCTTAAGTCTATCCTCAATGCTGCTACCCGCCTCATTTTTCTCTCCCGCCGCTCTGTCTCTGCAGTCTCCCTCCAACAGTCACTACATTGGCTCCCCATACCCTACAGAATTAAATTTAAACTCCTAACCCTCACCTTTAAAGCCCCTAGTTAATCTTCCCCTCCCTACATCTCCAATCTCATCTCCATTCCTACACTCTGGCCCGCCCCCTCCGCTCTGCCTGTGACCACCGCCTCATTACTTCACTGATCACCTCCTCTCACTCTAGTAGTCTTCAGGACTTTGCCCGGGCTGCTCCTCTGCTGTGGAACGATCTTCCACGTTCCCTCAGGTTAGCATCTACTCTCAAAGGCTTTAAGCGTGCCCTTAAGACTCATTTCTTTATTCAAATCTATCAGTCCTCCTCATAACTTCCTTGTCCTGGCTCTCTCCCCCAGTTAGTACCACCCTATTTGTGTCTTCCCTTTCCCTTTAGGATGTAAGCTCTCATGAGCAGGGCCCTCTTTCCTTGTGTGCTCCTTCTACTTTTCCATCACCTTCTGTACCTCTTGGCCTGCTTCGCTAGCCCCGGTCTCCCTGTTTTCTTAAGCTTCGGCTTTCTTCTCGCTGATTTCTACCTTCCCTTTCACCATCTGTCCCAGAAATAATCTGATTTGCTTTACCCCGTCACCTGTGTTTGTATATATTTTTGCATCATGTTGTGTCTTGGTTCTCTGTTTTCTGTATATGTAATGTACGGCGTTGCGGACCCTTTGTGGCGCCTTATAAGTCAAAGATAATAATAATGATAATAATAGGTTAATTAGCTGCTATCAAATTAACCCTAGTCTCTTTGCGAGAATGTTAGGGATTTTAGACTGTAAACTCCAATGGGGCAGGGACTGATGTGGGCGAATTCTCTGTGCAGTGCTGCGGAATTAGTGGCGCTATATAAATAGCTGAAGATGATTGCTTGGTTGTTTAATTATTACAAAATGGGTACACACTTTTTTAGATCTGGAAACAGCTACACATTATCTAAAAATATGTTATTGTACACCATATAATATTCTAGGGCAGTGCTCTACAAGCAGTGTGTCGTGGCACAGTGATATTGCCAAGTGCGCAGCGTCGGTGCAACAGGAAAAAAAGCACAAGATCCTCTCTCCCACGTATGTTCCTTTCCTAACTTCCCCTCCAACTGTACCCAGAAGTGCTGCCCTCCTCATCCTTTCCCTGGGTATGGAGCTAGCACTGCCCCTTTCCTGTTACTTGCTGTGGTTATCCCGTTCTGGTGAGTTCATGTTCATATATTATGAGATATATCTCTCTCTCTATGTATGTATGTATGTATGTATGTATGTATGTATGTATGTATGTATGTATGTATGTATGTATGTATATATATATATATATATATATATATATATATATATATATATATATATATATCTATCTATCTCTTTCTCTTAACCACTGATCGCTGCCGTCTCTTCCTTTCTCTCCCACAATAACTGTAAATCGAGAGCACAACAACGTTGGCAAGCAGCGGCAACAGGAACAGGGACATCTGCAGTCACTTCCTATAGAACGTTTCATATTGTGCAATGGTGTGTCGTAGGTGAGAAAAGGTTGCAGAGCACTGCTCTAGGGTATAATATATGTTAGAATTAACCCCATCAATGATAAGGACAAGTGGGACTTGTCAATAGCACACAGGGGGTTCAAAAGAAGTTAAAATTATACTTACATGTCCCCCTCAGCTATTTCTTGCTGGTAGTGGATTGGGGAGGGGCTTAATGGAATAATCACATTATCACATGATGATGTCATTTAGTCCTGTCTCACTGCCTACAGAAAAATAATCAAGAGCCAAGGAATGGGAGAAAGGGCACTAAAAGTGCCATATCTTCCACATTAGGGTAACTAAAAACTCAGGAGCACCCTAGTTTGAAAGAAGAAAATACCCGCTTCCTAATGAGATAGTTCCTTATTAGTTAATCTTAATCTGATTACACTGTGTGATCACAAACAATAACCCCTGCACTACAGAGATAATGAAGACGTCCAAGCATATGGGAGGATAGCACAGAACTTCCTCATCTTGGCTTGGCTTATCCTTAAATGAGAGAAGGAAGGACCCTGCTTTTTGATGTTTTAGAAAGGTAGACTAATGCCAAAACAAGAACCACAAAGTATTTCTTGGTAGTGTTCATAAATACAATACACACATTTGCTTTTAGTTCAAGATCTTGCACTTCAATTAAAAAAAAAACAAAAAAACACTTTTTCGACCACTTTGGGTAGTTTTTATTATTCTGTGGCAAGAATATAAGCAAACTGCTGGGATCTTCTACAAATTTAAAGTTTTCTGACAAAAAAAACCCCAAAAAACTTAAGGTATAATTTGTGTGGGTACCACAGAAACAAATTAAGGACAGTGGTGTTGATCAGCCCACAAAAGTGCCAAACTTGGCTCAGAGGTTAATTGCAATGATCAGAAAGGGATCAGAAAGGGCATTCTGCTTGTGACACAAATGAGGGGCTTGTTTAATGAGTACATGTAGACAGAATCCTTGCAAACATACTTGAGGATTTTTTTCTGTGACACTTTTACTGTGAAGTGAGCCAGCAAAATTATTTTGAGAAGTTATACTTTCCTCTTTTTAAGTTCACACAATACAAATCTAGGCACCCCTAGTCATAATTACAGACATTTACAGACCGCTTGGTCATATCTGCCAGACAAATTTGCTTACTGGTTTCTAGATATACTACCACATACAACTTTAACAAAAAGAAAACAAACAACTAAAGAAACAAATATATACATATATCACACTTCAGGCATGACATTGCATTACAACTCCATGCTCAGCTCTTTCAGCCTAGTAACTGTAGAAGAAAATTAGCCAACCTTCCCCCCTCCATAGGTATTTTGTCTCTGCCTTCAAACATGAAATCATCATTCACTTTCTCAAAGAATACCCTGGAAACAGTGCTGTTTTCTACCTACTAACCCACTTCTCCACTTCCATATGCCTCTCTTGTTTATCCTCTTCTCCTGTTAGACAGATATCCACATATGGACTCTAGTATCACTTACATGCGGGGGACACCAAGTTTTCCCTTCCCACAACTGAACTCACTCCCTCTACATTAGCCAACATCTATAACTTGTAAACAGGGTCATCTTATCTATTTGTGAATACCCCACCTTGTGTTATTACTGTGTTTTGTTCTGGTGCTCTATAAATAAATGTTAATAAACAAACAATCTCAGATTACCTTTCATCTGCTCATGGGTATCAAAGTCATTTAAAAAGTTAAATAGATAAAAAAAACTCTGTTCATATCAACCGTTAGTGGCACCATCGTTCCACCTACTTCACAAGGTAACGGTACCCATGACTCCGTACTCTTCTTTATTTCTCACATTCTGAAAACCTCTCAATTTATGCTGGTTTTATCTGCACAACATCTCCAAAACACATTTTTTTTACAATTCCAACAAGATACCCCTTTTATGGAACTCTCTCACTCTATAAGACTCTCCCCCTCAACCTTCAGAATCTTTAATCGGTCCCTAGAGACTTTGTTCTTCAGTTCAGCCATCCCTCTCCTCCATAACCAACTCTGCTCTAACCTACAGTAGCCACTCACACTTTCCCCACCAGCAGCTAGAAATGTTCTTCCCTAACTTAATTATCAAGTGTTCCCCAAACTCTAGATTGCAAGTTTGTCTTAGCAGGTTATGGTTATCTTCAGTTTCATGTAATTGTAATTTGTTTGTAACATGATCCCTTCAGTCTACAGTGTTGCACAATATGTTGGAATATGTTAGAATAATAACTTAAACTAACCAAAAGCACTTTATTGTAAGTCTAGAGTTTGTAATGTTTTCAGTGTCTTTCTACAGCCATGGAAATGTAGGGCTGCTCACTACGTTGCACAAATGGATTAACTATGTTTTTCAAACTTACTTATAAGTAATATGACAAGAGTGATGAATCCAAACCATTTTGTTGAATTTGTGGCGACCACTTGAGCATAGTTGAAGCCCCACATGAAAACTGTGGTCAGTTTCCGGCACTGGGGAACGACGAAAATAACGATACTTTTGGTAGTCTGTTGGTTTCTGCATGCAAAATAGAATATGTAATGTGAGAATACAGAACAAACATATGGATTTTGTTAACAGACACAGAGTACAATCCTTAGATATATTTTATATTTCAGATTATAAAAAACAAAATGCTTGTAAAACTAAAATAGGAGTAAAGAAAGGGGCACTAGTTGGCACCCAGGTATATTCCATGAAACAAATGTTGCATTAAATAGTAAAAATAGCTGAAAATACAGTGGTGAGAAACAGGATTAGGGGTAGTAAGAAAAGTGAGCAAGAATTTATGTGGAAGCAAAGAGTAATGGAGGAATGTTAGAAGGGGACATTTAAAATAAAGGTCTACACGCAAACTTTTCACTGCTTTTCTCCTGCACTTTCATACTTTCTTTTCTTCTTCGTTGTATAGTAGACATCTTTGTGTGGTTGACTCATTTTATTTAGTTATTTAACCACCAATTTCCATTTCTTGTGGACTAGTGGCTCCTGTACCTCACTGCTACTTTCTTGCAAATACATATCAAAGCCATCACAGTTACACATACCTCATCCTTCTTGTTGGTTATGACTGCAAAAACTTTGGTTTGATTATCTGTATCTTGGGACAGACGGTAATGGCCAAGCAACATTGCATCAGTTCTATGGAATATAAAATATTACCATCAATTTTGCAGACATAGCCACTTGCAGGCTAGGAGATGCAAGCAATGCACACTGGTAGAAACAGACAATATGAAAAGTTACACTTTTAGACTAAAGGAAAACAAAAATCAAATAATGTCATAATTAATAACAATAAAAAGTTTCACTGCCCAGTTGTCCAACATACCATATGTTCTTAACCAGTAATAAAATATTTAGGACAATTATTATTATTAATTTTTATTTATAAGGCGCCCGCAGTGCCGTACAGAGACAAACAAATTACAATACAATCGGAGACAGCACAGTACAGTAAACAGTAAGCACAGCAACTCAGTAAGCTCAATGCACAGCTAGAGAGGGCGGGGAAGGGGGAGGGAGGATCCGCAAACGACGGGGCCCAAGAAGGAGGGCGCGGAAGACAGGGAGACCCCCAGGGGGGAGGAGGGAGCGAGAGTGGACGTGGGGTGGAGGACCCTCGAGGAGGAGGGCTAAGTAGCTGAAGAGCAGAGTTAGAAGTGGTGGAAACAGGAGGAGAGATGGCCCTGCTCAGAGGAGCGTACAATCTAAGGGGAAATAAAATAAAATTCTTTATTCTAGTTAGCTTCATCTTTTTTGTATACTACAATAACCCTAGCTCTGAATAAGGCAAGGTTACTTCCACCAGCTATTTCCCCACTTAGTAAATACATAAGGCTATCCAGCATTTTGTTGGGAGTATTTGAAATCGTTAAAGCAGTTAACTGCAAGGGGTGTTTAAAGCTAAAGGAGCAGGACCAGCATCTCCTTATTCAGAGTTGGTCACATAACTGGGAAAAAGTAACTGGTGAGCATGTTAACATGGTAAGTGCATTGCAAGGTGTATAACCATGTCCTGGTCCTTCTGGTCCTTGGAACTGCGATGCGTCTAGTTTTGATATTTGCAGATCTATCTTATGGTGGATACAGTGAAAACTTCACTTCAAAGTTCTGCCTACAAAAACTAATGTACCACTACCTTCATTAATTTCATGTTTTATGATCTTCTCCTAAAACCCACCTCAGTTTAACTTCATTTATGTCTTAAACAAATGAGAGTGAAGGGATATGAGGAATGTTTATTATTGAAATGTTTGTATGACAAAGTAAGCTTTTTCATAAAAATGCAATTGGAAGTTACAAAAAGAAAAGTATACAATGAACCCCAATCACTGCCAGCTCAGATGATAAAAAATCAAATCCTTTTGCGGGGAGAAAAAAAAACTAGCTTGGTTTTCCTGCAAAACAGGGAACATCTCCATAAATACTCCCTCGCCGTCCTTTGATCTCATTTAAATAATCTCATCCTGCTAATGAAATCTTGTTTTTGAATGTGGGTGCAAAAGTAGGTGCACACATGTGCCCAATTTATATTCATCATCATCATTTATTTATATAGCGCCAACATATTCCATAGCGCTTTACAATTGGGGACAAACATAGTAAACTAATAAACAAACTGGGTAAAACAGATAAAGAGGTGAGAAGGCCCTGCTTGCAAGCTTACAATATATTCAGTAAGGAACACTCCATGATCTTCTAACTGAATAGTGTAAATGTATGCATCCCTGCAGACATTACCATCTTGGCCAGCAAATCCACAAGCTTACCCATAAAGGTGAAAATGTTCATGACACAAAACAGTATATGGACTGTGCTCGCTCAGATATTTCTGCAAGGCTAGCAGCCATTGCAGTGTTTTCAGGAAGGTGAATAGTAAAGGTCTGCCTCCCTTTATCTTTACTGTAGTTATTGACTTGTTTACCAGTAAATTAATGTTATCTTTACTGTGTCAGTGAATCACTGGGAACCAAAGAAATAGGGGGATTGTGTGTCATAATGATTCTAATGTATGCTGTGTAAACAAATACACAGGTTTGCAGCAATGGAAGGGTAAAACTTTGACTAACATTTCAAGAAAAATGTGGGAGGTAATTAGGACATTAGCAAGGACCAACCCTTGCTTTTTCAGTCTGTGTAGGAGTAAAGATCTTAATAGGATGCAAGCAAGGTTCAAACAGTTTTTTATCAATTTAAGAACTGTAAAGAAAAAAGAAAAGTAACTTATGCCAATTACCACAACTACACACTAGGGTGAACCATCTTCTTTAAGATATGGTTTTCGATAAAAGACATACATAGTATTTGCCCATTAAACACAGAGTTCAATATACAGAGATGAATGTACACTACATTTCTATCTGCCTGGTGCCGTTTTTTGCTCATGCAAAATCTGCTTTTATGCAGTAGCTAATACTAGAAACTGGACAGATCAACTACTATTTTTCTGAGTAATTGGACTGGTGTAGTAGACCAGTGCAATTTGAGGTTTTAACAAACACACAGAGTAGTTAGCTCTTCTGCCTCACAGCACTGGAGTCATGAGTTTGATTCCTAACCATGGCCTTATAAATGTGTGCAGTTTGTATGTTCTATTTGTGTTTGCGCGGGTTTCCTCCGAGTGCTCCGGTTTCATCCCACGCTCCAAAAACATACTGGTAGGTTAATTGGCTGCTATTAAATTGCTTTAGTCTCTCTCAGTCTGTGTGTGTGTGTATGTTAGGGGATTTAGATTGTAAGCTCCGATGGGGAAGGGACTGATGTGAGTGAGTTCTCTGTATAGCGCTGTGAAATTAGTGGCGCTATATAAATAGATGATGATAGCTTTGTTATAGCTAGTTTTCTGCAAACTGTATGTGGTTATGATTTTTTCATATCTATTAGTTATTTTAAATTAGTCTATAATACAATGGGGCTTTATGAGAATGTTTCATAACCAATAGACAAATGATACTACAATCACTTCGTCTAAACTAATTTTGTATTCATATTCTATGGATAATTCATATTCTTTGAATAATTTATTCTGTTTTATATAATCTGTTTTTTTTTGAAGATATACATTCTAGACATAACACAGCATAGAGACATCATAATCATCCTACAAAACAGAGCAAGACAAACATAAGAACTCTATACAGTTCAGTCTGCAAAAAGAGTGCACAATATGTAAAACATGGGGGAAAGGGGGAGAGGAAGGGAAGGGTTTGAGCCACAGAATAGTGTGGTATCCAATCAGCAAATAAGGTAGAATGGTGTACAAATGATATAATAGTAATGAACCGTCAGAGCTTGAGCCAGCTATCCCACCAAACATGCCCTAGAGACTGCACAATTTCTTATTTCAAATTTGGTCTCATGTTGCAGAAAGGGGATCAGACTCTTGGGAATCTCTAAAGTCAAACCAACTAGCCCAGGTTGAAACATAATCAGTATAAAGATCAGTACTAAACAGGGAGAGATCATCCATCATCATATAGAAGTCAATTATTTCTATCCACTGTCTAAGAGAAGGGGGAGCAGGGGACCTCCAGTGAATAGGTATGACTGCTGTGGCTGCATTATTCAGATATCATGGGCAGCACGGTGGATAAGTGGTTAGCACTTCTGCCTTACAGCACTGGGGTCATGAGTTCAATTCCCGACCATGGCCTTATCCGTGAGGAGTTTGTATGTTCTCCCCATGTTTGCGTGGGTTTCCTCCGGGTGCTCCGGTTTCATCCCACGCTCCAAAAACATACTGGTAGGTTAATTGTCTGCTAACAAATTGACCCTAGTCTGTGTGTGTGTCTCCGTGTGTGTGTGTGTGTGTGTCTCCGTGTGTGTGTGTGAGTCTCTGTGTCTCCGTGTGTGTGTGTGTGTGAGTCTCTGTGTCTCCGTGTGTGTGTGTGTGTGAGTCTCTGTGTCTCCGTGTGTGTGTGTGTGTGAGTCTCTGTGTCTCCGTGTGTGTGTGTGTGAGTCTCTGTGTCTCCGTGTGTGTGTGTGTGAGTCTCTGTGTCTCCGTGTGTGAGTCTGTGTTAGGGAATTTAGACTGTAAGCCCCAATGGGGCAGGGACTGATGTGAGCGAGTTCTCTGTACAGCGCTGCGGAATTAGTGGCGCTATATAAATAAATGGTGATTATGATGATAATGATGTCTAAGGAGCAATATCTTTTATTGAGAGATTGGTATACTTGTGTGGTTGAGCAGCCAGAAGGAACAGGCCAGAACAAAATATTTGCAAACTTCTTTAATGGAACCAAAAAGAAGAAATTCTACGACAATTCCTAATTTATACTTTATATATACTTTTAAATGTAATTTTGTCACATGCACACAGAATGTTTTTTGGTTCAGACAAAGGGGGGGGGGGGGGGGGGGGGGGAGAGAGTATACCTTGCATTTTTTGTCCTTAAACGAGGTACAATTGTGTGGGGCTCCTCTGGTGTGGTGAGCATGATGATTTGACCATCAGGGAAAAATCTCATATACCTATGGTAAATATATTACAAAAGATTGGTTTGGAGAACACCGAAAGAAGAAAATGAAAAAATCAAATACACAGTTCGTACCATTTTACATGTTAATTAAATGTGGAATTCAAAACGGTTATTTATAACTAATGAAGGTAAAGAATTTAAGAAAAAGAAAATGTTCAGAAAATGTACCTAAAATATTCCACTTGGTGCCAGGCTCGGTAAAATCCATCCAGAGACTGCTCACCCTGGCGGATGTATGTGGTCTTGCTAATATACACACCTGTTTGAAAATCACATCATTCTTATTTTTATATATAACTGTAAATGTGAGATATTTGTAAAAGCTTTTATTTTAATATATACATATTTTCAGCGCATTTTAGAATAAAAAACCCTAAAAAAACATAATGCAGCCTTGAGGGCTTTTGGGGAGCTTTAGTCAACATGCATTTTTGACACAGTGAGATTTCTCAATATAGCTAAAGAAACCTAGTTTCTGTCAGGTTCTCTGGATATAAAATAGATATCTCCTTATAAGTAGCTCCCAATAACTGTGTTCCACAATCTACTAAAAATATATCTGAACCTGTAGATGCTGCTGTATGTCTGCTAAGCTCGGCTGTAGTTGAGCTAGCAAGAAAGTAGGTGGGATGTGTTAGTCGAGTAGTGTGCAACATTTGTTTTAGTTCCAACATCAATTTCCATAAATGTTTACCATTTTATATGCGAGAAGATCTTCATGACTAGATATTGAGGAACATAAAAATGCTTTTCAATCTCTTCTCACAGAGGGGGAATTGGTCAGTGTCAGAAGTTGCCACACTGGTTGCTCCAGCAGCAGCTCACATAAAGAGAGAGGTGAGCTGCCGCCATCTTCCTTTCCAGGCTACAATAGGTTGCTGACGACAACTCTCAGATGGCCTGGCTATAGGCATAGCAGGGCTGTGATTGGCTCCCTGTCCTTTATAGATTCTCTCTGACAGTGATAGCAACTATGCTGCTGATCCTGCTGCTTCTGTATTCCTGGCTCTTGACCTCTGCTTTGTGTTCTGCTCGATTTGACTTTAGGCTAAATTTACTTGATTTCCATGTTCGCTATCTGCTCTGATCTTTAGATTGTCTTACTGGATAATCATTTTCTGCCATCTGCCCTGACCTTGGCTTGTCCCTGGTTATTCTCTTGCTCATAGTCAGCCCTGATTGTGGTTTACAACTCTGACCACAGTTTGTCTGGGACCTTATTTTAGTTTCCAATATCCCTTTCCTAAGCTGAAACTTGGTTAAGTCCCTACAACTGTGATCTCAGGTCATGAGGGCATCCAAGAACCTGCAAGCATATTGTGCTCTATGGCAAAGGTGGAATGTTATAGGTGAAAACTGCATAAGACCCAATCACGTTACTTATGGGGATTCATCTAGTGAACAAATTAGACTAAGAAATTTGACAGAAGCAAAATAAACAAATGTTTAATACCAAGGCCATTAACATGATTATATTAGCATTACCAAGCCGAAAACATAACATTAAGGTATACCATCAAATCGGACACGTGGTCTCTCTAGAAACATCTGCCTCCACGTGGTGTAAGGTACGAGTTTCACACAGTTTCTGCCCCACACTTTCAAGCATGCCAAGCGCCAGATCTCGGGATCCCTGAAACATAAGGGGATGAAAAAACTTGTTGGCGCAATGGTCAGACAGGAGTCTTATTGCAACATGTACATAACTGAACCTTCTATACAGGTTACATGATGAAGTTATACTTAAAAATGAATAATCTCAAATTTTAGCAAAGCCATACCTTCTTATGTCTAAAATATGTCAAAATAGAGACCATGTTATGTATTTTTTAAATTGGTTTTGAAACACCAAAACTCATATTTATTGAGAGACATATACAAAGGCACTTTGCAAACAGTAAAACATACTGACCATTTTGCACTGTACCCAAAAAACTTTATTTTAAAAGTGTTGAGAAACACATGTTGGTGACTTTTCCTTTGGTTGCTACTGATCACCTGGCACTTTCACAGTGTACCAGCTGAAACTAGGTCTTATGATGGTATCCTCATATATATTGTACTATAGTGATCATATATTGTTCATTCCCCTTCCTTTTCTCTTTTGTACGGGTGAGCAGGTTTTACTAATCTGGATATTTCAGCCATCTTTATTCTGGGACTAGAAAAAGAAATCCACCTTCAGAGAGATTCAGGGGAATGGAATCTCTACCCAGAATTTTTTTTATCTGCTCGGTCTATTATACAAGGACAAAAAAATCCTCAGGTGGCTTTCAACAGTATGTTAATTCTCACTTGGCACTTTAGCAGTATTTTTAATTCCTCTGTTTCCCATTCTCCCGTAGGTAACAAACAAGATGAGGCTGTAAGATTTACAGACCATACTTATCACTCTGGTTATGGTATGCAGTTCTCCTCACTCCACCCCACCTTACCTTAATGATAATTTTCCAGGGCTATGTTTGACTATATGAAACTTCAGTCCAAACTCTGGACCGTGCATGTATTCTTCCAGGCAGTAACATTTACTGTTATGTGCATGAAAACATCTAAATTCCTACCATCTCACATCTATTTTGTTTTTGACTTATACAACACAAAAAATATGTACATGTACTAGTGTAGGTGTACTCCAATCCCCTGTGTGACCTCAATCTGGTTTCATACATCTTGCTGAGGCAGTTTTACTCATGGTAACAATATGTTCTGCAAATTGTGTGTGAACTCAGTGCTCTTTCCTGTAAACCCCCATTGCTGGTGTTTTAATTAGGATGATGTGGTGCTACAGACTGTACCATATTCCCCGGATGAGGTGAGAGCTCTGAAATACTCATACACAGGACACTTTTTCAGGAAGCCACACTCTATTTTCATGTCCTTTTTCCACTAGTGAAAAGACCTGTCAGGGCTCTATCTTATTGATATAATACATTTTGCTTATTCCTGGTCATTCAGTTCCTTTATGTTACCGCTCACTCCACTTGCTCTATGAACATTCCCTCAGTGCTATGCAAGGTTTCAAATGAGTAGATTTGTTATGCACTCATTTGGTCGTCTTTATAGATGTTTTCTACATTTTAGACTTCACTACACATCAACACAAGCACATTGCAGTTTCTCTTTAAATGTTCCATTCTGCTTTTTTTGTCCAACCCTATTTATTTATTATTTAGACTGCTTTACCACGTTCCCAACATGTGACAGGTTGATCCATTAAAGGAAAGAGATTTATGCTCGCCGTTAAATCTTTCTCATCGGCCCACACTGTCAGTGCAGTTAATCAACATTGTAGAGATTAAGCATAAATCTAATTTCCCTCCTTCAGATGCCTTTCATTTAATGGCTTGTATATGTCCTTTTACAGCTTTTGTAAGATACACTGCTTACATTTACATTTTTTTAATTCCGGTGGAAAACTCTTTTCAAAGCAAACAGCAGAGCTGTGCCAAATTCCAGGAAAATTACACATAAATAGAGCAAATAAGTCACAAACTCCAGATGAAGGAAAAAAATTCTCCAAAAATATTATACACTTTGGCTGGAATAAAACCAATGCCATTCTTCCTTCATCTGACTGAGTTGTGGCTTCTTGGTTCTTTTTGTGTGTAATCTATATTACTGGAACCACGGGAGGAGGTTCTGCAATAAGCCTGGCCTAATGATCATATGGGTGAATATGATTGAATAGAAGGGTTGCAACATGACATTCCTGGACAAAAAAAATAGAACAAATCTGATTATATAAATACATGGCTGAAAAGCAAAGGAGGATAAAGTAATGTACTTTGTATACTAAAGGTTGCACGGGGGCATACACAAGCTATTAAACTAATCTGACAATGGAAACCCGCTAAGAAATGCACAGTATTAAACACTAAACCCCAAGATCTAATTTTAAAGTCGAGAATCATAGGTAAAATACAATCTTAATTGTAAACCTGTAAACATTCCAATCCAGCTTTGTTGAAAAGTTAAGTATTACCTCAATACTCGATTGCATAAAGTTAATACCACTATCACATCTTTAAGGTCTTAACTGGATCCAATACAGGTTAACAGTCTAAGCTGTTGTGACATCACTGCCCAACCTTGTTTATATTTCCACACAGAACATATCTGCAGAGAAACCTGCAGATCTGTCACTCACGTCCTACGTGCTCTTCAGAGAAGCATCTAATTCCTCAAAAATTTGCAACCTATATACATTATTCAGCTCTCTAATACTAAGCCCCTACTTAATATTAATGTCAAATAGTCACTTTATTTGCTCTTTAAAGGAATATAGTTATTTTTATACACAAATGCACCTGCACACGTACAATGTTATTATTCTCGAGTGGAATACCTTGCACAGATATAAAAGCCCTTGCAGACCAACGATAGTTGCTCTAATGATCGGAGATCAAGCTCACTGGAAACCACCCAACGGAAAATATACATCAGCACCTCCATAGGGAGCACTAAGGCACACAGAAAGAAAAACAGAAAACATTTCACACTACAGAAAGTCATTCGCCTGCAATACCATTGTAAGGTTTAGTAGCACTGCATAATCTTCTCCTTAAGCATACACAGATGGTAAACTGAAGCAAAATAAACAATACTACATTAAAGTGTACTGCAACCTTCTCTGGTTAGGAAGTGCAAGTGAGATTTCATTGTGTTGCTTATTATCAAACAGAACGCCCCTGGTTAGATTTATAGGGCATGTGTGACACTAAGTGGTCACTTTTCATGGACCAAGCTTACTGGGCATGCCAAAACATTTTCATTATGTTCTGAGAAAAGTATTGAAATAGCGGTAGTACTATAGAGACTGCATGAAAGTCATACAACTGGAAAAACAAGAAAGCTAAAACACACCTGAAATATTAGCCTGGCTGACATCGTACTCTGGCTGGCACAATTTAAGCGAGGACTCTTGAAATGTCAGTTGCTGCTGAAAATATGATAACAGATCAGCCATCTTGCTGTCGTCATTGGCATCTTCCATGCTGTAAGCGATAATTAACACAGATAATGGGGTTTATATGTAAAACAAGAAGCTCATGAGAAACACATTCTGTCTGTTAAACAATCAAATGTTTCCCTGATTGCAGAATAATATGCATATGAACATTATTGAGGGACATTAATGAATGTGGTTCCACATGTAAAAGAGGTGGTGTTGCCTATAGCTACTTGTCATTTGTTTTTATTTTCTAAACTGTATTAAAAACTACAAAACCTAATTGGTTGCTATTAGCACCATCTACACTCTAGTGTTACTTGTAGAACAGGTTTCATATCTGATATGTTAAAATAATATTTCCTCAGGCAACATACTAGGATATGTCAAATGAAGGAAAGTTAATTAGAATCCAAATAGGAATTAAATTGAGCAATATACTTATGTTTAAAAAAAATGTCTAATTTTTCTACCTTTGTGTTGCTTTTGATTTTAGGTTATAAGCACACGGTGTTAAGTAATTAAGTCTCATCTGTTATGCTTTTTGACAGGTAAATAAAAGGTTACTCAGAGATCATTGATCATCTCTGTGGAGAGGGGCAAGGAAATAGTAGAACATGTTCTACTTTCCCTAATCCCTGCTCTGTCACCCACTTTGACAACACGTACATGTGCACTGCACGGTCATCTCTCTATAGAGCCAATTGAGAATTGTTGTTTTCCTATAGGAATCACTGCTGTAAATGACGCATTGTATTATTAATAGGCATGAATACACCACTATAACAGTTTACAAGGGAACAATTAAATACCCCACATTCAAGCATTTACCTGTATAGCAGACCTCACAAATTAAAGCAGAGTGATTAATAAATTATGATCAGATCAGTGAAGGACACTTCTTGAACATTAGAAAATTACAAAAGATTTAACAATAAAAAACAGACAAAATGAAAGCTATAGTTATAAAGCCAAAAATATCTTGATTAAAAAACACAATTGAAAATATTACATGGAATAAAAATACACTAAATGTATGTTTTTGGTACATACAATTTTTTTCCTACTCCTTCACCATCCGGAGACCAGTTGTAATTAATTTTAAACTCAATGTCGGGCACAAGCTGCATGGCTCTACGATAAAACTTGATTGCTATAAAAATACAAGAGAATAAAGTAAGCTCAATACATTTTAGGTAATACATAGAACATAACAGCTCTTACCGATCAATTCATTTTGTGTATGAAGTGCTTCCTGGAACACAGAACTAGTGTACATAAAAGAGAGGCTATAGAACTTTGACCTGATTACACATTGAACTTAATGAGGGCAGTATGAACTTCTCTCAGAGTCAGGTGGTTCTTAAGCCGGTGAGTAATCAAGAATTACATTTTCCCTTACAATACTTTCTATAGTAAAACTCTGTGGCATTTTTATTAAAACGCTTCAACACATCTAATGTATATTTTAATATTAAGTAATCCTATTTCTTTACATTAATTAGGTTTCTATTTATTTTATGAAATACAATGATTTCCAATACAGCATACCTCTACAATTGAATGTTTCCCAATGACCATTTAAATCTTAAAGTGTAATTCAAAGAAAAAAAAAAAAGCACTGATATAAAGTGCATTTGAACATCAACATTTATTTATACAGCACCAGTATATTCCATAGCACTTTATAATTGGTAATGTGCACTTATAACAAACAGTCACAGGCACCCATTTTGTGGGCTTAACCAATATTTATGATAATATAGACTATTGGCTTTACAGGGACCAGCGACATAATTAAAACTTTTCCATTAATATTCATGAGGCATAAATTAGGCATAAAAAAAGGGAGTACGCAGGAATCTACAATCTGCAAACTCTTTTTATTCTAGGAAACAAGGAACTGCCACCTACCAACTGTGCCCTCCCTCTCTCCCAATAGTGTTAGCCTAAGATCAGGCATTCCAAGGAATCAGTAACGGGAAATGTGAACCTCGCAGAGGAATAACAAATGTGTAATGCCATCTGCTATATTCTGCTGGAAGAGGCACATGTGAGTTGGCTGAATCCAGTTGCCATAATTTTATTACTCCCCTTGCCAAATACACCTACAAATACAGATAGAATAGCCAGTACATGGTGGTTGCTTTTTTTTTTTTGTAAATAGGGGCTTAAACATGCCACTATGCACAAGCTCAGTTCAATGGGATCTGTAACAAGGTCAAATTCAATAACTGGCTGATTCTGCTAATATGTATTTGTTCTACCTTTGAGAATAATATGGTAGTCATATTAGTAGTCTGGTACGGCGCTGCAGCTCTTTAGTGGTACCTTATAAACAAAAGATAATAATAATAATAATAATAATAATAATAATAATAATAATAATATATAACCTCTGTCTGTTTTATCCAGTTTGTTTACTACTTTGTTTGTCCCCAATTGTAAAGCACTACGGAATATGTTGGCGCTATATAAATAAAAATTAATGATGATGGGTCCATAATATGTATAAGGAGCCATTCAGCACCTCTGCCAGACAGTGTGAAGGCCAATAAAGTAGCTTCATAGCGAGTAAGATTATCAATAAGGAGATGTTGTCAAGGGACTCTAGGGATGACAGTAAAATGTCAAAATCCCATGTACTTCAGAACTTGGGTACTACTGCCCCGGAAAGGGACTCCTCTTTTATTAGCGTCATGTAAAGTCATCCTTCCGTCAACTTAGGAAATTGGATGCTGTAATATCTACGGGTGGACGTTGCCAAGCCCTCATAAAACTTTTAGCCAAGAAATAGCGAGCTGAAGTGACCTCTTAGAAAGATGAGGGTATCTGTTATGGTCTTTCTGCTAAGCACTGATTTCATGAACAATGCTGAGGTATTTGGATGTAGTACATGGGCTGAGGGAATCTTATAATTAATTTTGGGTAGGGGAAGCTAATGGCCCCTTTATTAGCAACCCAGCAGTACCACAATCAACATTGACGGGGGCAGCTTGTGCAGGATTGGAATTACAATGCGTCCATCCTTTATGCTCCTAGGGACCACAATCTGGTCTCGAAACTTGGGATCTGAGCATTGGAGGAGGATTACCAAAAAGGTCTACCTGTGGATTTCCATATGTCTGCCCAATTTTCTGGCTGTTAAAAAGGCAAAACTCTGAAAGAGTCTCTGAGACAAAGAATATTCTAACTTGCTCTGCTCTCCTTTTGTTTGGTTGTATTAAATTAGTTGTCTTAGCAAGGCCCACTTCCAGATCTCTTCGGATGCAAAGGTTTTTACGCTTGTCAACAACTCCTAAGTTTGATGGCAATCCTAAAGCTTGCAGAGGCTTTCTGAATCAATGTCTCATTCAATTTGAAATGCTTCCATTTAATTTTCTTTCCTCAAGGATTAAAGTTGCATATATTATTTCTCTTTTATCTGGACAAGCTTTGGCCTGGGCTTCCCCTCTGTGGGAACGGAATGATAATCTTTATAATGACTGTTCTACTTTTAGGAGAATTTTTGATGAACCAGGACGGGTCATTTCTTCAGCTTCCAGGAGCCCTTCATCGGGAGATTTCTTTCCTTGTTCTACCTTTGGCTACTTGTCCGATTGTTCTAGATTTACCATGGCTTCACCTTCACTCACCACAATTAGATTGGCCTTCTTCTCAATTACTGTATGGGGGAAAGCCTGTAAGCCTGTACAGGGAGATGTCTTACCCAAGTTGAGCCTTTGAGTACTCTACATGCATCAGACTCTAAAATGACGTTGCCACCACAATATTCTTCGTTTGCTGATGTTTTTAATAAATCTAATGCTGAACGGTTGCCTCCTCATCGTCCATGGGATTGTCCCATTGATCTAATTCTGGATAAAATGCCACCCACAGGACGTGTCTATCCATTTTCTTTGCCTGAAACAGAGGCTACAACTAATTACATTAAGGAAAATCTACAAAGAGGCTTTATTAGACCTCTCCAGCTGGAGCTGGGTTCTTTTTTGTAAAGAAAAAAGATGGAACACTCCACCCCTGTATTGATTATAGAGGTTTGAATAACATCACTTTAAAAATCCGATTTCCTATTCTATTAATTACTGAGTTATTTGATTTTATCAAGGGTGCCAAGATTTTTTCCAAGTTACGTTAATGAAATTTTTCGTGACTTGTTGTATTTGTCTGTAGTAGTGCACTTCGATGATATACTAATTTTTTCTAAGGATCTCCAGTCTCATCGTCTCCAAGTTACTGAAGTTCTTTCTTGCTTACAGAAAAATAATTTGTATTTTAAACTGAAAAAAATACTCCTTTGAAGCAGCCTCTGAATTACCTTTTTTTTTAGGGTATATTGTGTTTGGAACTGGCCTGCGGATGGATCCTGAAAAAGCTTTTTGGGTTTTGTCAATTATTACAGCCATTTTATTTCTGGATATTCTACTATTGTGGTTCCATTAGTGGCCCTTACCAAGAAAGGTGGCCTCCAGAAGCTCTTGAAGCATTTTCTTTTCTCAAGACGACTTTTTCTGCTGCCCCTGTTCTAAAGCAACCTGATCTCTCCTTGCCATTTTTTTTCTTGAAGTTGATGCATCTACGATGGGAGTTGGAGCTCTCCTTTCACAGAAGTTTATTCAGGGGAAATTTTATCCTTGTGCTTTCTTTTCCCGTAAATTTTTACCAGCAGAGAGGAATTATTCCATTGGGGATAAAGAATTATTGGCTAATTTTGCCAGTCAGTGGATGCGGAGGATCTGGGGGTAAATGTATCAAGGTGCGATTATGCAAATCCAGCGATTTTCTCAGGAGAGTTAAAACTGGCTGATGTATGAAGCCGAGATTTCATGTAAAATCGCCAGTGTTTCTGTCAAAATTGCTATTTCCAAAATCGATAGAGATCAAAGTCCGGACTGTTTGCCACTCTAGCTATACAAGTCTCAAATGTATGAAGCTGCGATTAAGCAAACTCTCCCGAGTTTGCTTTAAAAATCGCTACATACAATACGCTGCATCCTTGCAGCATGATTGTAAACACATCACTGTTACCCTGTCCCTACCTGTAGAGCCGGAGGTCTAGCAGCTGTCAAATGTTTAAAAGTAGATAAAAGGGGTTTTTTTGTTGTTGTTTTTTTTAAAAAAAAAAGTGTGGACTACCCCTGTCTGAGCACAATTAACCTACTGCTGGTTACATGAAAATCGGGGAAAACATTTGCGTGGGGTCCCCCCCCGATTTTGACATAACCAGCACTAGACAAATCAGCCTGGGGTGGGTGGCACTATGGCAGGGGGACACGCAGCAGGGATCTCCCTGCCATAATGACTAACCAACCCCAGGCTGTCAGCTGGATTCCCTAGGGAGTGGGGTTCGCCGGAAAAAAAAATGAGCGGGCACCCCCTCTAGGGACACCCAGCCCAGTGCTAAAAGCACTAGAGATCTTCCTACACCACTGGGCGATGGGTGTAGAGTAATAACGGCGATAGAATGTATAAAAAAAAAAAAAAAAAAAGACGCCATTTTGTTTTGTGGAACTAAAAGTCCCAGCCAGCCCGGGCTGCCATAAACAGTGTGGGCATGCTGATGTTTGTGCAACTACAAGCCATACCCATGGCAGCCAGGGCATGCTGGCACATGGAGAACCACAAGTGCCAACATGCCCTGATACCCATGGCTGGCTGAGACCTGTAGTTCAACCAAGCAAAATGTTTACAAAATCACAAACACCCTCTTTAAAGCCACATACATTTAATAAAAATAAAACCCAAATAAATACAATACACACCCACATAAATTTATTAAAAATAAGAAAACCTCCAAATACTGACCAATCTGAATTCTGCTTCTTTCGTCAGCAGCTTTTAATCCAAAAATGCTTGAAAACCATGTCCAATTATATTTGGAATTCCAAAGTCCAGGCCTGAACCATGTCCCAAATATTTTGCAATTCCAAAGTCCAGCTTGAAATGTCCCAAATAAATTGTAATTCCAAAAGTCCAGCTTGAAATGTCCCAAATAAATTGTAATTCCAAAAGTCCAGCTTGAAAAGTCTCTGCTTGCAAATATATTCTGTTCTTCTTGGCCAAAGAACCCCTTGTGGCTTGCAGTCTTCTTTTCTTCAGTCCAGGAGGGGCCCCATATTTGTACTCCAAATGCGGAACATGCTTGAAAAAAATAATAAACCCAGTTTACAGACGATGCAAACTTCTGTTTGTACAGTGTACAAGCAAACCGACGCTACTGAATAGAATCCAGCCACAAGGTCTATTTATAGTCTATGGGGATTTCCCATGCTGTGATGGGTATTCCCCATAGACTATGGGGAATACTGGGGTACCTCGTTGAGAGGTCAGTCCTCTGCCCCCAGGTGAACGTATAGCAGAAGTAGGGGCGCTGTTAGGCGAGGATCCGCTAGACCGGTTGATAAACCCAGAGTGTTACAGACTTCCTCCTGGGGAACCTATGGTGGAGGACGAATCTTCTTCACTTCCAAAGCCAGTGGTGGGCATCCACCACGGATGTTTGGATACGGGGAATTATGTCCCAGGGCTATGTTGTAATCCTAGTCCAATTTTCACCGCAGAGGTTCTTCACCACGGCCCTTCCCTTTTGTCCCCTCAGGCGCAGGGCACTTCAGGAAGCCATCCAGAAGTTGCTGGCAGCCGGGGTTATCGTCCATGTCCCTCAGTGGGAAAGAGGTCAGGGGTTTTACTCCAACCTCTTCCTGGTGTCAAAACCGGAAGGGACATCTGTCCCATTTTAAATCTGCAGTCTCTAAACAAGCAGGTAAGACTTTAAAAATTTAATAGTCAGAATGGAGCAGGAAGAGTCCTTAGCCTCCATAGACATCAAGGATGCCTACCTTTAAGTTCCAATATGAACGGGACACCAGAGTTTTCTCCGCTTTGTGGCAAGTAGCTCCCACTTTCAGTTTAGGGCCCTACCTTTTGGTCCAGCGACCGCGTCCCGAGTGTTCACCAACATCATGGAGGGGCTTCTACGACAGAGAGGAGTCAAGATAATTCCTTATCTGGATGATCTCCTCCTGAAAGCTCCATCGGCATCGCTCTTAACACATCACATCCAGATCACAATTCAGTTTCTGGAAGCACACGGCCAGGTTCTGAACTTACCCAAGTCATCTCTCATTCCGGCGCAGCAGATGCGATTCCCGGGACTCATATTCAACACATTGGCCCAGAGAGCATATTTAACTGCGCAAAACTAGGTCCCTTCTGACACAGAGAAGTCTTTCTCCTTATTTGCACTAAGCTCCTGGGAACGATGGCATCAGTGTTCGAGGTACCTTTTGCGCAATTTCCTTCACACCCTCTTCAGAGGGAGATTCTTCAGAAGTGGTCAGGTTCCCAGGTACATTTAGACAGGCAGATCATCTGCCTGTCGAGACCCACTCGCCTTTCCCTGGCGTGGTGGTTATCCAGACAGAATCTGGAAAGAGGACAGTCTCTTCGAACCTGGTCATGGACCTTGGTTACAACAGACGTAAGTCTGTTATGTTGGGGTGGGGTAACAGGGTCCCTGAGATTCCAGGGTCTCTGGTCCCCCCCAGGAAACCACACTCCCTATCAAGTCTTCTGTCATGAAGACCTCTACAGATTCAGTCAGACAATGTCATGGCCGTGGCTTACATAAATCACCAAGGCAGAACTCACAGCGTAGGGGCCATGCTGGAGACAGCCAGGATTTTTCGCAGGAGGAGATTGGTACCCTAATCAAGGCCAGAAAGATATCTTCCTCGGCTATATATATATCATTGAATTTGAAAGGCATACATTCTTTGGTGTGAATCCCAGAGTTTCCACACATCTAGGTTTAGCCTTCCTCGACTGTTAGCTTTCTTGCAGGCTGGCCTGGATAAGGGGCACCACCATGGGTCTCTTAAGGTTCAGGTCTCGGCATTCTCCATTTATTTTCAGCACAAGCTAGCGGCCTACAGGGATGTTCAGACATTCCTTCAGGGGGTTCTCCACATGCAACCCCCCCTTCATTCATCCTGTGGAGCCTTGGGGCCTCAATTTGGTGCTCAATACATTTACCCGAGTTTCACTTGAACGTCCAGATTCAGTTGATTTACGACATCTTACTTGGAAGACTGTGTTTCTTTTGGCTTACGCTTCAGCTCATAGGGTTTTGGATTTTGGAGCGCTCATCTGCACTCCTCCATTCCTGACTTTCCATGAGGATAGAGCGGTGCTTCGTACCAACTCTTCTTTTGTTCCGAAGGTAGTGTCCAGATTCCATTTAAATCAAGAGATTGTGGTCCCCGCTTTTCGTCCTTCTTCAGATGACTTGCTACATTTACTGGATGTGGTCCGTGCTCTTCAACGTTATGTTGACTGCACAGCCTCAATCCCTAAGACTAAGGATCTCTTTGTTCTTTATGATGCGCATAAGCAGCGTTGGCCAGCTTCCAAACAGTCTGTTGCTCGCTGGATTACTTCCACCATTCAGTTGGCTTATGTGCGGGCCTGTCCCGGTGACTTTGAGAGCTCATTCTGCCAGGATTGTTGGTGCTTCTTGGGAAGCGCGTCATGGCGCTTCAGCGGAGCAGTTGTGCAGAGTGGAGACGTGGTCGTCTGTCCATACCTGTTCAAGATTTTATAGGATACAGGGCTTCGCATCCGCGGATGCAAGCTTTGGGTGCAGGGTATTGCGCTGTCATTCAAGAGCAATCCCTCCCTTAGAGAAAGCTTTGGTATGTGCCCAATGTCTTGCAGTGTCCCTCAGTGGTAGGAAAGAGAAAAGAAGATTTTTACTCACTGTAAAATCGATTTCTTCGACTCCATTGGGGGAAAGTGCGCACCCTCCCTTGCTCTGTAAAAGGTTCTGTTGGTAAGTTTTAAGGTTATATTTCTGCCCTGCTGGCCTTTTTCTCATATGCTTGGTTAGTGCCTAAACTCCTAGTCCCAACTACTACACCCAATGTGTCGCAGTGTCCCCCAATGGAGTCAGAGAAATCGATTTTAAGGTGAGTAAAAACTCTTCTTATCGTTGCAAAGAGGAAATATTGTTTTCTTCAATGCAGCAAAGCATGTTGCTTCATTCACCTGATGTAACTTAATTCCAAGTTCCTGCAAGAAAAATGTACATGCTGGGCATTTGAAATCCCTTATTGGATAAATTATGTGGCAGCGAGAGAAAAGGCAGTGACTGCTTTTGGAACAAAACAAGAAGTACTAAGATTTTAAAAATAAAAAGGTAAATACTAAAAGACAGCTTTACAGTTACTGTAAAATGTATGAATTTTTTACAAATAAAATCATAGACACCTTAAAGGATTTGAAAGCTGAAGGGTGACAATAATACAAGAAAAGGAAGAGGAAGGAAATTGAAAATAAAAATACTATTTCAAACTGTGCTTATATGAATGATTGCTAAATGCTGACATTCGTCTTAAATAGCTGGGCAATATACAAGAACCATGTAGGCATGGTAGCTATCTTTTTTGCATAGATGTGCAAACTGACAAGAGAATTAGTCTGCCAATTTCCCACACCATTTTATCCAATCCCTATTTTCCTTAGAACAATAACTGATAAAACACAGTGCAGTGATTACATTATATACATGAATTAAACAAATACCTTCATAGAGAGCCCCATTTTGCTCTTGTTCTGCAGCTTGAAGAAAAAGTTCTCTTGCCTGTATGGGAAGAAGTGGGTAAAAACATTAAAAATAAATACTTATGTCAAGAGACACTAGAAGCATAGTTTAAACCCCCCCTGCCACCTGTGTTTGTATATATTTTTGTATCATGTTGTGTCTTGGTTCTCTGTTTTCTGTATATGTAATGTACGGCGCTGCGGACCCTTTGTGGCGCCTTATAAGTCAAAGATAATAATAATAATGCTCACATTTATAAGAAAATAAAAAATATAAAAACACATAATACCAGTCATACTAACAAGGACAACATGCTTTTAAAGTTATAGCTACTTAAAGTTTTGTTAACGGTGCCAAGTGGAAACATAGGTAGGAAAATAATGAGAAAATTGCAGCACAGAGGCTTCATCCATGCAAGAACACATATGGTGACATACATTAAAAATACTGAATTACTGGAACACACAAGCACGGTTTCTAATTTAGTTCCTTTCTAGCTACTGTACTATCACAAGCTCTTTTTGATAGGACAAAAAATTATGCAATAAAAAAATAGCACAAAATGAATGGACATTACTAATTATGCAAATTACACATCAAAATATTGCTCTATTTAAGGAGTTCCACCTAAAACTGCAAAGCTGCACTACCATCTTGGTTCTGTAGCACAAAACCAGCAAATAAATAAAGCTCAACATTTGGATGGAGCTGGAAGAAATTACCAATAACAAACTGCAATCTCCTTGGTGACCCCTAATATCCCTACAATTTACAGTAAGGTATGCATTATTCCCAATATAGCAGGTCCCTCAAAAGGAACACTACCTTAATAAAGACTTGTACATAAGCCTTGAAACAATAGGATTTTTGTCCCTTTTCTCTGAACTCATAGATTGTAAGCAGGGCCCTCCTACATCTCTGTCTGTATATATTACCCAGTGTTGTTTTATTACTGTTTGTTCTCAATTGCAAAGCGCTACGGAATTTGCTGGCACTATATAAATGTTGAAATTGATGAATCCAAAGAGAGACACTTGAACACTAGGTTAACCAGTGGGAAGCTGGAGCATTGGGCACCTGCAAATTTACTGCTAAATTAAAGCTCCTCCCTCTCTATACCCCATTGGCTGCTTTCCAATCCTCAGTACTTTTCTAACAAAGCCCCAAAGGACAGCAACAGGAGTACAGAACAAAAGGTGGGTTTGCCCAGCTAGGAAGACCAACTAGGGCAGGGATGCTGAATGGATCTCACCTCCCCCAGGGCCCAGCATCAAAGATGGCTACTGTACACAGACGGTCCTTTTACCCAGCCAGTGCCTAGTGAAAGCTGAAAGGAAGCCCATACCTGGACACAGTGTCTAACTAGAAACAAGGGCACCCCCCTTACCCAGTCCTGGTGTCAGGGACTGGATCGCAAACACTAAACCACTTCCATTGTTACCGTGCCTCTGATGGCACTGGAAGCATGGGGATCACCAGTCACTATTTCCAGCAGGAGCAGGTAGCAGTAGGGTCTATCTCTCCCCACCCCCCCACTCTTGAAAAGACTGAGAATTGGAAAACAGTCAATGGTGTATAGAGGGGAGGAGCTTTAATGTAGTTATAAATTTGAAAGTGTCCAATGCTCCAGCTTTCGCACTTTCTCTATCATCCATGGTGGACACTGGAGTTTACTTCAGTGTCCACCATGGATGATAGAGAGACACCTGTTAAAACCATATATATTTTAACAGAGCGTTACAAGCATGTTCACAAAACATAAATAGAAAGCATTAAAGTTCGTGAATGCTGTAGGTAATATTGACATTAACTTGATGCAGAGCAATGAATGCTTGTCAGAAAGCGAGTGTTTATGGGTCCAAACGCTTGCATTATTTTTTGGACTATCAATGTTAAACGGTGTTTAGCAGGCTTTAAAAACACATATTGACTGCCTGATTTAAAGCCTATGAGCCTGATTTTAAGGTAGGAGCAAAGCAAAGAAAAGGAGCAAATTTGCACAATGGCAAAACTCTAAACGTCAGTGTTCAAGTGTCCCCCATGGATGCTAGAGAAACACCTGTTAGGGGGGAGGTGAATGTAAAATGTAGGGACAGATTTATAGTTGGGATATGGCATGTCATAGATAAACTTTAATTTCAGTGTAAAAATAAAGCTATCAAGTATTTGTGTGCTACATGAAAAGACAGCCAGCATTTTTCTTGCATGCAAAAAAATAAGTCAATCTGTACCCCTTGCACTGTAACATGGTTTGTCCAGGTGCAAAATTTGCTCCTTTTCTTTGCTTCTAACTCAAAATCAGGCTCTATATGTACAAGCCTTAAGAAGAAGGCTGCAGCTTATTGCATCGTTTCATTTGATTTTTGAACTGAACTAAAAATCTCATTTAATGATGGAACAACATTGCTCCAATTCTGCAGTGTGCATGCACGCATGACTAGCAGTACCCATAGATCTCTATGGAGTGTGCAGACTCACAAACTTTTCAGCCGATGGTTATGACAGATAAAGAGCACAGATCTGAAGGTAAATCGTGTAAAATGTGTTGAGTGTGTACACATGAATCGGCATGCTGATTGGGATTAGTTTTTTTTTTGCTCATTGATAAAATCGTTAAGGACATCGCATTGGGAGAAATTTTGTTTAGTGTGTACCAAGCCTAACATTGCCTCATGGAAATGCTGCATCAAAGGCAAATATAACTTATCACCTTAGTTAACTTCACCCAAAGTAAAACATTTTAAGATGATGAAAATACCAAAATAGCGGTTCGCGGGTGGCACTCGCACCGGAGTCTAGAAACACAGCGCCTCTCCCTCGTTGTGGACCTGGGTCAGGGCAATATACAGCTCTGTCCCATCGAGGCCCTCTGGACACCGCTTCTCCCGGCAGCGACAACCAGAAGTCCCTGGCTCCCGCACTTCCGGTTTACAGGTGGCGCTTGGGCTGGAGTAGCGACGAGCAGCGCACCTAGCATCCACTGTGGAACTTGTCCAGTGCCCCCCTCTCAGGTCAGTGCACGGCTGTGCTCCATTGGGGGTGTCTGCAGGGAGCCCACACTAAATATTAATCAGGGTCCCTTGGGATCAATATACAAATGTGCCAGCGTGGAATATACTGAAAGGGCATACAAGTTGTCTTCTTGCCTTAGCCCACGATTGAGAGCCTGACTACAGTGCCATCTACAGTGTTCGCTACAACTGCTACTATCACTGATGCAATAATACCATAAGAGGGAGACCGCTTATTGAGGTCCCTGTCGGGCACTTCCGGTTGCAGGTTTGCTGTTGCTTATCATACTGGTGAGGGCTGGTCCCCATCTGTCTGGAGAGTAAAAGGTTACGATCCTGCTAAGCCTTTCAACACGCCTATCTAGGTTCTATATAGAGGCACCAGGTCTGCAAACACGATATACATGGAGATGTATTAAATGAGACCGTGAGATGATCACCCACCCGGGACCCCGTAAGCCTTTTATCACCCGTATCGTTTCTAACACGATCATGCCTGATTAGCCTCTCACAACATTCAACTGCCGAAAAAATCTCCAGCGCGATCTTCTGAACTACCTAGACTATCCAGTCCCACCTCCACGCTTCTTGAGACTTGCTTTCGCGATGGCTCCTAAAAGACACAGATCCACAAAGACGCCTTCTGCGGTACAGTTCTTTAAACCCCAGTCCTCCCCATCTCCAGGGGCGCTTCCCAAACACAAAGGTCCAGAAGACCCGGGATTTAGAGCAACCTCGCCAGATCCGACTCAGTCCCCATCTTCCTCAGCCCAAGATGCCCCAGCTACCATTAAGTCTATGCAATTTTTATTCGACTCGTTTAAAACTGTGGTCCTATCCGAAATGCGCTCCTCGATCCGAGAAGTTAAGGCGCAAGTGACGGAAATGGGAGGGAGAACTTCTCACATTGAAGACAAGATGGAGGAGTTTGTAGCGTCCCATAATGCGCTCATCACGTCTCATGAGAAACCTGAAAATTATGTCTTTGGGATGGCTGACGTCGAGGATCGCTCCCGGAGGAATAATCTAAAGCTGCGGGGTGTTCCTGAATCTGTCTCCATTTCAGAACTTCCAGACTTTGCTAAAAACCTGTTCAAAAAACTCCTCCCTGAAGCCTCTGATCACGATCTGCTGCTGGACCGTATCCACAGACTTCCGAAACCGAGAGCGGGACTGGAGTCCTCACCTCGCAACACACTTATGAGGGTCCACTTCTACCATATTAAAGAAAAGATCCTACGTGCAGCCAGATCGCAGGCAGCGGAAGAAGTCCTGCAAAACTTGCAACTGTTCCCGGATTTCTCCCCAGCCACTGTAGCCAAGCGTCGCTCCTTTCAACCTATCACGAGAGCACTGCGCGAACACCAAATTCAGTACCGCTGGGGCTTTCCAGTCAAACTCATTATTCAGCGCAATACCTCCACCCACGTGATAGCTACGGTAGAAGATGGCAGTGAGTTATTGCAGTCCTGGGACATTCAAACTTCTATGGCAGCGACAACTTCTTGGTCTTGATCCCAAGTTGTCTAGTCAGCTGGGATTGGAAAAGGCTAGGTGAACTCTTCACTTCTGATACTGCTTTTACTTAATGACCGACTGCATCCTGGAGTGTCTCAGCTCTACGCTAGGCCCTTTAGGCTCTCGGGGCACTACTACTGTGAACTATGGACCTTACTTATCCTATGAGCGAGACTCCTGCGGGAAGTTGGATCGTGGATCTCTGGTCGGTGAGCAGTTCCAGCGCTGATTGGGATTTTTCGAATGTTGTTATATGGTATTTCTTGCTGATACCTTATACCTATTTACAGTTAGTTGATATCTTTATATGATGATTACATTTAGACTCTGTATACCTTCTTCAAAGTTATAGCAAGATTTCCTATGTTTCTAGTAAATGTTAACTTTACGGGTGATAACCTTTGACTTTTTATTTATGTTTTGTTTAGGTTTCTCTTTGCTGATTATTTGCATAATATTCAATTGTGTTGTGGTTTTGGGTGGGTGCTTCATTCCTAGGGCCATGTCCCCATAGTTACTGATTTTGCCAGATGACTTCCCCCTCTGGCAACTACTTTAATCCCAATTTTGGGGTTATTTATGTTTGTTTTTGTGTCTTGTTATCCTCCCCCCCCTTCTCTTCCTCTCCTTTCCCTCGCCGCCCCCTCCCCTTCTTAGGCAAGTACTTTTCTCTCCTTACTAATCCTGAAGTCTGCTTGAGGTTTTCAGAGTCTTTCAGTAAGCCAAAATGGTTAAGTTCCTATCTTTGAATGTAAGGGGACTCAACTCCCCGACTAAAAGACGTTTTAGCACTTTCCTTTTTCTATAAGCAAAAGGCAGATATTGTCGCAGTCCAAGAGACACATTTTTTGACTAGAGCCCCCCCCTACCTTTAAAGACCACAGATTCCCGCTGTGCTTCACAGCAAATGCCCCTTTCAAACGCAATGGGGTGGCCCTTCTGGTTAGCTCCAAAGTTAACTTCGTCCCCAAGTCTAGTTTCGAAGATAAAAATGGAAGATATCTTATTGTAGTGGGTATGCTAGATGATAAGCTAGTCACGCTTGTCTCTTTATACGCTCCCAATTCAAGGCAAATTCCTTTCCTTAGAACCACACTACGAGATATTGAAAAGCATAAACAGGGTACTCTTATCCTTATGGGAGATTTTAACATTGTAACTGATCCTAAACTAGATAGATCATCGCAACCATCTACCCGTACAATGGACAATATAACTGGCCCCTCAGCTACCTTTGCTAAGCTCCTGGCAGAGTTCGGACTTTACGATGTGTGGAGGACTTATGCCCCAATGGAGCGAGATTATACGTATTACTCCTCTGTGCACAATTCTTATTCCAGAATTGATCTGATTTTGTCAGATAAATGGTCTCTTCAGAATACCAGATCAATTAAGATCCTCCCCATATCGTGGTCTGATCATGCCCCGGTAGTCTGGACCTGGCGATATCCTCAGCAGGTAATTCCCCCTGGCTCATGGCGTATGGCCCCATACCTTTTGACGTCACCTGAAGCAAAGATTGCTCTTAAAGAAACGCTTGACATGTTTATTGACACTAACTCACCTGAGGACACATCCGTGTTTAACTTTTGGTGCACCCTCAAAGCGGTAATGCGTGGCACAGCCATTCAGACTGGAGCCAGACTTAAGCGGGCGTATCTGAGTAATCAGATGAGGTTGGAGGCGGAGTTGTCCTCTCTTGAGTCTCAAAATAAAACCCATCCCTCAGAAGATCTTAAGGCCCGTCTATCTCAAACCAGGAATCAATTACAAAAATTATTACTCCTCCGCACCCAGCAGGCCTTAAGTAGATTACGCCAGAAATATTATGTATCAGGAAATAGAGCAGGGAGACTGCTTGCTAGAAAACTGCGAGGTCAGAGGGCTCAAAACCGCATTAAATATTTAACTGACGAATCGGGTATTAGAACATCTAATCCGAGGTATATAGCTAATAAATTTGCGGCCTACTATTCTAAATTGTATAATCTCTGTGACTGCGATTCCTCTCCCCAACAGACTTCGATTTTGATTGAAGAGTTTTTAAGTGAGTTAAAACTACCATCTCTGGACACTGATTCGTTAACCACTTTGAATGCACCTTGGACACAGTCCGAGATTGTGCATATTATAAAATCCCTTCCTAAAGATAAAGCTCCGGGACCAGATGGATTCATCAACAATTTTTATGCTACATTTCAGACTGAACTCACTCCACTCTTAGAACAGTTATATAACGCAGGCACTCGCCAAGGGAATTTTCCGCCAGAGATGCTAGAGTCACGCATTGTCACGATTCCCAAGCCGGGCAAGGACCCAACCCAATGCCAGAACTATAGACCAATCGCCCTTTTTAATACAGATATAAAAATCTATGCTAAACTAATCGCTAATAGGCTTAGCCCCCTCATTCCGACCTTGATCCATCCAGATCAAGTAGGCTTTGTCCTCGGTCGACAAGCATCAGACAATACCCGTAGAACTATCAATATTATAGAACAGGCCAATAAATATCACCATGAATTGTTAGTTATGTCATTAGACGTGGAAAAGGCCTTTGATAGGCTCCATTGGGGCTATATGGGGAAGGTCCTTGCTCGATTTGGTTTTTGCGGTGAAATATTTCAATCTATATTAGCTTTGTATAGGGGCCCCTCTGCAGCGGTCTATAGCAATGGTTTTACATCAGATAAATTCACACTCTCTAACGGTACTAGGCAGGGCTGCCCCCTTTCGCCTCTCATTTTCCTTTTAGCTATTGAACCCCTGGCTGAGCAAATTAGACAACACCCTCAACTCCCAGGCATCACTTTAGCCGCAACCACCCATAAACTATGTCTATTTGCAGATGACATTTTGCTATATGTGACTAGTCCGGAGACCTCTCTGCCACCCTTACATGATTTGCTACAGAAATTCGGAAGAGTCTCCTTTTACAAACTGAACACGTCCAAAACAGACGCCCTCCCTATCAATATAGAAGATTCTCTCCTGGTACGACTGAAGGCGGCCTATCCATATTCCTGGAGGTCCCTCTCTATGCCCTATCTAGGGATTATGATCACTCCCCTCCTAGACTCCCTGGTTGAGGCTAATTACACTCCACTGCTGGTACAACTAAACGCTTTAGTAAAATCGTGGCAATATCATGAGATCTCCTGGCTGGGCAGGATAGCCACGTTTAAAATGTCCCTCCTACCCAAAATGATGTATCTATTTAGGACTTTGCCTTTTAAGCTGCCCAAAAGCTACATGGATAAACTACGTGGTCTACTTACCTTCTATGTGTGGAAGGGTAAACCACCTAAACTTAACCATACTACCATGTCCCGTCCAAAAAAGACAGGGGGGTCTTGCCTTACCGGATCTGGTAAAATACCAGGAAGCAGCCATCTTAGCTCAGCTCCGAGATTGGTCTCTTCCAGGTTCCCACAAACCCTGGGTTGACCTGAAGAGAGGCCTTAATCATGCATTCCCATTGGCTGATCTCCTTTGGATCCCCAAGTCCTGGAGACCCACTCAGGCCACCCTACCACGTCTTACGAGCGATGCGCTTATAATTTGGGACAAATTTCTAAAGGCATCTAATTCCGTCTCCCTTCCTACCTCTAATCTCTCTATCCTTGCTTTAGCTAAACTCATACCTAATTTAAATCTATCCTTGTGGTGCTCAAGGGGCATTACTACTGTCAAAAAGCTTCACTCTGACACATCCATATTATCTTTCTCTGATTTGAGGGAAAAATTCCAAATCCCTAATCAAGATTTCTATAAATATCTCCAAGTGAGGCATTGGTTACATGCAGTCTGCACACAAGACACCCCCTTACAACACCCTCCAGCCCTCTTGTTTTCCAGACTCTCAACTGGAACTAACAAAGCAGCTGTCTCCTTTTGGTACACTCACCTCAACATAAGGCAACAGGCGGTGAAAGCCCCCTCACAATTAGCCTGGGAGAGAGATCTTGGCGGGAATTTGAACCGGATCAATGGAATAGAATTTATCAGACTGCCCATCGAATGTCGAGGTGTTTGAACCACACGGAGATGCTCTATAAGCTGCTCCACAGACTTTATATGACCCCTGATAGATTGCCCCCCAGACTAGGGCCTGTTGGCGTGAATGTGGGGAAATAGGGGACATATTCCACGTCTTCTGGAGTTGTCCCGTGGCACGTGCTCTCTGGGCAGAGGTATATATCTTGGTAGCTAAGGTCACCCGAACTCTGATCCCTAATACTCCAGAAGTAGCACTTCTACACTTTTTTCCTCCACAAGTTTTATTGGGGGAATCGATATGTCATAGGCCACATTTTTAAAGCTACTCGTGCAGTGATAGCACAAGCATGGAAATCAACTACGTTACCCTCCATATCTAAAATAATCTCTAAGGTCCAGCTAAGCTGTGACATGGAAACCATGGGAATACCCTACACCTCTTCTGCCTCATCTCCCCACATCATATGGTTTGATTGGAACCGATTTGTCTCCAAAACGTCAGTTTAATCAACCGCTTCGAGGCCCCCTCACAATATGTCACAGTAATATCTGGAAGTGGTTACCCAGGCTATATATTCAACAATTGGTAATTTATTACGATGTTGGGATTTGTACATTTTTTTTTTCTTATGCTATTGACATGTATCGATTTGTACTGCCTCCCCTCCCCTCCCCTCCTACCCTTTGTTCTTTAAAATGTGTACTTTTTCTTTTATGTGTGTACCCTGTAATTAAAAGCTTTAATACAAACCATTATTGAAAAAAAAAGAAAATACCAAAATAAAGTCAAGACAAGCAGGATGATATAGTATAGCAATGCACACCCACTGAATTGAAAAAGAAAAAGAAAGAAAAAAGCAATTAAACAAATCCCTGTACCATGATAAGCTATGTACCAATAAAATATTACAATTACCTTCTCTTCCTTAGCCAATTCTTGCTTTGCTTTGGTATCTGAGGCCTTCCCAAAAGACCCTCTCACTGCTGCTTTGCGAAGCTCTGTCCCTGAAGAACTCACTCCTGGAGCAAGTTCAGACATCCAACGAGCTCGGAACATCTGTAGCTCTTCCTGATGGGCATGCAGGTGAAAGAATAAAATAAAATAATAGGTATTTATATATTATTCTGTTGTGTGCATGTAGCTCCTGGAGCCACAAAACTATAGTAAGTAGAATTTATTTTGTCATCAGTCGACATGGCCCTACTACGTTTAGTTTTGTAAATAATAAGTCCAGGCAAAACTGAAAATTATTTGGGATATAGTAGAATATACTAAAGCCCAGTCACAAAAGCTTACTTTCTACTTAATCTAGGTATTTTGCCGTTGTTGTTGTCGACAACATGATGCCTGGTTGAAAAAAGTCCTGGTCAACAGGAGCAGGGATAATACGGCAATGTCTGCCACATGCTCCTTGTTTCTGCTAACCCAATCTTTTTTCAGACAGTTAGTATTGTCCAAAAACAATACACTGCTAATGGGAGCCTGTAGAAGCAAGTTAGGCAGTGGCAGGCTCATGCAAGACATCAGGAGACAAGCTGGATCAGGTGAACTCTAGGCTCCAGGTAAGAAATCTTGTGGGATAGGTTTACTAAGGATTGAAAATTCAGTTTTGAGTGGAATTATGCTTAATGTTTCCTTCTCTGACCTGTGAAAGTATTTCATGCACCTTGGCATTTGCAAACAAGTAATACTAATTCTGAAATACACAAAATTGTTAATGCATTGGGAGAGGTGAAAACAAAGGCAAATAACCTGAAGATTTGTTTCTCCAGATCTTCTATTTTCCTCAGCCTTCAGGATGTCAGGATAACACTCTTCATCACCTTCCGCCTAGCAATTAAATTAAAGTGTTATAATTACTTTATCCCCATATTTTAATTAGTCAATCATTATTTAATGGGACACTTCAATTCCTACATTAACTCCCCCCCCCCCCCCCCATTGTATTTGAAGGATGTCTATGGTTCCACTCCTGATACTTGTATAGTCAATATACAACCCACTGAACTTTGCATTCTTCAGAACAAATTTTGGACGTTGCAGAATAGTGGATGCTAGAAAGTTTGTGAACCTTTAAGAATTTCTATATAAATATGACCATAAATGTGTTCAGTTCTTCGCCTTCAAAGTCATAAAAAGATGGAGAACCCAATAAATCAAACACATAAAGGATATACTTATTCATTCATTTAATGATGAAAATGATCCAATATTAAATTTGTCAGAAAAAGTATGTGAACCTCTAGGATTATCAGTTAAGGGGATAATTAGAGACAGAAGTATCAATCAATGGGATGACAACATGATGCAGAGAAGTGAGAAAATGCTGGAAAAGTATTGCCAGCACTGAACCTTCATGGAACTAAGGCTCAAACCTGAAGGACCTCCAAAAGGCGCAAAAAGGAAAAAGCCCTAGGTGTGTTGGATTCCTGTTTGCACCAAGAGAAGAACTCCAAACCTTGTGGCACAATTATATGGCCAACTATTTCCTCACTCTGAGCATATATTTAATCACAGCATCAGACAAGCAACATTTAAGACCATGGTGTCAAAGGCCATGCTGTTAAAGCCATGAGTGATAGATTGGGGAGGACAATTGCCCCCAAGGCTAATAGTTCTGGTAAAGATAGGAGTATCCAGAAGTTCATTGGCCACATGGACTATGAGAATTGCTGAGACAGTCTCACTCCTGGCACTGTCAAACTCTTGACAGTTCCAGGGTATAACCATAGTCACAACATAATCACAAACTGCAGAATTTTGCTGTTGTTAAGAGACGCCATGAGGTCCATGTCTGGTGCCTCCCACCTGGTACTGAGCTGCCTTAATGCATCTGGATGAAGATGCTATTTGTCAAATTAAACAGACTTCAAAATCAAATTTTCCACCCCTAGGATGTAAATGGCTGAGATCATTGGGAGGCTTGTCACTGCCATCAGAGAATGCTTGTAGCCATCTCCTTCCTGCTTTTTTTTTTTTGCCTTCCTGGTGGTTAATGCAAGCTACTTGAGTGGCATTGTCAGATTAAACTTGCTCCAAGTTACCCTGCAGGGTTGTTTTACAATGGGTGCGTCGTTGAAAGGCCATGAATTGGATGTGTTTGGTCAAGAAAACAAATCACTGGACAGACTAGGACATGACAATAGGCTTTCTTTATTTTGATGCAGAAAAGGAATACCTCCTTGCTCTATGGATGTCATAACAGAGCAAAGAGATTCTATTTTGAACCTGAAGGTCCTCATAAACACATCAGGAGACTTCAGATCCAAAATGTAACAGACCAAGACATCCCACCACAAAGAGAACCTTCGAACTGCTTGAATGGCTATACATTATATTCTGCCTCCTGAGAAAAGAGGGTGTCCAGGTCAAAACACTATAGAGATTGGTCTCCACAATTTGATCTCAGGTGAGAAGGGGCACCGCATTACAGATGGCTTACTTAAGTTGAAAAGCCCAAATGAGTTTCTAATGCAGGCAATGGCAAATGAGGGGCAATAACGCAGAGAAAAGTTATCCTTATAGAATGTATCCATGCACTTGGTCACAGTGCCTTTAAAGGCCACTGTATCCGGGACAACTATGGTAGTGTTATTAGACAACTAACATATAGAAGGATTGACAACTGGTGTTTCCATAAATTTCACTACAATCAAAAAGGGTAAAAAAAGGCTGAAAATAATGTCCATTTAGCTGCCGTGATGTTGGTTACCTCCTTGTTAACAAAAACAAACAAAATAAAAAAAAGTAAAAAATAAGCCATTGCTATTTTAACATAACCTTCTCAATGCTGGCAGAAGACTACCTGTCTTTCACATTTAGGGTCTCAAACACCACCATAACATTGGGGATTTGTCCGCATTGTGTTCGGCCTCAGACAGGATCTCAGAGTTATAGTTTGGTCCACATTCTGGGTTGAGACCTTCCTCCGCAGAACCAGAATCCAACAGTGACATGAGCCGATGGAAGAGGAAAATGTTACCTCTTATGCAATGGCTAGGTAAGGTGAGCAGATAACCTTAAGGGGTACTCCAGCAGTCAAATAATCAAGCACCCTAAATCAGATAGCTAGGAGAGGCCACAGGGAACTTCCAAGGACTACATTACGGAACGTCAGAGAAATCAACAGCCAGTGCAGGTTGAGGTTGTTCTAATGTGGTACCAAGTGGTCATATTGGCCAGAGAGCAGCTTAAACTTACAATGATGCCAGGTACCAAAAAAAAAAAAAAAGAAAAGTGATCCATGCTGGAAGGTTTCATTCTGAAGTTGGGTGTGGTGTCCTGAAAAGTGAACACACACATACACAGGGGAGTCAAATCAGGGAAGGAAGTAAGAATGGAGAAAAAGGGTGTGGGTGATGGTACCAATCTGTATTATAGAAGAGTAGCAGAAGTCTACATCAGTATCCTATAAGCTACAGCGGCAGAATAGTCCATGTTCATACTGCATTGAGTACTGGACTAACAGCAGAAGGTCCTAGCATCCGATCAGCCAGAAGTGCAGACATATGAAATAAGAAGTAGGCAGACTACCTTCCATTGGCTTTTAGGTGATCCTAGGCCCAGGAAAGAGCATCAACCCCCAGGAATCAGCATGAAGCTGCCTAATGTGATGATATCATGCGGCACCCCTGCTGGTCCAGAATCAGAGCCAAAGAGATCAAGGGGAGAAATTGAGCAAGTGCGCAAATCTCTGCAGCAGAAACCAGGAGGTGGCAGCAATGGGAGGCAGGATCCTGTTCATTGCTTGTCCCCTGAGAATATTACGTTTGAGGTGTGTGAGGATGAAGGGGGTGCCCTGACCCACCTTCCTAATAAAAGGCAGAGTACAATAAGAGGTGGACTGACAAACATGTGCACCATGGTTGCTAGTAAATAATGGAATAGAAACTGTGTACTGGGTCTAGGTGGTCTATAGACACAAAGCGAAGATTAGATAGCTAATGTTATGCATGTTGGGTATGGCCTGCAGGAGTAGTCAACTTTTCATTACTTGGTGGCCCCATATTTACTTTATGCTCTTTCAAATGTTTAGTAACACTTATAAACTAGGATAACTTCAATTATATTTAATGTGCTTAAAGCACACTTGCCAAGATAGCCTGCTTCACTCAATGCAATGGTCTTCTCCAATTTGGTAATTTATTTTCCATTTGGGCTAAATAATTGATTTTAAACACTGTTTAGCCCAATTTAATCAAGCTGGAAAAATACATGGAATTCATATAGTATAATTGAATACTGAGAAACTCACTTGTCTCAGCACATGCACAGTGTACTTTCAAGTGACCACCATGGTGAACAAGATGAGCTGCCTTTTACATCACTGCATATAACATATATACCTGGGGAGTACAGCCCCCAGAATACACTAAGTGAGCCGGCAGCCGTGTGACAGAGAACACTTAGAAGAAACGCATTATGAAAAGCACACAGGCTTAGTGTGTGCTGTTTGTGACACTGTACAGGGAAGCAAATTCTGTTCTTTCACACAGACCAGCATGGGATGTAACCAGGTGCAAGCAAAGCATTCACAGCTGGGAGGCTGTGGTTTAGTAAGGTAATAAAAGTTGAAAACTAGGCAAATATTTTACAGTAAGGCTATTACAGAATTGTATGTCACACTACTAATGACCACAAGAGACATTATTAAAAGGATGACATCTACTTTTAATGTTAAACATAAACAGTCAAAAGAGGTTAGCCGGGTGCAACACACATGGCTGCTAATAGGAAGATTTATTAACTTAAAATAGCAACCAGGAACATAGGATAGACATTGTATGTTTTTTGTTAATGAGGGTCTGATGCCAAGTTGGACACATTTTGGGTGTAATCTGCAGTCAAAAAAGCCAGCTGTAAAAGAAAAGCGTACTTGCACTCATATTCTGAGTAGTCAGCATCTCAAGATGCATCCAGCTCTGCACCTGTAGCATACACACCAGGTATGATTGAGGCTTACATCAGTCATACATATACCCACACACGTATACACACAACCATGTAATAAGCACAAGAAAAGTGTATTAACATTTATTTTGATAGTGAAAAACACATTCATTATTTGGCTTCATAGAACACAGCAGATATAACATTCCTTCTCACCTAAGAAAGAAATAAGCAAAAATATATATTTTTGAAATATGCCCACAAAATCCTATAATATATGTACTTTTAATTAATAAAGCACCTTTCAGCTTCAGAGGTGAATTTTCAATCAACAGTGTCTAGCCAGTGCTGGTCACTGCCATCATCAGTTTTAGTTTGCATCTACCCGCTAGCAGGTGTAAAAGAAACGCCTCCTGACAGGGCGTGTAAGGACCTCTGTGCTGGTCTGCCTTAGCTGCATTTGCACAAACACGCCCTTACTGTACTGTGTCTCATTAGACCCCCCTTACCTTCCCCATTCTGCCTCTTCAGGTGTAAGGAGGCACACGTGTACATATGTCCAACATAAGTGTGTGGCTTGGGGACTTGACGCTGCACAAACAGGCGTATGTCCAACTTGGCATCACCCTGAGGTGACTAATTTATTAAGTACCTGGCAAGGTCTTCCCATGTAATTAACAACTCAAGAAATGATTGACAACAATCATATGTGCAGATAATGCCATTTGAAAGAGGTAGACTTGTACCAATGGACCATGTGGGTACACAATTCAGAAGAATGGACAAGACAAATGATTAAGCCACTTTGAAAACAGCCTGGGAGTGGCATTAAACATACTGGAATTGGTATATAAGGAACAGTAACAACACAGGGATTTAACACTTGACATTATCCATGATCTTTTAAAATGGAGCTTCAGCCAAATAAAATCTAGCAAACAACAACTAGTGCTTACACCCATACTGCCAAGTGTTATCAAAGCATGTTGGCAGTGTAGGATGTATTTCCATGATATCCCCTTCTTATTTCTTTTACATAAGTAAAAGGAAATCTTTCAAGGATGTGTACCCTTTGCAAATGAAGTTCCTATCTATAGATGGTTTTGTTTTTTTGTAAAATGATGCTCTATACCACTAAAGGCAAGGCATGGTTTCAGGAAGAAGAAAGTGGATTCAGTTTAAAAGTATAAACCTACAGACAGATAATTTTTTTGTTTCTTTTTTAAAATCAAGTTGTGTAACTTTCTAACATAAAGGGAAAGGTCATCTTCTTAATGCTAGCCAGGTGGGGGCAGTGTAATACTTTGCAATAATATTGAAAAATGTCAGAGGATATTGCCTACACCTCCCTGGACTGGTCTAACACACACTGCTGGCTGTAGTGCTCACATAGTTCCAGTAAGAACAAGAGAAACAATGGTTTGGTTTTATTTACTTGCCACCCTACAGTACCAAGATCCGGGTGTCGAGTAAAAACAGCCGAGTGGAGTACCTTGAAAATATGTACTAGGGAGAACACTGATGAGGTTCTCCCTTTGCAAACCATCCATTTATATTGCTCCTAATGCACAAAAAAATCCCTAAAAACGATGTTTCCTGGAAACATTTGGTTTCTGCTTGTTCCCAGGAGAGCATAATCTGATCTTCGTCTGAGCAATTCTGCTGCCAAGCTATTTGATGAATGTTCTAAAGACTCTCTGCTCAGGCCATCTTATGTCATGTGACTATGGTTGCTATAGTAATCACATAACACTTAGCATTCTGCATACCATAAATAGCTTGAATCTAAACCCTTAGGAAAAACAAACAACTACATGTATCTTATGTTAAAAAAACACACCTCATTTTTAGATGGGATTGCATCTTCAATACAGTTGTCTGCCATACATTATACCCAGGCGTGGGCTGGCACAGTTCAGCCCGTTGGCGCACAGGCGGCCGCATCACATGACACGCAATGCCTGTCATGTGATGGGGCCGCCTGTGCGCTAACGCAGCCACATCGCTTGTTTTGTGATGCGGCCGCAAGTAATATGAAAGAAAAACATGCATCCCCGGGGAGGGGGGGACCAAGGGACCAATAACCCCCTGCCCAGCCCGCCCCTGATTATACCTGAATCCAAATAGCTGTACATTAAGACACTGTGTGAAATACATGCCCCCCAAACTGTTCTGGCAGCAAAGGGGCAATGGGGTTGTTTACTCACGTTCAGGAAGATGTACGTAATAAGTTAACCAGTTCTCAATTTTCTGATTAACAGAAAGACATTGTTCATTAGACCACACTATCCACACCTTTTTTTTTTTTTAGAGCTCAATGCTGGGGGGCAACATTGCTGATGCACTTTAAAACCAATCTTCTTGAGGCACTGTTTTCTAGTGAAGGGATAGGCTGTATTTTTATACATTTTCTATTGAAGGGATAGGCTGTATTTTTATATACATCAGGGATGCCTATTCTGTCTTTAGGCGACAAGTGCAGTTTAAAAATTTCAGCAATTTAGCAAGCTAACTAGTAAGAATCTTTGTTACAAAGATAAACATATTTCAAATGTGCAAAACCCGTCCTGCATCAAAACTCTATCATTGCCTGTAGTCCCTAACTTCCAGGCTTTAGAGATTCATGCCTGGCAATGATGTCCCTTTTCTATATTGGCAGTAAAAGGTCTCTTTTTCTACGTATGTAATGCTATCCTATTGCATTTTTTTTTTAGTTTATTTTGGGGAAAAGGGTGGCAGAGGGAGTTTACACGATGTACAAAACACCACAAAAAAAAAAAAATCCACATAAAGAAACATTACATGAAGAGTGTAGCGCTCACATGTCCACCTGAGCAGCAAAGTGTCGCTGATAACGATTTTAACAGGTTGGCAGGTATTAAAGTGTATTCAAAAGGAGACTGCATAAAGCCACTAGGGGGCGCCTGTGACTGACTGACGGCATTAGAAAGTGACAGTAAGTACAGAGATAACTCTTTCAGACACTTGGGTTTGTCACAACACCTCAGTATAAACAGAGTGAGCGACACTCACATACACGGGTGTAATCAGCACCTTTACCGCGGCTGATTGGACGGTTCTCATCACGTGAGTACCGGGTATTTGGTACACAGAGAGCCTCACACCGCTCTATTATAGATACATTACAGCTGACTCCCCCGGGAATTACCATGTTGGGCGGCTGCGGGTTCCTCGTAGCTCAGCACAGTTCTCGGTCAGAGAAACGCAGGACGCAGCGGGAGTCTGAGCGGGACCTGAGGGCGGCGGCCATGACTAAGCGGAGACACCCGGGAGCCGAGTGTGAAGACAGCACCGAGAGCAGACACACACCACTGTACGCAGGAGAGAAGACACCGGAACCAGCGAGAGGAGAAACTGTCACTGATAAAATCGCCGGAACCAAAGAGAAAGTTAACCAGTGGTAAGAGAGCCCCGCTGCGGAACCAGCGAGAAAGAGGAAGGTTGACTAGACAAGTGTCCAACGCATAGAGGTAGGACTGGCTCCCGGGGTGTATGCCGAGAGGCGGAGTTGGTCTCTGGTTTTGCAACGTCTAATAACACAATGCGACTTGTTTATAGCTCCGCAGCTGGAGACATGGAACCGATGAAGTAATGAAGGGATACCGGAACCAGAGAGGAGGAGGAATGAGAGCCGCACACCGGAACCAGAGAGTTGGTGAAGGGACAAGAGAAATTGAACTGTTTAAGAACTACACAAGGTAAGTGCTAGAGCTCACTCTGTAAACACTGTGTTTCTGTTGTTCCATACACACAATGTTTATTTGCATCTCGTCCTCAGGATTTTTCATATATGCATGTGAGAAGACGAGGCTGAAGTTAGCTTCTTTTTTTTATGAATTAAGTTTTTATTGGGTTTTAACAACATAGACATGTTATAGATGCTGAAGTTAGCTTCTTATTCCGAAAAGCTTATTTTTAAAGGATTAAATCAATTTGAATCACTGATTTCACATCAAATTAACACTAAAGGGGGTCCCTTCTACAAAATGCATTAGTATTTTGCCTGACCCAACAAGGTTAGGGGCATGAAATCAGGGGGCAAAGTCACCATATTTTATCATTTTGAAGAAGTAGCTGCAGTTTCAATGCCATTGGGCCAGCAATATGACAGCGGGAATCAACACAGGGATAGTCAGTCAGTAGCTAATATCTGGCAGTCTCTCAATTCTTCACTATCTATCTTGTTCTTTCACTATCAGATTTTGTGGAAATTGTTTTTTTTTTGTTTTTTTTTTTAATAAGGCTTACATACATTTAAAGTTTGTTTTCATTTCCTGACTGTAAAGGGTGTGTGGGTGGTAATATAGATTGGTAACAGGGTGTAATGCAGAGAATTGTGTTAAAAGATGTCATGTTTCTTTGATGTATATAATTCTCATTTGTGGAGGGATTGTAGGAGAATTGGGTGTTATGATGTGTAGTTTTGTTCCTATTGGTCCATTTTACACCTTGATGTTGTATATAGTCTATTTTATTTTGGAAAAAGTGATTTGGGAATTATTTTTGTTGAAATTTTTAATAAAAAAAAAAAAAAAATCAATCCTTTCAAAACTGCAGCTACTTATTAAAAATCCTATATGTGCCCAATTTGCCACCTGATTGCATGCCCAAAACAGCGTTGGGCCAGGCAAAAGACATGTTTTATATGTAACTGACCATGCCTGTGTTGATTCCCACTGTCAAATTGCTGACCCGATGGCATTTAACCCTTGAAAAACTGCAGCTACTTCTTCAAAATGATAAAATATGGTCACTTTGCCCCATGATTTCATGCCCATAACCTTGTTGGGTCAGGCAAAATACTAATGCATATTGTATAAGGGACCCCCTTTAGTGTTAATTTGATGTGAAATCAGTGATTAAAATTGATTTAATCCTTTAAAAATAAGCTTTTCTGAATAAGAAGCTGGAGCGTGACAACCGTGTTTCCCCGATAATAAGACACTGTCTTATTTTTTTTTGAAGGGCCAAAAAAATGTATAGGGCTTATTTTCCAGGTAGGTCTTATTTTATTTAACATTGACAGCAATTTCAATAAACAGGTAAGTGTGAACAAAAAAACCTAACTTCAAAAATGGTCATATCTTCTTCAACAATATCATCATAAGTGTCCATACCCCGAATTCCGGCCTGGATTTCTTGCACCTCCATTTCCTGCAGAAGAAGTGGACCCAATCTGTCATGTCCAGCAATATAGCTCTCCTTAAATGAGCATGTCTTGTCCAGGTAGCCTGCTCGTATTGCATTGGCAACACATCTGTCAGTAATTTTATCCCATGACTTCTTCACCCAAGGGATGACCTCTTGCAGACGGGGCTTCACAAAGTTTCTACGCTGATTTCTTTCCATTCTATTTTCAATGTAGTCATTGACTTCCATGCGCAAATGGTCCTTGAATGGCTTGTTTATTGCAGTATGAAGAGTCTGGAGATAGGCAGTCATTCCTGCGGGGATCATCACTTGATCTATTCTCTCTGCAAGGAAGATCTTCATGTCTTTAGCACGTTGAGTGCTGGCTGAATCCCAGACTAGCAGACTTCTTTGGTCACCTCGCAAAACAAGTGGCACAATTGAATGCAGTCGCTACCTTATAACTGCCTGTGTGCACCAGGCTTTTTCGGTTTCAGGAACGTAAATGCCTGAAACACGTTCAATCTTATCTTTCTTGCCCTTACTGATTATTAGAGGTGTGGCTTTCTTTCCATCCAGACAAATTGCCAAAACACAGGTAGCCTGTGGTGGGAATGTAGATTGACGTGGCACCCCTGTGATTAACTGTCGTTTGAGATCTTTGACCCATAAACACTGCAGTTTCATCCATAACAATCATATTGCAGGTGTGGTATTTAGAAAAGTTGATCCCGTCAACAAAGGACTTAATGCAAGTGCACGTTTAATTATTTCAACATCTTCCAGCTTAAACAGTGTTGTTGATCTTATTAGAGACAGTTCATATTGCTGAAGGAAACCGTCCAACCAGTGTTGTGATTCTTTGAATCCTTGTGGGTCCATTTCGAAGGGCAAATGCTTGAATATCAGCCCTGCGCACAAGCAACACCTTTCACCAATGATGTCTTCCAGCTCTGGATATAAGGGTTGCCGACCTGATCCAGACCTGCGCTTCTTAGCTTTTCCCTCATCCACCTTTTGACTGAGCTTATTGTATCCATTTCATGCGGGGGGCGGAGCTGGGGGCATAGGATTGAAGCACAGGGACTGGACAAAATGGGGATTTAGGTAGGGCTTATTTCGGGGGTTGGGCTTAATTTGGAGCGTACAGGGAAAGTAGGGTTAGGTCTTGTTATCGAGGTAGGTCTAATTATCGGGGAAACGCGGTAAGAAGTGAATAGGAAATGAATAAGAAGCTGGCTGAATAAGAAGCTACCTTCAGCCTCGTTGTGAAAAGCTATCGTTTAAGATTAATTATATGTAATGGAGAGATATTCAGAAGAAAGGACATGAGTGATTGCTGTGCGCATGCATTTTAATAGCAAGAAACGTGTGTACACATTCTTTTGCACATTGCTGAATTATTATTTTTTTAAATTTAAATAAAAAAACAAATTTTGGAACCACTACTGTATGCAAAATAACAATTGATACTAGCTTGAGTGTAAAATATTACAATCCTTTACTTTGGGTTATATAGTTCAGTACAAATTAACTCTAAAAAATATCAATGTGAATTTAATGTACCAAATTAATTTCTAGAGAAGTGAAAGCCAGAGACTTAAATCAAATCATTGTGAATAATATGTATCAATGTTCTCCCCAGCACCTATTTCCGAGTGCTCCACCTGGTTGTTTTTACTTGCCACCTGGCTCTTGGAGTTCTATTAGAATAAACCGTTGTTTCTCCTATTAGAACAGGCACAATGTGAGCACTACAGCTAGCAGTGTGTGTGTTAAACCAGTGAGACCAGTCCTGGCAGGTATGGGCAATAACCTCCAAAATGTTTCAATACTATTGCATAGTATTACAATTGCCCCCACCTGACTGCTACTTAATGCCACCCGGAGGCAAAATGTTCTGGGGAGAACACTGTGTATGCATCCTAATTAAAAAAAAAAATTATTTTTTTTTAAATCTTTATTTAAAGAGGAAACAACAGGAAAAATACAATCAACATATTTGACATAAAAGTATTCGTATTCAAAGTGTCTCCTCTGTAATTTTATACAATTATATCGATGGGGAATGGGGGCGAGGGGAGGGGGAAAGAGGGATGGGAGGTAGAAAGGCACAAGTACTGTTAACAACATCGCTAATAAGTAAACGAGCCAACCTGGAACATTGCTAGAAAAAGCTAGGCTACACTATTGCATTAGCCACCAAAAAGAAAAGTAGCATACAACCGTTACTCACCAGCAGCACGCCGTATCCAGCCTAGGGGATCCGGAGACGACCCAAGAGCTATATTCCATCTGCGGGCGGGGTGGGGGGGGGAGAGCCGTACTGGATAGACAGCTGCAGCTTTCTAGTACTAACCACGGGGCCCACACCCTATCGAAATGATATGATTTATCATGAAGGTAGCATGTTATACTCTCCATGCTTGCGACATGCCCTATGTAAGACCGTAACTCCTGCATAGAGGGAGCCCTCGGGTCTTTCCAATGTTTTGCTATTAGGGATTTAGCAGCTGCCAGGATATGGGAGATAAGCTTGTTAGAAGACGCGCTCTCATTAGGTATAGGGCGAGAGAGAAGGAATGACCAGGGGTCCTTGCTTATCTGTTCTGACACAGAGTTTGAGTGTAAAAACCATGTTCCAAAAAGGAACTATGCGAGGGCAGGTCCACCATATATGTAGCATCGTACCTTTCTGGCCACATTCCCTCCAGCAGCTCGGAGTGGCCGTAGGAAACATTCGAGACAGCTTATCAGGAATATAGTCCCACCTATAGTACACTTTGTAGGCTGTTTTCTTTAATTAGGGTAGAGATCGAGCTCTTAGCAATCCCCTCCCTGATCACCTCCCAGCATGAGTCATCTGGAGGAGGTCCCAGGTCATTCTCCCATTCCCGCTCATGATGGCCTGGGGTATCGAAAGTATAGTCTATAAGCCAATTATAGATCCGGGAGATCATCCCTTTTAGTGAGAGGGCCCGGAGAACCTTCTGGGGGGACAAAGTTTCGGACCTGGAAGTACTCAAAAAAAAAAAAAAGGCAGATGAAACGGTTCAAAACTGTGATGAAGTTCCGACATAGAAGCCCAATTTTGATTGACCACCAGGTCCGAAACCACCTGTATTCCCGCCCTCATCCAATGTTTAAATTGCTGTGTTGAATTGCAAGGAGGGAAGTATGGATTGCCCCAAAGAGGAGTCAGAGGTGATATATTTGACCCGGCATGAGTCCCAAAGGGACAAACGGAATTTAAGAGATTGAAGAGAGGAGGCCGCTGGTGGTCTATCCACATTAGCCAGGCCCCAGAGTGATGCCTTAGAAGGGACCCCAACATAGTGGGTCTCCAGGTCCATCCATGCTATGGACTTGTAAGGGGCATAGGTTGCTTAGATGGGTCAGATGGAATGCCAAATAATAAAATTTAATGTCTGAAAAGCTTCTGCCTCCCCGAGTCCTGGGCTTTTTGAGCACTGCTATCGAGATTCTAGGGGGCTTGTCACGCCATATAAACTTTAGGAAGGAGGAATGCTCTAAACACAGAGTCGGGAACCCTCACCGGAAGAGTCTGAAAAAGATAAAGAAGTTTAGGGACCAAGTTCATCTTAATAGTGATAATCCTCCCCAGCCATGAAATGATATAGCTCTTCCAAGTCCTGTTTAATTTTAGACAGAAGGGAGGAAGCGGGGGAGTTTTCCCGATATAATCTATCATAGGTCGAAGTGATATAAACTCCAAGGTATTTGATCTTATTTGACTGCCTGCGTAGTGCAAAATTGGTCTGTAAACTGAACCTAAGGGAAGGGGAAGTGTGGAGGAGCATGACCTCTGATTTAACAAATTTAATTTTATAGCCTGAAAGGAGGCCATATTCATCCATAAGTTCATATAAGGCGGGTAAAGACTCCTGAGGGTTCGTCAGGGAAAGAAGTATGTCATCTGCGAAGAGAGAAACCTTGAATTCCCACGGCCCCACTGTCACGCCTGAGATCGATGCCGACTGTCTGATCATCGCCGACAAGAGTTCTATCACTAGTGCAAAGATTAAGAGCAAAAGGGGGCAGCCCTGTCTCGTCCCGTTGGAGAGGGAAAGAGGGTCGGATAGAGAACCATTAAGCAGGACCCTAGCTGAGGGAGAGTTATACAGGGCAGATACCCCGGTCAGAAATTCAGCCGTGAAGCCGTACGCCTTTAGAGCAAGGGTCATAAAGTCCCAAGAAATTCGATCAAACGCCTTCTCGGCATCCAGTGAGAGCATCATGGCCGGGAGGCGTCTTTGGTTAATAATTAGGACAAGTTCAATCGCACGGCGAGTATTATCCCTAGCCTGGTGACCCGGGATGAAACCCACCTGGTCATAGTGGATTAGATCCGGAAGGACTCCATTCAGACGGGTAGCAAGGATCTTTGCATATATCTTAATGTCCGCATTAAGAATGGAGATGGGACGGTAGCTTACACAGGGTCCTCCTAATTAATTTTTTTTTAAAAATAATGCTAGTACAACAAATAATAAAATATTGAAAAGAGAAATAAAGAAAAAATAGAAATGATAATTAAGTGGTTCGTATAGGTATGGACAGTACATTTCTAAAAAGGGATACTCTACCATGGAGGCGGCGTGTCTAACGCTGCTTAGGGTGGTGAAAAAATTGAACATTTCTAAAATGTTCATAATCATCAAATAAGCACAGCTCTTCGCTTACTGTTATGTTCACTGGAGGTGCGTTCCAAGGACTGTTAACTCGCACTACTACCGCATCCACACTTGCTGGGTAGAGAGCTGTTGAAGTGGGGATAAAAAAAAAGTCATAAATGGTCAGCATGCCCCTTACAGACCTTTTCACTCTTCTCCACTTTACCACTGGAACCTGTGCAGAGGAAGGAGAGATAGCGCGGGTCAGTCTACAATCAAATAATGTTTGCTGAGCCACATTTTAAACTGGTTATATATTTACCCAGGTACTTGCAAGTGTTTTATGTTAGTTCCTCAAATTATATACACAAACTCTCTGGCTCTAGATGTCTCCTGGTTCCATTTCAGGATACAAGTAAGAAGAGTCACCTGCTTGGGAGTGCTCCTATTAAATGTTATTTCAAGTAAAATTTGACACTTTTATCCGATGTGGCTGTAATGTTGGAGGTATGACTTTTTTTTTTGCAGATGTAAATGGATTCTCCTGGTAATAAGGGGAATTAAATTGAAAGACATAGCAAAACTAGGCAATATTATTGTATTTGGTAAAATGATTTTCTGAAAATAGAATTTAGGAAAGGTTGATTTCATGGACTTATCTTTAGTCAATATCATTAACTTTGAAAAGACTATTCTTAAAGGATAACGCCACTTTTGTTGCTGTGTGTGTGTGTGTGTGTGTGTGTGTGTGTGTGTGTGTAAACCCACTAATGTTGGGCATATGACTGTAGGGAGCCATCTATGGAGGCAAACATGGTTCTAAACTTGTTAATTAGATACTGATGTAGAGCAGAATATAGCTGCTGAAACTAGTTTAGAGGTTTTGGTCTAATATGCACATTTAAGTAGGGTGGAGGGGATGACAACTATTTAATAAGTGAAAGTTGCTAATTGTTCAAATTGCCAGCTGAACAGCTTTCATCCAAAACCCAATTTTATGTACATCATTTCATACTGAGTACAACATTGTTTTGGTTTTCCCTTTTGTTTGTGTTTGTCTAGCCCCTATTGTATTTGTAGATGGAAAGCCCACACTTTGTCAGGGTCTTTACATTCTATTAATTCTGTATATTTCATACACTTAATGGTTTGTAGCTTGCTAAGGAATATGTACATGTTTTATAAATACATATATAATCTGTATTTGATGTTGGCACTGTTGTGTAATGTGCTGTCTGGCAGTAGTAGTCAGACATACAGAATTGGTTTCTATAGAGCAAGCCTAGTTTTATACCTTTTTGTTGTCAGGTAGTCTATATGGAAACCAAATGAATGTTTAGGATAAACAGTATGTGGATACTGATGTTGGGTTAGGGATGGAGCAATAGTCATACTACCTTTTTGCAATCTTTCTCCCCTTTGCCTCAAAAATACTTGAGACTCATCTACACTCATCTTGCCACTTTCTTCTTCTCTTGGTAAGCTAATCCGATTCTTTGGTTTACAGTACCACTTCTATTCCGATGATACCCAGCTATACCTGTCCTCCCTCTCCCTATTCTTGCAGATCTCCAACTATCTCTCCGCCAGCTCCTTCTGGATGTCAATGCTTTTTCAAGCTAAACATGGGCAAAACAAAACTCATTGTCTTCTATCCTTCAGGAGTCCCCACTTCTCCCCAACTTTCCCTCCCTTTTTACAACACTACAATCTTCTCTATTCCTCAAATCCTTTGAATGAGCCTTGACACCCCCCCCCCCCCCCCCCATCCAATTCTTCTCAAACTCCTGTCTTTCATTTCTGGTGCTTCAAAAGGAATTGACCCTTTGTGCCACCAAAACATTAATCCACTCTCATCACTTCTTGCCTGGACTATTGCAACCTTTTCCTGTCTAAACTCCCCCGTCTCTACTCTTAAATCTCTCCTTAATGCTGAACCAGTGTTTGACAGTGCAGCCTTTCAAATGACTAGGAACAAGTGAAAGTACTGAGGATTTTATTTTCATGAATATTAGCTAAGCCATTGAAATGGCTGCCTTCACTATGTGAGACAACTCAAAATATGTACCATCTTTTTTTATGCAACCCATTAAAGGTTTGCATTTGGGGCCTATTAAGTGTTTGAATATGGACTAGCTGAAAAAATTACCGGTACTTTTTTGGAGTCTAATATATAGGCTTCTGCTTCTACTTTAATGCCACCTGCTTCTCTGCAGCCCTATTTTCTCAACTGTAACCTTTCATATTGAATGTTTCATACATTGTTTAACTATGCTTGAGATTCTGTAAGTGTGCTCTTCACATTTAAAGTACTGTACTACCTGCCCTCAAATCTCCCTCACTCTCAATAACACCACATTTTCCTCAGTCTCCCAAGCCAACTGCCTTGGTGTCACACTTAACTTCGCCCTCTACTGTATTCCTCTTCCTCACATCCAGACTCTCTCCCAGTCCTGTTGATCCCACCTTAAAAACATTACCAGAATACGCCCTTTTCTTACTCAACATGCTACCAAAACTCTTATCCATTCTCTCATCTTCTCCCATCTTTACTATTGCAACCTACTGCTATTTAGCATTCCTGACACCCATATATCCACACTTCAATTCATCCTAAATGCTGCTGCAAGACTGATCTTTCCTCTCTCGCCACTCCACATCTGCTGCACCACTTTGCAAATCCCTATACTAGCTCACTGTGTCCTCTAGGATGAAATTCAAATTACTCGCCCTTGCCTACAAAGCCCTCAACAACACTACCCCTGTATACATCTCAAATCTGATGTCAAAAACCCGCTCTCTTAGATCTACCTATGACCTGTGCCTTGTCTCTGGTAACCACATCTCACTCCCGCCTACAAGACATCTCCTGTGCTGCTCCCCACTTATGGAATTCCCTACTATGCTCAAGCACACTTTCCACAGCCTTCATATCTTTAAATGCTCATTGAAAACGCATCCTTATCCTTTTTTTTATAATAATAATTTATTATTATTATTAATAATTATTATAAAGAGGAGACCTTATCAACCGATAACACTATTCACACTAATGCGCCCCCATAACTGTCCCTATATCCACTCTGAACCACATTTGCTCCTCTTATTTCAGGTATGCCCTCTTCCACTAGAATGTAAGTGCTGTAATGAGCAGGGTCCTTAATACCCTGTGTTTTCATGTCTGCATTTTTTTTGTCTACCTTGTATGTCCTGTTTTACCTACTGTACGGCGCTGCGCGGCACTGTGGCTCCTTACAAATGTATGATAATAAATAATGTACTTTGCTTTGTTCCTTATTGACTTTGGCTGATGTTCATACCCCAAGAGTATTCCATTTATTCTAAAGTATGCGTTGCTAAGTGAGGCAACACATAATGTGCTATTTGGTTTCCACAGAGATTTCTTTTACAGCAAGTCAGATACATATTAATGTACAGCTCTGTTTCTTCATGTCTAGTATGTTACCAAACCTAAGGTAATACTTTAAACAATATGCACTGTTCACATTTGCACTGTCATTTTTTTAATCTTTGAAAAATAACCCTCCCTTTGATATCGACATAATTTGCTCTCCTTTTCAATTTTCAGCTTTTCTTATCTTTTCCTTTCATTTATTTGTTTTAGCTGTTTTATTTTTGTGGTAAATAGTAAAACAGGAAATGTTAATATAAGTAATGTTTCAGTGGCTTTGATTCTATACTGTAATATAGTGTTATACATGCAACATCCTGTATATGGCAATGTAGACCTAATCAGCTTTGAAGTAATATTTTTCAATGTAGTCATGAACCTTTAACTTTTGTGTGTGAGATAGAAAATAAATATATATATATATATATATAAAAATTATACACGGTAATTGTTCACTAGTGAGCTAATTTATATCTGTTAGCTTTAATTAATCCTTTTTCAACTATTATTTACAGAATGGCTATATCTGACTACCTGTATTCAACCTGCCTCCTTTCACTGTGATTCTACTCAGAAGATTCACTGCGTCGCTAGTGGAATACGTTGTTCCTATTGAAATGTCCCTTCCATCCCTGATCTGCCACCATGAACCGTTACACAACATTCAAACAGCTTGGAGATGGTACCTATGGTTCCGTTCTTCTTGCAAGAAGCACAGAATCTGGAGAGCTGGTCGCTATTAAAAAGTAAAACCATTGGCTTTTCAATTCATTGTATTCTTGGGAATATACTTAGTTTGTCTTGGTTACAAGTTGCCATATCGTTTTTAATTACTTATATTACTTGTTATTAATTTCAGTATTGGAAAAATAACCATCTGTGCATACTGAATTGCCATTATTATAATTTGTGTTTTTGTTATGTTAGTAAATTATATTGGGTATCTCCTACCATTCCTAACTAGTTTGCTTGATACAGTAATCATATGTAAATACCCAACTTTTACTGGCTATTGGGTATATGAAGTTTCTTTAAATAGATTTTATTATCTGGCTTATGTAGTCTGAAGTGAAAAATGTATTGACCTTTAGCCAAGAATTGGCATGTTTGTTTAGGTTTTACCACATCCTACATATAATAATAATAAATAAGAGAAATAATCTGCTTTGTTTTCTCTTAGCTTCACACTTATAGAGCTGTAATATTCCACATAAAAAGAAGAATATCACATATAGTGAAGTACAAATAATATGTTGATGCTTCCACCTTGTGAGGAATACCACCTTTCCAGTGTGTGTAACCAATACTTGTGACAAAGTGGTGACTCTCCTTGGCGCCCAATGGTATTATGCCTACATCTAAGCAGATGAGATTCAGTCTTAATGTATGGTTTTTCTTGTTTCTCCTCCTTTCTTAAACCTTCTCCTCAGGTTCTTGGAATGGGCAACGGAAAAAATTTAAGTTAGATCTTCCAAAGACACTTTGATATAATGGAAGCGAAGGACCATACGGAAATATGGCGGGAGGTTATTATTCAAACCCACAGTTTAATAAATATACCCCCAGGAGAAGGATCTGTTCAATATAATAATGGGTTTAGAAAAATAGATAATCAAACTGATAATTAGATGTACAGGAGAAAATGGGGAGATGATTATGTGAATAAAAGCAAATGGAGTGAAAATTATCGATATAAAGATTTTGACCGTAGGGAGGAAGGTAGAGAATAAATTATAGGGATGATACAACATCTTTTACATCAATAGATATGCTTGTCTTGGGGAAGAGTGGAGAGAACCTGCTTTTTCTTCATTTTCTTTTTTAGAATGGCCAAGAGAGAGAAAATACAATGGTAAAAATCAAAACTTATACCCAAAAAAGGGAATCGAGGCAGTCAGTATGACCCTTGGAGATGAGGAAGATTTGAAATAATTTCTCTAGAAGGGGATTGATTTAGCCTTGCTAATTATTTTTATTTTGAAGAACAATTCTACACGCAAGAAGTTGGCGTTGTCATGGGGACCAGGTTTGCCCCCTGTTACGCTAACCTGTTCATGAATAGTGGGAGGTAAAGTTTGTATAATAAAAAAAAAAGACCTACGAGAGGTGGCTACATTATAAAAAAGGGACCTACGAGAGGGGGCTACATTATAAAAAAGGGACCTACGAGAGGGGGCTACATTATAAAAAAGGGACCTACGAGAGGGGGCTACATTATAAAAAAGGGACCTACGAGAGGGGGCTACATTATAATAAAAAAAAATAGGACCTACAAGAGGGGGGCTACATAATAATAAAAAAAAAAAGTAGCCCCCTCTTGTAGGTCCTAATAAAAATGGGACATATAAGAGGGGGCTGCATAATAAGTGTTTTGTGGCTTCCGAGGTTTTTTTCTTCTCAAGAAAACGGGTCCAAATGGCTGAGTGTTTAAGGTTGCCTACCCCTGGCTTAGATGTAGACATCATACCGTTGGGGGCCCAAGGAGAGTCACAATTATTGGGTGCACACACTGGAAAGATGGTATTCCTCTCAAGGTGGAAGCATAAACATTTTATTTGTACTTCACTATATGTGATGTTCCTCTTTTTATGTGGAATTAATATCATGGCTCTAGAGGTGTGAAGATAAAAGAGAAAAAAGCAGATTACATCTCTTATTTGGACTGTTTTATGGAGGTTGTATACTATCCATTGAGATTAATAACTATTTGACTGAATCTAGCGCCAAATGCTAAACCTTTTTATGGGAAGTCTACCCTGCATGGCTTTCCTTCAGAACTCTTTTGGGGTGTTGTGTTTTTTGGGGGTTTTTTTTGTCCATAAATCACTCAAAATGTATCATCATCAACATTTAGCGCCAGCAAATTTCGTAGCGCTTTACAATTGGGAACAAACATTAATAAAACAATACTGGGTAAGACAGACAGAGAGAGAGGTAAGAGGGCCCTGCTCGCAAGCTTATAATCTATGGGACAATGGGAGTTTGAAACACAAGGGCATGTGCTACATCATATTTCATATTGGACCAGCTAGAATGCAAAGGTAAAAAGTATTGAGTGGGCTGTGTGATCAGTCACACAGCAATGTTGGTCAGAGGGTTTTTGTCTTGTGTCTGCTGTGTAGAGGGTGATAATAGAGTAACCTAGGTAGCCTAAGATGCTGGTTGAGGAATATCATAAGTTAATAAGAGGTGGGTTTTCAGATAACCGTTGAAGGTTTGAAGACTAGAGGAAAGTCTTATTGTGCGAAGGAGGGTGCAGCCTGAAATAAGTCCTGTAACCGGGAATGGGAGGATGTGATGAGAGTGGAGATCTTGTGTAGAACTGAAGTGTCGAGTTGGGAGATATTTTGAGACAAGTGAGGAGATGTATCTTGGTGCAATTTTGTTGAGTGCCTTATATGTTAGTAGAAGACTGTTCTACTGGATTCATTGAAGAACAGGCAACCAATGTAGAGACTGACAGAGTGGCTCAGCAGAGGAAGAACGGTTTATAAGGAAAATCAATCTAGCCGCTGCGTGCAAAATAGATTGTAGGGGTTCAAGTCTGAATTTGGGAAGAATTGCAATAGTTGATGCAAGGGATGAGTGCTTGAATTAAGGTTTTTGCAGTGTCTTGTATGAGATATGTGCGTATTCTGGAAATGTTCTTTTAGATGTAAGTAACATGATTTAGATATAGAGTCGATATGGGGAACAAAGGATAGTTGTGAGACAAGGATTACATCTAGGCAGCAAGCTTGCGGGGTGGGATTTATGGTCATGTTCCTGTCTGATAGAAATGTCAGGCGGGAAGCTTCTGTTTATGGATGGGAATATTATTAATTCAGTTTTTGAAAGATTGAGTTGGTGAGAAGATATCCAAGATGAAATGACAGAAAGACAGTTGGTAACGCTAGACAACACAGATGGTGAGAGATCAGGAGTGGATAGATAGATTTGTGTATCATCCGCATAGAGATGATATTGAAATCCAAAGGAGCTTATTAGTTTTCCAAGAGTGGTGTAGATGGAGAATAGCAGAGGACCTAGGACTGAGCCTTGTGGTACTCCAACTGATTTCTCTGGATCCACCTCCTTTAACACTGAAAGAGCGATTAGATAGGTAGGATGAGAACCAGGATAGGACAGTGCCTTCAAGACCTAGGTATTATAGCGTTTGTGTGAGTGGTCAACAGTGTCAAATGCAGCAGAGAGATCCAGAAGAATTAGAAGAGCGTAATGGCCTTCACTTTTTGCTGTGATCAAATCATTGCCAAACCTTGGTCAGTGCAGTCTCTGTGGAGTGTTGGGAGCGAAAGCCTGACTGAAGAGAATTCAGTAAGTTGTTTGATGTAAGAAAGTGTGTTAGGCGAGTGTAGGCTATTCTCTAGTGAAGCTTGGAGGGGCATGGGAGCTGCTAGATGGGGCAGTAATTTGAGTGAGAGTTTGGGTCAGAATTTTGTTTTTTCAAAATAGGAGTAGTCACTGCATGCTTAAATAGTGATGGAAAAATATCAGTAGAGAGAGAGATTACAGATTTTAGATAGAGGTGGAATGGGCACAGAAGAAAGTGCTCATTCCACAATTTGTGAGGGTATGGGATCGAAAGAACAGGAGGTAGAGTAGGAAGATGAGAAGAGAGTAGAAACTTCCTCTTCATTTGTGGGATCAAATGAAGAGAGTGTGTCAGAGGGTGCTACAAAGGAATTGAGCTGACTGCTTGTCAAGGGAGATAATACCATTTCAAGTCTGACCTTATCTATTTTGTCCTTGAAATAGGAAGCAAGATCCTGGGCACTGATAGTAGTCAGAGGGCTTGGGGTGGGAGGAATGAGAAGAGATTTAAATGTGTTAAAAAGGCATTTGGGGCTAGAAGCCTGAATATCAATGAGAGCTTGGAAGTATGTTTGTTTTGCAGCATCCAGAGCATTTCGATAGGAGTGGTAGATAGCAGTATATGTGATGAAATGATTAGAGGTACAAGAATTATGCCAGTGACGTTCTGCTTTGAGAGTTTTTGTAGAGTTTGTGTTACCTTTAGTGTGCCACGGTTGGCAACGAAGTCTACGCAGAGTATGGAGAGTCGCTGGAGCCACTTGATCAAGGGCATTTGCTAGGGTTTGGTGAAAATGAGGTACTGCCCCATCAGGGGAGGAGAATGTAGAAATTGGGGAGAGAAGGTGTTGAATAGAGGTGGAAAACTGTTGAAAATCACTAGAGTTACTATTACTGCAGGTGTGAGGAGACTTGGAAGAGTTTGACACTAGGAAGGGTAAAGACCTGGGGGTGAGCGAGTAGCTAACAAGGTGATTATCCGAGAGGGGGAAAGGGGTGTTAAGGAAATGAGAAACTGAGCATAGTCTAGAGAAAACAAAATCAAGACAGTGGCCATCCTGATGAGTAGCGGATTCAATCCACTGGGAGAGGTCAAGTGAGGATGTTAGAGAGAATAGTTTGGAATCAGCAGTGGAACTTGGATTAGCAATAGGGATGTTGAAATCACCCATGATGCTGGTGGGGATGTCAGAGGATAAGAAGTGAGGGAGCCATGCAGAGAAGTGTTCAAGAAAATGTTTGTGTGGTACAGGGGGGCGATAGATGACAGCAATACACATAGAGAATGGGTTAAAAATCCTAACCGTATAAACTTCAAAAGATGTGAACGTGAGTGATGGGACATTTGGTAGAACTGTGAAGGTGCACTGTGGGGGTGTGGGAGAAATGGAGGCCACCATCTGAAAGGGCTCCAGATGAGGCAGTATCTTATTGCGTGAGCCATGTTTCTGTTCTTGCTAGAAGGTTGATGTTGTTTGAGAGGAAGGAATTTAAAGGACTTTGGAAGAGAGGGGAGAGGCGATGCGTTTGAGGTTTGCTGGATTTCTGTAGCGTTCAGATATATGTGTGGGAGAAGTGAGGGGGAGCTGGATTAGGTGATATATATCCAGCTAATAGAAGCAGGGAGGAAGAAAGATAGGAAAGATGATTGGAAGATGTGTGTCCTTTTAGTTTCTGGCGACAAGGTGAGGCTGTTTAAAACTATTGAATTTAAATAGGACAACAATTCATGACTGTTAACTAGAGGTGCGTGAAGTAATGAAGGGGCAATGTTGACAGAGGTGTGTGTTGCAGGATGGGTGAGGAATGATATAGTCCTAAATATAATGCCATGAAAGGAGAGGAAGAAAAATAATTTGGCAAACACTGGGATTTGAGTAAAATAAAAGAGTACCTAGTTGCAATGTCCTGTGCAATCAGAGAAGTAGTGCAGAGTGAGGCTCCAGTAGATGTAATTTATTCCCTGATGTCTGTATAGCATGTTGTAATGATGTGGGGGAGGGGGTGGATGTGTTGAATGGAGAGTAATAATGCACAGGTGATACAGTAGATGAGTTCTTGCAGAGTTGTGAGAGAGGAGACTGGTTCAAACTCAGTTTAATTTCTTTATACTTGTGATAGCAGAGAAAGCCTTGAATAGAATTGAAAGTGTAATGATGAGATAGAGGACTGAAACAGCTGTAACATGGGTAGGGAGTGACTGAGCAAGTAGTACAGCAGGCTGATTAAACAGAGGGCATGTTGCAGTGAAAATAAACTGAAAGATAAAACAAACTTTCATGAGGTGAGAACAAAATAAGATCAGAGTCCAAAACATTCTTCATATTGTGTCAAGCTTGTAGCCAGGGAGAGATGGAAACATCAGCGGTAGATTATGGAGTTTCAGGTGAATACTGACTGTTCTTGTGTTGCTGTGGTAATAGGCAGAATGTTCTTCTCCTGTTTAACTTTGTTAGAACTCCGAATTATGCTATTTAATTTTTTTTTACACTTGTAACTATACACTTAGAGCTATACACACTAACTATGCGGCCATTCTACAATGAATGTATGTATGTTTGTATTACAAAAATTAATTCATGCCTTGTTTTACACAACAGAATGAAAAGAAAATTTTACTCCTGGGAGGAATGTATGAATCTTCGAGAGCTAAAGGTGATCTTCTATTTTAGCTTATTGACTTTTCAGTTAATCTGTGTGTGACAGCATGGATTTACTGATTGATTTTGGAGTCCCTCTTACCACCAGTAACCTACTGTTACTGACCATGCCTACTGTGGTTATTCAGCCAAGAGACATTCGCCAACTGCACACCAGTTGTAGGAGAGTAGTTTCTGCAGCCACCAGGCTCCTTTACTGGCACTTGGATCCAATTTTGGTGTTTATAGCTGCTGCAGTACCTCTTTTATGGTGTCTTACTGTGGCCAGTTCCTCCAGACTGCTTGCTTAGGATCATTACTGCAGGGTAGCAGGCAGAGTATTCAAGACAGGACAGCCAAGGGACTGATTAAATGGTTCGTTCTTATCTGTAGGTTACAGGATTTTATCATACATTTACAAAATTCTACCATTTTTCCTTTGATGCTTGCTTTGGACAGAAGGTTTTGTTACGCAGCTTTGTCTGAGGGTACCCTTCCCTAGATTTGGAATATCTCCATGGTTGCCATGTCCTCTGGTATGAATAAAAGAAAGACTTTTTGTACATATGCACTCCATTTCTTGGAGTGCATTAGGGAGACACTGCATTCCCTCTATGTTCATTGGTTCAGTTATATTGTTCCAAGGTTATGTTTGTGGATAGTGAGTTTCTCTTGTTCCTTAATCGTCCTGTTCTTTGGGCTTTGTTAGTAAAAAGTTGTGTATCCTTCAATGGGGGTGTATAGAGGAGAGGAGCTTTTCCTTTTAGTTAGTTAGTGCCTAAATGTCCAGCTCCAGCATTGCCTTTTATATCCCATGGTTGTAGTATCCCCTAGATGTAATCGGAGAAATTGACTTAATAAAATTATAAAAATCCTCTCATGCACCGCACCAGACACCGTTATCACAGTATATATCTTCAAATGCTGAAAACCAGAAGTAGGCGTGTTATTCAGGTCCAGTTATGATGGGCCAAATAAAAAGTATATTGAAGTATAGGCCGAGGAATAAATAAAACAAATAGAATTGCATTTTGTAGTTAAGTAGTAACTAAAATAAAACATTCTTTGTGCTAATAGATGTTATATAGCCCATGGATAGTCAACTCCACACAAGAGGACATCTGTGTGTGTGTGCGCCCCCCCATCATTCCCTGCAAAGGACTTGGGGGCATCAGAAACCTCTGCTTTGCCTCAACATTGAGAACTGTAATACAAATGTTTTGAATGCTTTACTTAGATCATTTTAAAACATAAATTCTTATCTGCACAAATAAACATGTTACAGGATGGGTGTTTTGTGTTTGTCTTAGAAGAGATGAAGACAGGAATATAACTGTATTAGCATAGTATACCAGATTTCCTGAAAAAAATATAAATTGCATATTTATTATGTGAGATCAGAGCAGTGGTTAGCATTGCTTTAGGACAGCGCTGGGTGTTTGTATTTATATGGCGTTTCTTCAAGGTCTCGTCAGCTGGCTCCTGTTCCATGATTCTAAGCATATGTGTATGTTTGCTGTGATCAGGAAATTTAGATTGTGAGCTCATCTGTGTAGCAATAGATAAACCTGAATTCAATTACCTCATTGTACAGCTCTGCTGAATATGCAGGCCGTGTATAAAAAAAAAAAAAATACTAAAATACAAATAATTCAGTCAATAGTATCAATTTAATTGTGAGCAATGGTAATTGTGAATTACTTGCTGGTTGACTAATTTGTTTTCGTTCTAGTCACTGAGAAAACTTAATCACGCCAATGTCATTAAACTGAAGGAAGTAATCAGGGAAAATGATCACCTATATTTTGTATTTGAATACATGAAGGAAAATCTGTACCAGCTAATGAAAGATCGGTATGTATTTCTAAAACTTGATTACCCATTATTTTTATTTTTTGTTTTGTTTACACTATATAAAGAGATTATGCTATTTGACAGTGGTATGCACAATATTACTTTGTAAAATATGTTACAGCATAATTATAGTGAGAATCTTTACATTTACTCTAGTCTGGATGTAAGTGTAAATAATTTTTCAACCGTTTAGGGAGATGAGTAAGGCATCTCCGTAAAACCCATGTTTTCATCTGCATGGGTTGCAAAAGCTAGGGAAGCATGGGCTGACCAGTTGGCAGCAGGACTCAGACTTGCTTCTCCTTGCCCTGCACCTCAAGGAGGCTTCAGGATACTTATACGAGGCTGCCCAAAACGCAGCCTCCATTTCATCCTCTACATCTGCGTCGGCTGTAGCATCCAGAAAGACCCTGTGGTTGAGGTCCTGGAATGCAGATACAGAGTCAAAGAAATCGTTATAAACTCTGCCTTACTCAGGCGCCGTTCTATTTGGTCCTGAATTAGAGAATAGTGTTTGCCAGGCCACTGGTGGCAAAAGTACATTTCCTCCTGTAAATGTACCTAAATAAAGAACACAAAGATTTGGTTCATTTCGACAGCCCTTTCGGGGGGACCCTCTGGTAGAGGCCAAGCCACCAAGACCAGACCGTTCTGAAACAGGGGATACTCTCTCAAAGGTAGGTCTTCCTACTGTTCGAGACATCCCTCATCCAAGCTCCCAGAGAAGCTGACAACCTGCTTCTCATCCACCTCTTGTCATGGTATTGGGAGTGGAAGGATGTCTACTTCTGTTCAAAGATCAGTGTCCTCCAAAGATTGATGGATTCGCGTGATCATGACAAGGGGCTATATAATAGATCTTGCAGGTCCAGCCCCTCGTCTGTTTTTTACAACCACCCTGCGACCTGGAAAGAAGACAGGAGATGTTTCTTTGTTTCGCTTCTCTTCTTTCATCCGGGGTCATCGACTTTGTTCCTGGGAACCAGAAACGACAGGGGTTTTACTCCAATCTCTTTCTGGTTCCCAAGCCGGATGGCACATTCCGACTTATTCTAAATTTAAAGTTGCTAAAGCTTTATCTGCAGGTGAACATGTTTTACATGTAGTCCGTCCGATTGGTAATAAATGGGTTGGGAGCAGGCTAGTACCTAGAGTCAATAGACATCACAGATACCCATCTTCCATTTGGGAGGGACACCAGGCCCTAGTTCGTTTTACAGTGGGTTCTTCTCACTACCAATTCAGGGAGCTAACCTTCGGCCTCTCAACAGCGCCAAGGGTATTTGCAAAAATGTCGGTCATTTCTGTCTGTCTTCACTCAATGGGAGTGAGAATAGTTCCATACCTGGACGACCTGCTCATCAAGGCTACCTTAGTTCAACTGCTACACCAGCACCTGGCACTTACCATCAACAACCTGGAGCGCCGTGGCTGGATAATCAATTGGCACAAATCCCAGTTGGTTTCCCTGTCATAGGATGACCTTCCTGGGGCTCATCATGTATACCAGCGTCCAGAAAGTTTTCCTCCCAGAGGACAAGATCCAATCAGTACAGAACACAACATCACAAGTTTTGGCCTGCAGCAGACCATCCATGCGCCTTCGAGGCAAAATGTTGTCACCTTCGAAATGATCCCTGCGGGTGGTTACATTCCCGCTGCTTCCAGTGGGACCTCTTAAAAAAAAAAAACCAAAAAAAAAAAAACCTGATATGGTTGTCCCCTGCGGCACAGGTGTCTCTTCGGTGGTGGATGGTCCAGGAACATTCAGATAGGCTGGTCCTTTGCCCCGTGTTCCTGTATCATAGTGTCCACAGACGCCAGTTTGAAGGGGTTGCGGGCTGTGGTCCTTCATCTTCAGCTTCAGGGTCGTTGGTCGCGTCTGGAGACCTCCCTCCCAACCCTACAGGAGGCCCAGACCATCCTTCAGGGATCCCCAGTTCGTCTGCAATCCGACAATGCCACGGCAGTGGCTTACGTCCACAGACAGGGCAGGACCAGAAGTTTTGCAGCAATGAGGGTGGCATCTCGGATCTTAGCATGGGCATAATTCCAGATTATTATCTATGCTTTCCTGCGATAATCCCGGAGGAGTGGGCTGTCCATTTCCAGGTCATCCAGCTGCTGGTCCTGAGGTGTGGTCTCGTAGACCTGAACCTCATGGTGTCGAGACACAACCGGCGGGTTCTTAGATTCTGCTCAATGGCCAGGGACCCGCTGGCTGTGCCCGTCGGCATCGTGACCATGCCCTGGGACTTCGGGGTGCAGTACCTGCCCCCCCTCACCCCCATTCCGATGCTTTTCCATGTCCTCAGACGGGTCAAGCAGGGGAGGACTTCTTCAGTAATTCTGGTGGCTCCCGCTTGGCCGCATCAGGTTTGGTATGCAGAAATTTTGTTAATGGCGGTGGATCAAGGACTTCAGCTGCCTCTTCGAGACGACCTTCTTCAGGGACCAACACCAGGACCTGCCTTGGCTGGCTTTAACGGCGTGGCTGTTTGAAGCCAGCCACTGGCAGTCAAGAGTGTTCTCTCCCAGGGCGTTAAACACACTGTTGCAGGCTCGAAAACCAGTGTCTGCAAAAATATACCACTGCATCTGGTGCACCTATATTAGGTGGTGTGAAAGTCGACCCCGTCACATGGCTTCTTTTCACCTTGCCTTCCTCCAGAATGGCTTGGAGGCAGGCCTCCGCCTGGGTTCTCTAAAAGTGCAGCTGTCGGCTCTCTGTGTTTTTCCATCTTCGACTGGTGGATATGCCGGATATACAGACCATTTTGCAGGGCGTCCTGCATATACAACCACCTTATGTTCCGCCCACTTCATCTTGGGATCTCAACTTGGTACATACATCTAAAAAATATTTCCATAATTCGCACATATTTTACAGAAGACACTGCAAAAACTCTAATTCATGCACTTATCTCCTGCATTCACTCTTGCAATTCCCTCCTTACTGGTCTTCCCCAAAACAGACTCTTACCCCTACAATCTATTTTGCACGCAGCAGCTAGATTGTTTTTCCTTGTAAATCATTTTTTCTCTGCTGAACCACTAGGGGCCTAAGTCATTATGGAGAGCAAGACAAAAAAAATGGAGTAAATTTGATCCTGGACAAACCATGTTACAGTGCAAGGAGTGCAAATGAGTTTAATATTTTGCATTTAAGGAAAAAACTGTCTGCTTTTTCATGTAGCACACAAATACTTGATAGCTTTATTTTTACACGAAAATTTAAAGTTGATCTAGCACATGCTCTACCCCAACTATAAATCTGTCCCCACATTTTAAATTTACTTTCCCCTCCAATGCAACATGATTTTGCCAAGGTGCAATGTTCAGGACCGGATTAAGACAACGTATTCCCTTGGGCTAAGGATACTGTGAGGCTGCCAGTAATTTGTAAAGGTCCCCGCATTGCCCCCTTAATAGCATGAATGTAACTGTCGCTCTTTGAAGCGACGTAAATCTCACTGGTGGTATGTTCTGATGCCGGAACTCTTGTGAGTCACTTTTTTCACATATCTGTATTAACTCCCTGTTGAAATTAGACCATTCGGAAATTTGCTTGTGGCTGTAGTTGTTGTCGGCATGATGGTCATCGCTAGAATGACTACCACTGAGCTACTCCTGCCTAAGTTTGAATGAATAGGAGGCAGTGACAGTCTGAGGCGAGGCCACCCCCAACCAGATCGCTGATATTATTAAGTAAAAATCTTTGTTATAGGCCCCCAGCTGCCGAAGGCCCCTGAGGTATAGCCCAGAAAGGCCATTATGTTAATCTGGCTACATTGGTTGCCTGTATTTTACCGAATCCAATATAAAATACTTCTTCTACTAACATACAAGGCTATAAACAAAGCGGCACCTACACATCTGTTCTCAAAACATCTCCCAGCTCGACAATTCCGTTCTGCACAAGATCTTCATCTCTTCCGCTCTCCTTACATCCTCCCATTCCCGATCACAGCACTTTTTTTTTAAGCTGCATCCACTATATTGAATTTCCTCCCTTGCACAATAAGACTTTCCTTTTTGTCTACAAATCTTCAACCATTCTCTGAAAAAACCCACATCTTCAGGCAAGCTTATAACATTCCTCAACCACCCTCCTAATCTCACAAGGTTATCCTATTACCCTCCTTTACTCAATTCACACAAGACAACAACCCTCTGAACCCCTGACCAACATTGCTGTGTGACTGGATCATATAGCATACAAATCACTTTTACCTTTTCTACATGCCTGGATAAAAATACAATATGTAGACCCAACGTCATGTATCCAACTCCCATTGTCCCATAGATCGTAAGCTTGCAAGCAGAGCCTTTTCTTTGTATTACCCAGTATTGTTTATTACTCTGTTCGTCCTCGGTTGTAAAGCGCTACTTAATTTGCTGCCGCTATCTAAATGTGTTCATGAGTTGTATTTCAATACATTCACATCACCAAAAGCATAAGAATAGTCCAGGCTGCATTTGCACTGTGAAAACACTTGCAACTGTTTGTGTGTGGTAGATCGGCATATAGTTCCATTTTTATTTTATTTTTTTCATGCATTTCATATGTGACCATCTCAAATTAACTGATGTGTAAACAGATTTTTAGAATTGCACATAGAACAAATGAACCGGTACTCTGCAGTTATTCTTTAAACAGTAGGAATATTTGCAGGAATCTATAAAAACTGGAAAATTAGGATGGTTGCCAGCTAAATAATAATCACACAAGGAAGCATCATATTTGTGTGAATCCATCCATGCCACATATCTAGACATTTAAAGGACTATTTTTTTTTATTATTATTTAAAAATCTATTTTATAACCAGTAGCATATTTCATATAACCATTCTCAGAGCAATGATATCTCTGCCATTACAGTAATTGTAGGCTCCTTTTTGATTTTCAACAGGAACAAATTATTTCCTGAATCTACCATCCGTAACATCATGTACCAGATACTTCAAGGGCTTGCTTTTATACACAAATACGGTAAGTTTTTTTGGGGAAAATGTTAGTATCTAATTCAAAAACTGTTGTACTTGTGTTGGTTGTTACTTATATGCCACAATGGCTCATAATAAGACTTGTTACTGCGCAACAGTTATGCATGCAGATTTTTACAGTGAATGGGCTACATCTCGTGCCATATATAATAGGACGCCCTCTGTACACTCATCATGTAACCATATATGCATTGCTTGTACAACAAGGATAATATAGCTCCACCCAGATTTGTCATATTTGTGCATACCGGTATGTGTATGGCTAATCATACTGAAATCTGGCTACCTGAAGGGCAGGCTAAAGATAATTCTTTGCTTGTTGTTGCCATTGCGTACTGTGTTGGAGTGGTTGTGGGTTTGCATGGTTCGGTGTCTGTGTTGCCGGTCTGGTTGGTTGGTCAGTCTGAGCTTCTTAAATGGTTAGTGTGTACATTTAATAGCCTGTGTGCACATCTGCCTTTTGGTCTGAGTCATGAAACAGCAGAAGGCAGGAGAAAGATTTAAATAACCACATAGCCTCAGGATCGTAAACCTCTTAATTCCTAAGGAAGATTGGAATTCTTCTAGCACATATATATATTGTCTAGTTATTTTTCCTTTGTTTTTATCCCCAAAAAAAGCTTGCACAACATTTCAGATTCCAGCATAATGGCAAGCATTTGTTAAATTACATTTTATATCCTATTAAAGATCTGTTTTTTTATTTTGTCACATGTTGCTGAATTAAAACTTCCATCGTGGTCATTCAGCCTAGAAACCTTTTCTGTAGTGATTTCTGCTTTGCATTGTCTTTGCTTTAATAAGATGGTGGTCCGTTTTTGTTTTGTTTTTTGACAGATTTTTTTTTTTTTTTTTTTTTTTGAGTTACAGGGTTCTTTCACAGAGACTTAAAACCTGAAAACCTCCTTTGCATGGGACCAGAACTTGTGAAAATAGCAGATTTTGGACTAGCTCGAGAAACAAGATCGCGACCACCTTACACAGATTATGTGTCAACTAGATGGTAAATGTTTAAGTAAATAGCAAGTAATAGAAGTAACAGAAATTTCATATCTATGTTACATGCCAGCCTTTTGGGTGAGCGCTTCAACAGAAGAATTATCCATTAAAATCGCATGTTCATTCTGTATTCTTCAATTTGATGAGATTGATGGGAGATATTATAATTGTCACTTTTAGTATCGCCAGATGCTATAACAATATGTTCTTACAGCTGAACATACACCAAGCTTGTCTAACTCCCCCATAATTTGAAGCCGTAATAATGGCAGTATCGTCTTGTCTAGATGTACCTCCCCTCCCCATATCTGCTTCTTGTGGAACTTCTTCATTTAATATGCTACTAACCCGGTAACTAGTAGTAGCTCTGACAATATAATTATATTATTACTATATGAAGACATTTGTTCACCCAACCAATGCATTTTCTTGTGAGAAATTTTCTCCTACGTCCATCTGACTAAACGGGCTCCTCCAGGGTGTTTAGAAAGCTAACAAGAGGATTGCTGGTTCCTTGCAATTCTTTCCTTCTTCTGGAGTTAAAAGAGCTTTCTATCCATTTCTTTTTTTAATCGGACAAGCAGTCTGCCATTCCAATCTTTGCAAGAGTCCCAGGTCATAACCGTGGTATCCCTGCATGAGTGCTGTTTCATTTTCTACAGACATGTCTTTTGTTTTGCCAAAGAAGACTAAGTCATTCATTGGACCTCAAGACCTTCATTGTCTGCCTGAAGCAGAAGAAATTCAAAACTGATTTTCTTCCTCTGTCATCCAAACTTGCCTCAGATACTTGCCATAGATCTGAGGTTTGACTTGGGAAAGGACCACTTTCAGTTACAAGCCCTTCTGTTCAAACTCAAGTTTGCACCTAGTGTGTTGCGTTTTTTTTTTGTTGTTTTTTTTTTATACCACCAATATTTTACGGAGCGCTTTACAATTACAGAATGTTTCATTCACATGCTCCACTGGAGCTTAATTAGATTCATGATGTCCTAAAATAGCATGTACTGCAGGATGCACTTTTATATGTTTGTTGAATGACTCTTAATGTGCTTAGTAAAAGGCTTCTTGTATTTTAACTGCTTTTTCTATGTAAAATTAAAATTGCTGTAAATTTTTCTGTAAAAAGGGAAAATATTATTTTTAACGTTGCTTTTTTTTTACCCCCACATCTTACTATAATTTGTTGTAGATCCCCCACTTAATTTTGTTCCATTTAATGTACTCCAATCCTACCCATATTGTATTTATTGCCATTGAGACTCCACTTCCATCCCATATCATTACTCTAATGTTGCAACCACAAGTCTTGTTGATTACTTTGTTCTAGCACAACTATACCCACATAACAAGATACTCCCATTCATAGCACATTTCGACTGTATTCACAGGTACAGGGCACCGGAGGTTCTACTTAGATCTACAAGCTATAACTCTCCCATCGATATCTGGGCTGTTGGCTGTATAATGGCTGAAATTTACACTCTAAGGCCTCTCTTCCCAGGCTCCAGTGAAATAGATACAATATTCAAGATTTGTCAGGTTCTAGGGACTCCAAAGAAGGTATGAGCAATTCAGTATTTACATTATTGCAGCTCTGTCTGCTGAACTTGAAATGACTAAAGCAAAAAGTATTTATATATGAAACCAATATGCACCATCACTGACTTCCCTTTACAGTTTTGTTAAGTATTAAGTACTGGAGAATTTCTCCTACATCATAACAAACATCTAAACCTATATCCTGCAGCAACAGACATTGGATTAAAGATTGCTGATCGAGGGCACAAAATTAAAAAAAATCACTGAAACATCCCTTTGTCCCTATTGCCATGTTTGAAGCCATGTTTAGGAGAATAATAGAGGATGAGATGTTCATTTCTTGCACATACTTTTAAAAATACAGGCAATACTGTTTAATAACATAGGTATATTGTATCTTTTCGTTTTTGTGCTAGCAGCATATAAAGTTGAATTCTGCTCTCAAAATGGGTTCTCTGGGTTATACTGTAAATATATATATATCACTTCATATAAGTTATTGAGATACATCTTTTTACTAATAGTCAGAGATAAGATAGTATCCTTGATAAACTAGCATGTGTTGTGTGATTGATCTGTTCCTGCATTATTCTGTTTCTGTACTTTCTCTTGCTGAGAAAATGTCTGACAAAGGAAAGCCATGTAGAGCTAAATACTTTAATTGCTCCAAATGCAAAGTTAAATTACCCAGTGGACAACAGAACCCGGGGGAGCTTTGTGTGCACTGAGAGACAAGGCCCCAGGCCATGCAGGCCCTTACTGGTACGCCACTGCTGGTGGAGGAACCAGTGTGGGCAATGTTTCTGGTGCAGTCAGTTACGACACTAGTACAGCTTCTCGCCCCATCCAGCAGAAATTATAGTGCTTGTTGCAGCTTTCCCCTCTACCTTGGTAGTTGCTCACCCTGCAGGGGTAATGTTATCAGCAGTAACTGAGAATGCAGACTTGAGACCGGCTGGTCCTTCATCTTTGCTCGCTTCCCAAGACCCTTCAGTGGGAGAACCTGCATGGTCTGCATTTTCATTCCAGGGCCTAGACAGGTTAAACTGGTTTTTGGACTCCTCTAGATATCCGCTGTCCAGAAACAACCCAGCCTCTTCTTTTGGGCTCCAATTTAGAAGGAACGACTGAAGAGGACGGTGAGCTTATTCCTGAGCCAGACTCCACACAGGTTACGGTTCTGGACGACTCTCACAGAAGTCAAGGCATTGAGGACCTTGTGCTGACAGTGCCTTGGACCAAGAGGAGCACAGAGCAGCGGACCAAGGTCTTTTTAAAAAGATTAGCAGACACTCATTCTGCTTCCCTCCATCAACAGAACTGAAGGATATTGCGGAATCGACCTGAAAACAGCCGGACCGCAAGGTTCTAGTGCTAAGGAGATTCATGGACCTGTGCCCATTACAGGAGGAGTTCTGGCTTGTTATGAATAAGTACCAAGAGTGGACACAGCTGTGGCTCGTCTGGCGTGCCGTGGCATATCACTCTCCTAGTACCAGGTGCAACCACCCTTCAGGAGGCATTTCTAAAATCCATCTACATGGCAGCAGGCGTCTCCCTCAGACCCACGTCATCTGCATGGGTTGCTAGGGCTATGGAAACACGGGCTGACCAGCTGGCAATGGGGTTACAGAACTCAGACCTGCTTCCCCTTGCCCTGCACCTGAAGGAGGCTTCAGGATATCTGTACAAGACTGCTTAAAATGCAACCCCAATGTCATCTTCAGTGTCTGCATCAGTAGTGGCAGCCAGAAGGACTCTCTGGCTTAGGTCCTGGAATGCCAAATCAAAGAGATCCCTGGAGACCCTTCCTTATTTGGGCTCCGTTCTTTTCGGCTGGGTACTTGTCAGACCATGAGTAATAAGAGCACATTCCACCCGATTAATGTACCTAAACCAAGGGCACCGAGGTTCAGTTCTTGTTTCACCATCCCATTTGGGGTGGTTTCTCCGCCAGAGGTTGGGTGACCAGAGGCAGATCCTTTGGTTCCAGAGGACATTCCCAAAGAGGCAGGTCCTGTTACCCCACCAGGCGTCCCGCACCCAAGCTCCCGGAGAAATTGGCTGCCTGACTATCACCCTTCTCTCCACGAGCGTGTGGTGGTTCAAGGATCATTGGATAATGTCCTCTGCAGACTGCTGGATTTAGGGGATCATGACAAGGGGCTACATGATCAAGCTTTCTAGTCAGCACTCTCGTCTGTTCTTTGCAACCTCCCTGCCCCGCAACCCCACAACAAGACAATTGATGATGCACTATATCCCTTCTCTTCTTTACGCGGGGGTCATCTGCCCGGTCCCAGTAGGTCAGAGTCTCCAGAAATTCTTCTTCCACCTGTTCCTGTTCCCGTTCCCAAACTGGTGTTATGTGCGTCTAGTGGCTATCCAATAATGATTGTCCACTTCCAGTGATGTGGTTCCAAAGCACAATGTGATTTAATAGCAAAAAGTAGCAGAGTAATAACGCAAAATAAAATAAGTACAGCTGTTCCTATTGCAGGCGCTATGGATCCAGCATACAGTCATTCAGTCCTGAAATCTGTGGTCAAAGTGACTGAATACTGGTCCCAAGGCCCCTGCTTCTATACATTCGGTGACACAGTGAAAACAATACAGATTATTTGGCATGTTTCCATAGGTTCAGGCTTAAGGAAAGTCCATTGTAATGCAGGTCATTGGTCAGTTCAAACGATTCCATCCAAGAGTGGGAGTCCGCTCTCTAGAAGATGCATACTAATCTTCCCGCCAAGAACTAGTTCAAACTGGTCTATTTACGTTACACAGACAATACCATTTCAGATCATTTATTCCCTATCATCCATAACTAGCATATGCAAGGTGCGATCCTTTCGGCGATTTGAAACAGACGTCTGCGGATAAATAGGGGATTAGAATGATACCAGACATGATATGTTTCCTGTGACTTGAACCTTAGATCTCACTAACCTGTATATAACATTATAATATTAAACCATAAACTCTGCTATATTTCTTTACAAATAGCTATGTGTTGCAACTAATTTTAATGTGAGCTAATTACATGTGTATGTGTTCGTGTAAATGCATGCACAAGTGTTTGCATGTGTTGTGGTTAGTTACGCTCCTCCACGTCATAGCTTACTAGTTGCATAACTTCAGACATAGACAGTTGGATTGTTAGATATTAATTTGCGATGACCATATCCAATTATCTGACTTTAAAACTGGACGGCTCCTTCCGACCCACTTTAAACTTAAAGTCTCTAAATCTGCACCTGCGGGTAGAAAGATTTTGCATGGAGTCTCTTCGATCAGTTATCAATGGGTTGTAAGTGGGAGAATTCCTGGAATCTACATTTTCCACAGGCCTACCTTCACATCCCCTTATGGGAGGGACATCAACACTTGCTCTGCTTCACCGTGGGTGCTTCCTACTATCCTTTAAGGGTGCTTCCTTAAGGCCTATCCATGGCACAAAGAGTGTTCATAAAAAATAATGGCGGTCATGGCAGCTTGTCTTCGTTCCATGGGGGTAGTGCCCTACCTGGACGACCTTCTCATCAAGGCCCCTTCAGAGCACCTTCTGTATCAGCAGCTGGCTCTCATCATCCGGTTTCTGTAGTGCAATGGCTGAATTATAAACCTGCAGAAATCACAGTTCATTTCATGCCAGCGAATGGTTTTCTTGGGTCTCATCATGAACACCAGAGAAGAGAAAAACTTCCTTCCAGAGGACAAGTCCTGGTCCTTGCATTCCACAGTGAGCCGGGCTCTAGCCAACTCATCTATGATCCTTTGCATGAGACTCTTTTTTAATGGAAAATGGTCTTGACCTTCGAGAAAATCTCTTACGGAAGTTTCACTCCAGATGCTTTCAGTGGGATCTCCTGAGACAGTGGTCAGACTCTTAACTTGATTTGTTGGGAGTTCAATAGGATGTATCTCACAAGGCTCTGTTATCCCTGCAGTGGTGGACTGTCCAGGACCACCTGGGTGTAGGCAGGTCTATTGCTCCGGCGCCTCCAAGTCTGGGGCACCGTGGTTCTTTATCTCCGCCTTCAAGGCCTTTAGAGAGAAAGGGAGGCCTCCCTTACGATAAATATTTTGGAATTGAAAGCCATGTTGATGGCCCTGTAAGGGGCTCCATCCCTTCTTGAGGGGTCCCTCGTCCATCTCCAATCCAACAATGCAAACAATGGCATATGTCAACAAGCAGGGCGTGACAGGGAGTGCCAGAGCGATGCGAGTGGCTCCCCAGATCTTGTCTTGGGTAGAACTATATGTCTCCTAAACTTTCGGCAGTGTTTACCCCAGGCGTGTTAAACTGGGAGGCCCATTGCGTGAGATGGCACGCGGTGCGACCAGGGGAGTGGTCACTCCATCTTGAGGTATTTCAGTTGCTGGTCTGGCAGTGGAGTCTTCCAGACCTGGAGCTTATGGCATCTAGACACAATCGTCTTGTTCCCAGGTTCTGCTGAAGGGCAAGGTACCCCTGGTGGTTGCCATCGACGTCGTGACCATGAGCTGGGAATTCCGGTTTGGATATCTTTCCTCCAAACTCTAATGTCGTCCCCCTGACCCGTGCTCCAGCAGATCAAACAGGGAGGGCTCCCAGTAATACTGATGGCTCCCAATTGCCCGTGCCGGGTCTGGTACGCAGATAATACTGTTCATGGTGATGGGTCTGGAGTGTCTTCTGCCCCTTCGATGACCTCCTGCGCCATGGACCTTTTCGCAATTGGTTGGATTTAATGGCATGGCTGTTGAAGTCAAGCTCTGGTGGTCTAAGGGTCCTCTAGGGTTGTGAACACTTTACTGCAGGCTCGGAAACCCGTTTCAGTGCATATCTACCACAGGATATGGTGCACTTACTTCAAATGGTGTGAACGGCGGGTCTGCCACACTGCTTCCATTCTCCTTCCCCCGATTGCGGCCTTTCTTCAAGATGGTCTAGATCCGGGGTAGGGAACCTGTGGCTCTCCAGGTGTTGTGAAACTACAAATCCCAGCATGCCTTGCCACCTCTCTGCTGGTTATCTACTGGCAAAGCATGCTGGGACTTGTAGTTTCACAACACCTGGAGAGCCGCAGGTTGCCTACCCCTGGTCTAGATGGAGGTTTCGCATCAGCTTCCAGGAGGTTCAACTATCGTCCTTCTCCGTCTACTTCCAGCTGTGTCTGGTGGACATGCTGGACATTCGGACCTTTTTTAAGGGGGTTCTGCATATTCGGTCCCCCAGTGTTCCACCCACGGCACCTTGGGATCTTAACTTGTTTCTTAGCATGCTTCATAATTCTTTTTTCAGCATGCTTCAGGTTCCCCTTTTGAACTGTTACTGTCAGCTGAACTCAGGTTCTTGACATGGAAGGTTGCATTTTTGTTGGCCATTTTTTCGGCCTTTAGAGTGTCAGAACTTGGAGGCCCTTTCCTGTAAGGAACCCTACCTTATATTTCGCTACGATAGGGCAGTACTGTGCTCCTTTCAACTGAAGGTGGTTTTGAGATTCCACTTCAATCAAAAAAAAATTGTGGTTCCGGTGTTCTAGGAGGCATCTACATCCTGGGTACCTAACCGCTTGGAGTCCCTGGTTGTGGTCAGGGCTCTACCCATTTACATCCAGTGGACTGCACGCATTAGCTGCACAGATTCTCTTTTCTAACTGTTTGATCCCCATAAATTGGGTTGACCGGCTTCTAAGCAAACTATTGCTAGATGGCTTACATCAGTCATCAAGCATACTTGTTAGTACGGACCAGTCCAGTTGCAATGCCGCCCATTTCACCCGCTCGGTAGAGGCATTTTGTGCTGCGCCTAATAGGGCCTCTGTGGGCCAGCTCTGCTATGCGCCCAACTGATCCTCGGTCCACACCTTTACCAAATATTATCAGTTCAATGTTATCGCTGCTCCAGATGCCAGCTTTGCCCATAGTGCTTTACGTGCAGGGGTGTCGGAGCGATTCCTCCCTTAAGGGGGGTTGCTTTGGTATATCCCCATGGTAGCAGTGTCCCACAGATTGGATGAAAGAGAAAATAGGATTTTTATACTTACAATAAATCTGCTTCTCTGATTCCATTTGGGGAACACTGCCTTCCCTCCCTTCTGCTGTTTGGTATTTGTTTTTTGTCTCCCCTTTCTTGGGGCTTTAGAATTACACTGAGGAGCTACAGGGGTTTGCATAGGGGAGAGGGGTGAGGGGTCTGTCAGCAAAATACAGTTCACAAGTTAAGTGCCAACTCCACATTCCCCTCATACAACCCCATAGTAGCCGTGTCCCCCAGACGGAATTGGAGAAACAGATTTATTGTATGTATAAAAATCCTCATTTTATTCTGACAATTTACAAAATTATTTTATTTTTTTTGCAGCTTAGTGTAGCTTAAAAATTTAAAAAATAATTTGGCAAAGACCCCCTGTTGGCAAAAAGCTTAAACAAACCTCATATTCAAACTTGTTGTATGAGTTGCTTTTTGTTTTGTTTTTCTTCATTTTGAAATCTAATGAGCTTTTAATTTTTACACATTTATTTCTCTTGGTTAAAGGCCAAATAAGTTTGTGTTTTTTTTGGTTTTTGTCTATTTTTTGATGCTCTGATACATACAGACTTATCTAACATATAAAATACTGCGTCTTGCCTAATTTTTGTCCTAATTCAATTTATTTTATACAGACTGACTGGCTCGAAGGCTACCAGCTTGCCAGTGCAATGAATTTTCGCTGGCCTCAGTGTGTACCAAATAACCTAAAGACATTAATCCCCAATGCAAGCTCTGATGGCATCCAGATCATGCGAGATATGCTACAATGGGACCCAAAAAAGAGACCAACAGCAAGCAAGGTGAGCACTGTTCCCCTTAGTCAGAGATAATAAACCTAGGCTTAGTTTGTTTTTGCTTGCCAATTTAAGATACAGGTGATCTGACTTTAAAATGTCAGGCGTCTCAGGTCTTTAATAATGTTCCTGGACGGAAAGCAGATCACACCCAGATATGAGGATCATCTCATAAAGCCATCTAGGTTTTGCACCAGCAGAACATCAGGTCTTGGGCTTTAGTTTACAGGAGAAACTAAATATAGAATACCATTGTTGTAATATGGTTTTGCCATAAATATTCTTGGACTTTTTTAGCTATTTTGTAAATAAAAATTATGAATGCACCAAATCCAGGATTCAGCCAACAGAATCTGAATCCTAATATCTTCCCCAATACTTGAAAGTGATACACAGAATTTTCACTTTTACAGAGATTAAAAAAAAAAAAAAATTTCCGTTATGCTGCCACTAGGTAACTTGAATATGCAAATTAGATTTCAGTTTTTGTACAGAAATCTGCAGAATCCTTTGCAGTAGGATTGGGTGTTTGGCCAAATACAAAATTATGTAATTGGTGCATACCTAAATTTAAAAAGTCTTGTTTTCATCAGTTTCTTGCCCAAATAGATTCTCATGTCCACCACATACATTTCCATATCACCATACTGTACTTTACCTAGCATAAGACATGGTAATAGTAACCAGCTTACACCCACCACAGTACTCTCCTGTACCCACCATTACAGCCATGTGACCACCTTTCCTGCCTCATGACCATCATTACTGTATATTGCACAGAGCAGCCCTGTTCTGTGCCACCTATATATAGCTGTGCCCACCTGTAACCTCCCACGCCCACAAAAATACTGTTTTGTGGCATATCACTTAGCCCCCTACAACAATTTCTTTTTATTTTGTGCCACCTATATACTTCTCTGTCTTGTCACAACCACTACAGCCCCATGCCTTCATTCAGTGTAAGTTACTTCTTAACATGGGTGTGAAGAGACCATGGAAAGGATGCTGCGCTATTTCATTGAAATTGCTGGCCTTGTCAAGAAAATGTGAGGGTTGTTTTAACCAATTAAACCACAGTTGTTTAATGTTATGAACCTTCTGAAGTTTTATATTGAAATCACATAGTTTTCACTTGTTGCATAGCAGCAGCCACTTCAGTGAATGAAACAGCACCTTGCTGTGTCTGGGGAAGTGATAAATGCTGTACCATGTTGCAGAGAGCAGAGGTTTTCATTAAGCTTAAGGATGATGTTGCATGGGTTTGTTCAAATGCTGCAGTTTTCCATCTACGGCTTCCTGAAGATCCCATTGTGACCCCCTAACAGGTTCTCTAACACACAGGAAGAGCTTCAGAGCATCCATATAATATACAGCTGAAGTACTTACTGTGTGCCAAGCTTTTCAGATTAAAGGATCTCTGTAGTGCATAGTCTAATTTATCCATTTTTTTTTCAAAGACCTGTTTCAACTCATACATGTTTATATAATTTCTGGAATATTTATTTATTTTTAGGCCATTAGACACCCTTATTTTCATGTGGGTCAGACTCTTGGAACACCTCAAAGAATTCAAGAGTTAATTAAACCCCAGAAAGACTTTCAAGAAAAAAAAATTCCACTACATATCAAACCTGTACCACCGCCTCAGCCGCCACCAAAATATCATGCTCGACTTTCAACTCGCACTCTACAGCAAAGCCAGTCAAGTGGACATCCTTTCAAGCTAAACACATCTATGACAGATTCTGCTGATGTCTCCCAAGGGAACGGTTCAGTAAACCACCAACTTCTGCCTGAATTAAGTAACAGAGCACATCCCTCTGTAAGTAGCAGATAATCATATAGCATAAGCAACCATAACCATCCAGGCAGTTTATGATGGTATTGTAAATCCGAATGTAATTAATCAAATTATACTTCTTTTGTAGTTGGTATATTAAGTTTCATGTTTAAAAATATACTTTTATCATGCACATAAGTTATGTTTCACTAGGGTTTGGGCACACTTATTATGTTCAATCTTCATCTCCTGTTTGTTTGGTATGTCCTACTTTCTGAATTGGGCATGGATAGACAAACCTGTAGCCAATCATAGCCTTGTAATATTAACAGTAGCAGGTGATGAGTGTTTATTTTGTTTGAAGCATAGGGCTGAGTGTGCAGTGTCATGGTGGAGAATGGAGGCAAGCAGGAAGCCAAATAGACAAGCTATTTAGATGAAGAAGAATCGGGGTTCCCTAAAAGCACAGAGTACTGATGAGAGGCTTCCATCAAACTGATGTATGAATGCTGTTTCAGAAAGGCGCATTTGACACTAGTTTTCCCGCTCCACACTTGTTTAAGCACTACTTTTAATTCTGTGAGCGAAGTAAATGTAGCTTATTTAGAGGGTTGCTGGGGCATATTTTACATCCCTACAGACTCACTCAAGCTCAGTGACCATGATTAACATCATTGGGAGACTCCCAGTTCGAATATAGTAAGGACACCTGTTCTCTTGCCGAGTACAGAAAGAGTAATTTCTCCGAGATTGCGGTTTCCTCTGCTGCCACTGGTGTTTCCTTGTAGAAAGGAAGACTGAGAGCAGCTTCTCTACATCTCCCCTATTGTTTACAGCGTTTGCAAATTGCCCATAAATGAAAAAATACTTCACTATCCTTCCTAAAGAACTGCTCTAACTTTCCAGAAAACAGTCAGCCAAAACTTCACTTTTGTGGCGAAAAATGGCCTGGTGATACCAACACAGCGTTGGGGTAGACTTTCACCACTTCTCTCCTGAGGGAGCACATTATAGATACATAGATGGCAGCAGAAAATAATCCAAAGGTCTACCTAGTCTGCCTTTTTTTTTTTGGGGGCCAATAGACTGTTTCATGGATTTATCAACCTTTCTGTTTGAAAGACTGAAAAGCAGCATAAGGAAAAACTTTTGTAATGTTTGCCCCTTTCCAGTTAAGTTTTGATATGCAGCCCATGCACCATTTTAGTAACCCTTTTCTGATTTCATTAATGTATTTTTGGAGATAGGACCTCAATAATTTTACACAGTACTCCTATATGAGGGCTTACCAGTAATCCATAAAGTGGTCCTCCAACAGCTACTAATACCTTCTCCTATGCAACATCCTACTGGCTTTACTCACTACTTGATTACTCTCCCTTCTTCATATCTCCTGAAACTAAGTTGATAGGTCCATTCCCTTAACTCGAACCTTAGGTGCTTAAACAGTTCTTACTGTCCTATATTCAGCTGAGATTTTAATGATTATTATGTTTGCTATTTAAAATAGACATTGACCTTTTTTTTAATTTTTTTTTATTATTATTATTTTGATCCTGTAAAATATACCAGCCCTAGCTATAGTGAAGGTTACGGGTCCTATTTAGAGGTGGATGCATTTGCATTTGACGTACATAGGGAGAAGCTCATTTTAAAAAAAATCAGGTATAGTGTGTACACATGAAGCTGCCTGCTGATCGGGCCTTTTTTTTTTTTTTTTTTTTTTTTTTTTTTTTGTAATTAGCCTGTCGTTATTAAATCTGTGTATCCATAGTGTCAGGAACCCTTCCAACCAATACAACACCACCCGGAGTCTACTCTATAGTCAGGTGTTCACTGGAGCCCCTAGTGGTGGGGACAGACTTGGCTGCAGACTACAGAGGGTCGTGTGGTGTGTATCAGCTGTGGGGAACCCAGAGGCAGAGATAATGGCAGGCAACAGTTCCAAAGGTCAGGCCGAGGTCAGGGGTCACTTACTAGGAAGAATAGTCCAGAAGCACGCCAAGGGTCGAGGTCACGGGCAATACAGCAGAAACGGTGGTACAGGCCAGAAGGTCAAGGGCACAGGCAAAACAGGCAAATCCAGGAAACAGGCAGAGGTCATACACGGCAGAAATCAATTCAAAAGGTTACCACCAAAGGTACAGGAGAGCAACAGCAGGCAGCGACACAGGAACTGGAAGCTATAACCGGCAGGGAGGCTAAGCCCTCCCTGCCTTAAATACTGAAACAGACCAATGAAAGCCCAATACTCTAATTGCCCACAGGCTGTCCCTTAATAGTATTAGCCCGCAGGCTTGCCCCGCTCTTGCGCACGTGCCCGGCTGATCTGTAATGCCGGGACACGGTGCTGGACAGAAGAGCGTCTGGCCGTTGCTATGGCAGCGGCCGACGAGCCCCTGGAAGTGACGTCCCGGTCGTCATAGCGACGGCCGGGGCGGAGGTAGGAGAGTCGCGGCGGCTGGACATCGCCGCGGCTCGTAACACATAGCCATAGTTTTATTAATATGTTTAATGCGTCCACTATTTCAGGATTAAATGTCATGGATTTTGCTTTAGTTTCCCCTTCTTCAGTATCTAATAGCCTTTCCCCATGTGCATTTATAGATTCCTGTGAAGGAAATTCCAGGACTTAGCAATGCAGACTCCTTCCTTCTTGAGCGATGTCCGTCTGTCAGCCGCTCGGATCATACTCGGCACACACTTTTCAAATTAGAACGCCTTACCGCATCTACTAGTTAATCAAATTTGTTAACTTTGGTTGAGCACATTTGGCATGGTGTCCAAATACCTGGAGAAAACTGCTGTGGATGCAAGGAATATTGGGGCTATGCAAATGGACGTTGCAGTCCATACCCTTATTAATAGTAAATAATCAAATTTATTTAGTGCATATCAAATTATGCAGTTCTGTACAGAGAATGTTATCATTCCCATCAGCCCCTACCCCATTGGAGCTTAGTCTAAATTCCCTATCCTGCACATATAAGGTCACTTTTGTCTAAAGCAAATTAACCCACCAGTATGTTTTTGGGAGTGTGAGAAGTTACCCACGCAAACACGGGGAGAACATGCAAACTCCACATTGATAGGTCCCTGGTTGGAATCTTACACAGGACCTTAGCGCTGTGACTCAGCAATGCTAAACATTGTACTTTTCTCTGGGAAGGTCTTCTGTCCAGAACTGGATACGGTTAATAACATGGCCATTGGAAGAATGCATTCTTTTCTATCCATCAATGCTACTTGATTTTCTTCTTTCATTCCTTAAGGAAAGCTACAATTCCGTCTTCCAGAAGACACTCTTCTGCTTCTCGTCTGCAGAGAGGACAGCAACCTCAGGCAGTTTAGTGACCAGCAAGAGCTCCCTTGCCATGAGAAAGCTGGCAGGAGCATGCGGAGGGCAGAGAGGAATGTCCCCGCTATTGTGGCAGTTTTCATTCCGGGTCTGAAAAACTGGGAAGAATATTTTCTCAACAGACATGCCCCACACTCTGGAGAATGGTCAATTCACCTGGAAGGAAGTCTTTCAGCAGATTGTGGAAAGATGGGGTCTGCAGATGTAGACATGTGGCATCTCCGTCCTACAAAGGTGGCGTGCTTCTTCTCAAGGACAAGGGATCTTAAGGCATGGTGGGTAGACGCCATGTCTGTCTTTTTGGCCTTTTCGTCTGATTTCCCTGTTCTCTTTGGAAGCATTGCTTCTGCAGGTCGTAGAGAACGTAAACAGAAGGCTATATTGGTAGCACTGGACTTGCCAAGAAAGTTGTGTTACATGGCTATTCTCAACATGGCAAAGGGCCCATAGTGGGTCTGCCTCACAATGATTTTACAAATTCATTATTTTTGTATTAAAAGTTGACTGTTTTTACTCTACAACGTCTAAGCATGTATGGGCAGCTTTGGGTCACCCCCAGTGTTTCATTGTCCCTCATAAGGATGAAGTAGGAAGCAGAATTTTTATATTTTCATTAAACCTCTACAGAGTACACTGGGGGATATTGGACTCCCAATCTCTACATTTTTATTTATTTATTTATTTATTTTCTAAAAGAGTTCTACGTTTTGTTTTTTGTTGGAGAACATTGTTTCATCTCTCGTTCGGTTCCTCCTTTGCTCAGTAATTTTTTTTTATTTTTTTTTAACAAAGCCCCAAAAGGACAGAGCAACCCAGCAGGCAGCGGCGATATAGAGGGACAGGCTTTCAGACTTTTTAGAGCGAAATCTAAAGTGCCAAAACGCCAGCTAAGCGTCTATATCCTAGTGTTCCCCGATGAATTCAGAGAAACTTTTCAGAATGATCTTTGCAAAAAGCTAAATAATCTGTTGCTAGAAATGTGATCAACCCATAGCCAAATATTATAGATTAATCAGAAAAAAAAAGAAAACGAAACAACTTGTTTCCATTTTCAGAAAGCTGCCTCCACTTTACAGAATACTAATGTGGATCTGAACACAAAGAATCGGCGACGATGGGGATATGTAACCAGAACACTGAAAGGATCCGATGAATGGGACGACATGCAAGACCTGGATATTCGTTCTTCTATTGCTAGAACTGACATGAAGAATGACAAATGCAGACCAAGTGATGAAGGTCTTTGTAGGTAAATAGAGGGGTTTTTTTTTTTTTCATTTTTTTATTTATTTCCTTACGTATATAGATCTAAATATTTGTGTGTGACCAGAAGGTGAAGGCTCTCTTGGCCTTAGCTCTTTTCTAGGAAGGCAAGGAATATGATATATGGGTGGTTGTTTATTTTTGATTCGGAGTTTAAGTATTCTTGAAATTAAAACATCATTTTATTATCTTTTTATTTCATTATTTTGGATTCGCTAAAGCAGCTTTGAGAGCATTTTAGACTTGAAGCAGGAGGACCACATTGGTACAGCTGGACCGGTGCATTCCTCATTCTCTCGGCAAGACACTGCAGCATCCAGGAGAACATCGGCTAAGCAACATTATCTGAAGCACGCCAGGTATTTGCCTGGTCAGTACAACTATTTTGGTTCTTTCAGCAAATGATTCCTTATACCCTGTTTTCCCTCTTTTTAAAATAGGATTTATTTTATTATTTGAAATGTATTCAAAAGTCACAACCTTCTCTAGTAGACTATTTACTTTAGTTCGGGTTGAAACTTTATTGCCTTGCAACCTGATGCGACATGGACAGATCTCTTATTCGTTGCATAATTAATTTGGCTTCAAACTATGCTATGTTCATGTGACAAATTTATTCTAGCATACTCACACCACTTTTTATGTCTTGTTTATTAGGGATCACCATCAAGAACAGTGTTGGAAAAACCCCAAGTACTGATGCAATTAATATATATACCCAATGGCCAAACATTAATCAGCCAATAAAACCTCCCCTTGCACCAGCAGGTAAAACCTTGTACTTATTTCTCCATCAATATATATATATCCTTCAATATATACTTTAGTAAACTATTTTGAATAACAGACATACTTTCTCATGTTTTGTCAACACTGTAAGGGCAGAACAGTGGCATCTTTCTCTGTATGCCAAACTATATTAAGGTAGTTTAAAGGATTCTTGAAAACCTGTAAAATTACACACTAAAGGGGACCTTTTGTAAATAGTCTGTAGTTTTGTAACCCCTTTCTGTGTGCATTCTTGATTAGCAATGGCAGACTGGGAGATAAACATGTTTGTTCTCATTTCAGGGCAGTCTGGAGATAGCGGCTCAGTTACTGGCTACATTCCTGCTTTCTTAAAGCAAGAAATGAGTTGTGTTGGACAGAGGACTCGTTTAGCACCTCTTACCGAGCCATCTCCCAGTAAGTTTTATAGCAAAAAAACAAAGCATTCCGTGGAGTCTGCTAACTCTTTGTAGAGGTGTTTTGTTATTTTCTACTACATTACGCTCAAACATTTCTTTCCTTAGTACCTATTGGCGTTTGAAACAATTAAAATAATAGTAGGTGGTCCTGGAGTCAGACGCACTTTAATCTTTAAAAGTGTTGAGTGTACCTCAACCCCTACAATGCCCCTCCCATAGGAAAATACTCCTCAGTTTATTTTAAGTGGCCTGGGAGATAGGCGTGTATTCTCAGGGCTGGACCTTTTTATTTTCATTTTAATTTATTTTTACTTTTTGTGTTGGGCTCAGGAATACCTTCCCAGGAGTGGATAGCTTTCTCCCACTCCGGCTCCCTGAGCTCTGCGGGCTTTCTGCACAGCTGCATTTACATGGCATCCGTACAGTCCTCGGTGCAGGCGGCCAGCACTGGCAGCCGTGACCGCAGCAGGCCTAGTGACAGCTGCTATGGTCATGTCCCCCCTTGACAACAATCACATGCCAGTTCCAGTTGATGATAGGAAGGGAAGGTCTCTCTCCCTCCTCCTTTCCTCTTGGCTTGCTTCCTCAGCGGAGATGCCATATTACAAGACACAGTATATCTACATGTCTCACCTGATGTGCTCCTCCTTATAGGACAGTTTTTAACACTCTTTATACTTTCGCTGTGTGGTATGCAATATGTGAGTGTTGTGAGTGAGCCTGCTAATATACATAACAATGGTTTATAGAATAGTGTGACCAGCCATTTGTAAAATTTTGCTTGCACGTAGATATATAGTTTATAGCATACATATATTGTGTGCATCTGGTGTTTGCAGTAGAATCTTTCTTGGAAGTCCCTTTTTCTGTTATCCTGTAATTGTAAAGTCTGTTTTGCATTATACGTGTGCAAAGTGTAACGCTAAATTGTCTTAGGGCCTACGGGTCAGACTGTCCACATGTGCTGCGTGTGAGGCAGCACTCCGAGAACAGCGGCTGCCTCTGTCTAAGCCGGCAGTTGTTGATGAAACAGCTTTGCTTCACTCCCTTACGTCTATAGCTGAACTCACAAGGGTAATGTTTCGCTATGAGGTAGGAGATTCTTCCAGTTCTATTTTTGCACCACATATTCCAAGCTCCCAGTTGGTACCCCCCAATTCGGATGTGTCCCAAGCGGAGTGCAGTCCCTCGCTGAGTTCGACCAAGGTTTAGCTACTGGCCTGTTTCTAACTGGAACATCTCCTTAGCACACTCCATTGGATGAAGAGTAAACATCATGTACCACAAGCGGCTCTGGCATTAGATTCTACTTCTGATCTCTCTTCAGATGAAAGGCAAATTAATAAGGGATTCTGAGGCAGGGGCGGATCTAGAAAACTGTTGTACCCCGGGCGATTTAGGGGGGGCGATTTAGGCCCCGCCCCCTTTCTGACACCTAAGGCTGCCGGCGGCTGCACGCTATGTGCAGGTCCGTTCGGCAGTGACAGGCAGGGACAGTGTGCTGTCTGGCATCTCTGATTGTGTAATCAGAGCAGCCGGGCAGCACACTGTCCCTGCCTGTCACTGCAGAACGGACCTGCACATACTGTGCAGCTGTCGGCAGCAAGTGTCTGCTAGGGGGGGCGATTGCCCCGATCGCCCCCCCCCCCCCCCCCCACCCCCCGGATCCGCCACTGTTCTGAGGAGTAGGACTCGGGTAGTATGGAGGATTCATTCACCGCCCAGAGCGTGAATGACTTTGTTTTAGGAGTTTGCCAGACCTTAGGTTTTTTGCGGTCCCAGAAATCTGATTCAGCTGGGTTCTCCCTCTTCAAGAGGCAAAAGAAGCAGGTTATCTGTTTCCCTCCACCTCCCCAACTAATGGATATGATATCTGAGGCATGGAAAAAGCCGGACTGCCGTTTTCATATACCAGGAATGTTCAGATCCCTTTATCCTCTACCAGATCCACCCATTGACCGGTTGACTAGGACCACTACTATCATGGTGCAGGGTGAATTCGCACTTAAGGACGTTACGGACAAGAAATGTGATGTCTTGCTCGGCTTAGGAAGCTGCAGTTAGTCTTTTCAGACCTGGCATGTCTACAACCTGAGTGAACAATGCAATTCAGGCATGAACAGTAAGGGTCTCTGTGACGACAGCCCCACAGGCTGATAACTTGTACTGGTAGTTCATATTAGAGAGGTGTGTGAATTTCTGGGTCAGTCGTCCTTGGATGCCATGTTGGTCGCATCCAAACTCTCATCACTAATTATAGTGGCATGTCGGTTTATTTGTGGCTTGCCTTTTGGTCCGCGAATGCAGGTTCCAAGCAGACCCCAGAGGCATTATCATTTGATGGAGTAACCCTCTTTGGATCCCTGGAGCTTCGGGCAGTTCATGACGTGCTTATCCAAGCCCAGAGGTTTCTGGTGGGCAAGCTGCTGAAGGTCCAGTCAATGTTGCAGCAGGGGCTTACCTGAACCATCAGGAGGACACCTGCAGCACCATGGCCACGAAGGAGACGTCAAAGATTATGTCTTGGGCAGAAGGTCACCTTCCGGTGATATCGGCCATCTTCATACCAGGAGTGGAAAACTGGGAGGCAGATTATCTCAGTTGCAACAGAATCCATCTGGGAGAATGGTCCCTTCACAGGAACGTGTTCAAGCTTCTGGTTCAGCGCTGCGGTCAGCCAGACCTAGATCTCATGGTGTCCCGTCTGAACTTCAAGGTTCCTCTGTTCTGCGTGAAATCCTGGGATGCCACCACAGGGTTTGTCTATGCCATGGTGATTCAGTGGTGCTGTCATCTTGTTTACCTCTTTTTAGAATTTGAAGAGCAAATGAGTGGCAGCCATACTAGTGGCTCCAGACTGGCCCCATGGTACTTGGACCTTCTAGGGATAGCCGTAGGTCTTCCCTTCCAGCTGCCTCTCCATCCTGACTTCTCATACAAGGACCTCTTCGTTGCCACTTGTTAAGTTAACTGGTTTTGACGGTGTGATTACAGAGACCCTGATCGGGCTCGGTGGATTCTCTCCATCGGTCGTGAAAACCATGACCAGGCCCAGGAAACCTCCTTGTGCTGAAAATTACTATCGGGTGTGGAAAGTGTATGTACTCTGGTGCGAGGGGCTACATTTCCACACTTATCGATTCAATCTTTCCAGGTTGTTCTCCTTCTTTCAGGCAGGTCTAAATAAAGGCTTACACTTACCCTCTTTGAAGCTGTAAGTCTCAGCGTTGTCAGTTGTCTTCCACCACAAGTTGGCTGGTATGAAGGATGTTCAGACCTTCCTGCAGGGGGTTCTTCATCCTGAACCTGCCTTTGTACACACGATTGAGCCATGGGACCTTAACTTGGTAATCAGGGCCCTTATTAATGAGCCATTTGAACCTTTAGAGTCTCTGGATCTCAGTTATCTTGCCTAGAAGTTTGGTTTCCTTTTGGCTGTTTCTTAAGTGAGCCTAGTGTCTGAGTTGGGGGGGGGGGGGGCATTGTGTTGTGCTCCACCTTTCTGGTGTTTCATCCGGAACGGGCTGTGCTTTGCACAAAGCCCTTCTTTTGTCCCAAAGGTGGTCTACTGGTTTGTTTTAAACCAAGAGATTGTGGTGCTGACCTTTTCTTCGTGGTCTTCAGATCCATCCTTGTTGCTTCTGGACTTGGTCTGGGCTCTTCAGTGTTATGTGGACCGTACTGCGGCGGTTCCCAAAACTACTGATTTTGTTTGTACTGTATTATGCGTAGAAGCGTCTGTCCTTTGCTAGATTGATCACTTCAACTATCAGACTGGCCTATGTTCAGTTGGCTAAGCCGGTGCCAGGGGGCTTGACAGTTCATTCGACCAGGGCTGCTGGTGCTTCCTGGATGGCACATCACAGAGCTTCAGCTGAACAGTTGTGCAGGGATGCTACCTGGTCGTCTGTTCACGCTTTTGGGAAATTCTACAGGTTGTAGGGCTTTGCATCTCAGTATGCTAGCTTTGGCTACAAGGTTTTGCGAGCAGCTGTTTCGGGCAGCTTTGGAATCTCCCCAATATTTTGCAGTGTCCCCCATTAAGGTGATAATATTTTTGTACTCCTTGTAAAATCCCTTTCTCTATTTTCTTTTAGTTCATTGGGGGAAACTGCGCACCTACCCTTGCTCTGTTTATGTGCTGGTTGCCTGTTTTGTTGTTCTTATTGACCTTGGTAGGCCCTCTTTTGGGTTGTGTTATTTTAAGAAAATAAATAAATAAATAAAGTGTATCTTCCTATGAGAGGGGCATAGTAGGTGTGGGGCTACACTCGACACTTTTTTTTTTTTTCTTTTTCTTTTAAGTTTTTAAAGCGCCTCTGATTCCGGGACCACCTACTATACCCCAATGTTTTGCAGTATACCCCAATGAACTAAAAGGTATTTTAGAGTGGGTCCAAAAATCCTATTCTTTTAAAGTTGACCCAAAGTCTGGCTTTTGGTGCTAGGACCTAGTAATTCCTTTGCCTGCAGTCATTTAGCTCCACTCTGTAGTAGGTAGGTCACATAGTTTGTCTTGATCTTATGAAGCAATATGAAAAAGTTCACTCCCAACAATTAAAATAAGACTTTCATTTTTACTTTGTATGAACCCCTAATGGTGTGTACATATACATTAAGATACCCTGTAGGTCAGTTAATCCTTATTAAAAAAATAAGATACTCAAAAAAAAAGTCAATTGAATTTAATAATACAGTAAATTGTTATTGAGTTAAATTTAATATGTACTCACAAAATCTGTGTAACTTACTCTTGTTAGGTATACTACAAATTGAGGCACCTGTGACCTACATCATTAAGCCTGCATATTATGGCAGCAACTTGTCTAATGAGTCTGTGAGGCAGTGGATTCTCTTGCAGTGACTTGAGAGTCGAGGTTCTCCCAAGCTCTGCTCAAGTTTGACTGGGAATTTGACCTTCAATTTTTGTCTGGAAACAATAGCAGATACATTTGTCTTTATTTTGAATTTTGTCAGTTTGTCCTTTTTTTTAAATTGACAGTCTATGATACTTTACAATGTGCCAGCGCAGTGGAATGTATTTATCAGTGATGGTGAACATACATCTTCATATCACTTCATACAAAAACTTTTTCCTCAAATGTGTATTCATATTAAGAGGATTTTGAAAAGTATTGAATACCTGTAAATCAATTAGCTTTTTTTAATTTGTTTTTGTAACACATTTAGCTCATCTTATGTTTCTTAATAGGTATCATTTACTAACATTGCATGAAAATTTGTACTGAAAGGTTTATTACTGAATCTTTTTTTTTTTTTTTTTTTGCATTTATTTCAAAGAGTTTGGTACTCAATAACATGTATCAATAAAGTTTTAACAAAATAAGTCCTAAAACCGAATAAAAGTTAAAAATACATCAATGCGGTTTTTAAAACCATGATTTCATTTATTTTTCTATTTAGAGTTTGGGTCTCTGAAATCTGTTGGACTGTGTCTAGGACAGTCTACCTTCAACTCTTCATCCAAAAGCTCTCCTACTCGGTCTCCCAAACCACCACCCCCTCTACAGCCAATCCATGGAAGAACAGACTGGATATCCAAATATGGTGGCCGCAGATAGCAAAGTAAAGCACTTTTTATATTCCGAATGCCAAACTTGCAGTATCTACCCTTTTGAAGAAGCGACCTTATTTTTATTTATTTTTTGCAAAGCACATTTTGATAAAACCGATCTCCTATCACTGATACACACGTTACTGATCTAAAAGCGGGACACCACGCCACCGTTGGAGTTCTTCCCTACTGCAACAAAGTGAATGAAAGAAGATAGGGAATAGCTTTTCAGCGCTCATGTGAGCATCTCATACAATGCATGCTGGTAAAAATTATATTTTTGCAACCCAAAGGTTTCTATAAGTTTTTGTTTTTAAAAGAATATATAGTGTTATTTTAGGGGATAATGTTTTTCTCATATGGTTGCCTTTATTACCAGGCATGGATTTCCATACATGCATCTATCACCAAGAGAGAGGTAGGCAGGTTGCTTTGAATACATATGTGAATACACTCCTAGCAAGAAGCAATTAAAGTAATCTGGTTATTGTTGTACTTGATGGTAAAGAAAAAAAACCTAAAAATAATATTTTATATTCAGGGATGTCCTTTAATTTCACAGTACTTAATGGTCTGCAGAACATTGCTGGACGATGCAGTGCAGATCCTTATAGAGCTAAAAAAAAAAAAAAAATTAGTCACACCACTGGCTTATACGATTCACCTCTACACAATTGAGACCTAAACTGTACAAAATCATAAGGGTAAACATCAGAATGATTACTAGTTGTTCACTAACTCTGTGAGATTATGTTGTATCTCTCGGCTGTAAATATAGGCTGTGATGAGCCACTTGGAGTACTTTGACCACAAAAGGTCAGCACCAGGTAAAAAAAATTTATTTGACTTTACATATTTTACATGTACCCTATATTTAAAAACAAAAAAACTAGTAGCCAGCCTGTATTTTCTTTTTGTTTTTCTAACAATTTTCTTTGACCTGAAGTGCTTTATTTTGAGGAATGGTCTTTAAAAATATATTTTATACATCAACTGCACAGTTTTGTTTTTTTTTTTGCTTGTTTTAGTTTATATGTCTCCAAACGTCACGTGCACTAACTATTTTTCAGGGGGCCTGAAGCAAAGTACAATCAAATCAATGTATTTACTCCACTTTAATATTGATATAGGTGGTGTCTAAAGGTCTTTGGAATAAAAAGTAACCTAAAGCTGGGTACACACCTATGCAATCTTACTTCAAATGAAATTTCTGTAGCTATTTTACAAACAATTGAATGTCCCAATGAGCATGCATGATTTGCCTTCAGACCTGTGATCTTCATCTCTCATAACCATTTGCTGAAAAGATTGGGACTCCGTACACACACAAAAGATATCTGCCTACGCTGCGCAATATGTTGGATAGACGGTCATTAGTACGTCCACATTTGCTTGACATTGTCGATTTGTGATTTTTTTAGGAGTTTAGAAAAACAAATTAACATATGCAGTGTGTTTTTGTACGATAAAACATGATTGTAGTAGTGTACACACACTTGCAGTATCTGAACAAATGGTCATGAAATGTGTGATCTGCACGATAATTGCATATACTGTGTGTGTTTCCAGATTTATGTATGCTTTCAATTTGTTTTGTTGAGACTACATTGCACAGACCTCTATTGTAGAGTAGGACCTTGACTATATTATTCCATATAGCATTATTGCATTCAAGCTTACTGTAAATATTGTTTTTCCTTCTTACACAATTTCAATAAACGGAGAATCCAATGGTCTTTATTATTTTAGGTACATACAACTAGTGATAGCACATTACTAAACACTTTCTCATTTTAAAATGACCTTAACAAAACATTAATTGAAGCAGTGCCATTGGGATTTTTCCTTACAATTAGCTTAAATTTTACAATCAGATTCTCCATGAAGCAGTGAATAGTTTTGGCATTTGTTTGTCCATAACCTGTAATAAATGAAGAGGGCCAGATTAGAATGGCTTTAAATAAAGATTATTTGGGGTTTTTTCAGACACTAAACTGTATATATTGGCTGTGTCACTTAATAAATGGAGGCATATGACAAAGCTGGTATCTTAACATGACAACTTGTAAAATGAAATAAGTAGCCAGATGCAAAATGTGTACATAGGAATATATTTATTTCATTATATACTTCTAAATCTGCAAGTATATGAATTGCTTTTTTCAGATGTGCCAACTAATGCATTATTGTTTAAATATTTCTATATAGTTCTATAATAAGTTTACATAATGGATAAAACCTATGTTTTGTTCTTTTTACTAGCTACAGGACTTTATTGCCAAATATTTGCTTTTTGTTCACACCACAGGCTTAATATGCAACAGCAGTCCTTCAGGACACAATTGAAGTTTTAGATATTTGGCACTAAAATTAAAAGGCAAATGCTTTTATATTCTGTATTAATCATATTGCCAGCCATTTTTTTTTATTGTGCTAATTAGCAATTAAGGAATTATATAGTACATTTACTATTCATTATTGAACAGTTGCGGGGATATTTCTTCCTTGCATTCTCTTTTTATTGGGGGGGTGTTATAGTAATAGAGCAGAAAGTGTCCACTCAGAATAAATCTAAAAATTGGATTTTCTCATTGGCCTTTTTCACTGTTGGCAAGTATACAAATTGACCAGCTAAGGGAACATAAGCAAGCATAAATCTTTGTGCCTCCCCCCAAGATCCTAAAAAGACCAGATATGAGTTAATGATGCTGTGGCTTGTAATGACAATCATGATTATGTTTACCTACTATTAAAACTTTTACATTTTATTTGATGACATTGACAATAACCATGCATTACGTGTCTATACTTTCTAATTGTTTTGGTTTTTGTGTAGTCTTTATACCGGAGGAGCTGGTTTGTATGGTGGCACTTCAACTGCCCTTTGATAGTTTGCATTTCTAGACAATGACTCTTTTTTTATGTTTTATATTGTATGTGTCACTTTCTACAAATCTTACAATAAAAGTCGTCTGTTTTTTGCTTAGGTGTTTCACTTGTAAATTGTATAGTTACATATCAGAACCATACACAAAAATACTATTATAAACAGTTCTTTGGGTTACATTATCTCACATGTTTTCTCTTTTAACCCAAACTTGCTAGTCTCATGATTATGGATAGCTAGGCTTGACTGATGTTCAACTAAAGCTTTAGGTTAACAATTTCCCATCCTATAATTAACCCATTGCTCACCATTCCCTGGCTTATAAAATGTTTGTTTCTCCTTCATCCATTCTGGGGGGACACTTCTACCATGGGGTTGTATGAGGGCACATGGAGTTGGCACTTAAATAGTTAACAACTAAGTTTGCTGCTGACTCCTTCCCCCTACAACCCCACAGACATCGGTTTTGTTTAAGTGCCTAAGGAGTTGGGCTTTAGTACTGCTGCTAGATTAGATTTTATTTTCTTAGTGTTACTGACATGTCAATGAGGTTAGGAGTGGATTAGTATTATGTTTTATACTGCTTCCTTTAGTTTTTAAGTGAAAATTTTGTTTATTAAAACAAGAGCAAGAAGAAGATAGAAAAGAATGAGCCTGCAGGAAGTGACAGCTTCCTCAGGCATAGAGCACGGGGACTTCATCTGAGGAGCATCCATTTTCAGGGAAATACCAAGTCTCCCGCTGAGGCGGAGGGAGGGACTTGGATTTCATCTGGCCACATTCTGAGCACAGATTAAAAGACTGCAACGCAAAAGAAACAAAGGAAACCTATAATAAGCAAAAGCCTCCAGTGAGCGGGTAGGCTAATCCTCCCCAAAGCAAAACACTCCAGTGCGGGGAGTGTAATGTAGAGACACACACACACACACACTTCAGCTAGACTTTACCTCAGATGGTCTCCTGACTGAAATAATGCAGAATACAACTGCTGCTGGCTTAGCTGTAATTGTGAACATTCACCTAAGTGCAGATAGAGTCTAGTTACAACCCCATATGCCCTTTTTAAACACGTATAAGCATACAAATATTTATATGTGTGTATATATTTGATTTGTATGCTTATATGTGTTTGCAAAGGGCATATGGGGTTGTAACTAGACTCTATCTGCACTTAGGTGAATTTTCACAATATGTTCCACTTATAAATATCTGTGGTAATAATGTAAATTACTGTATTTAAAGTGATTATACAATATATTATCTCTGTGCTGTGATTGTTTATGGTCTGTCTTTTTCTTTTTAAATAATAACTTATAGTGGTTAAAAACAGAGGAGGAACTGCTCCCCCTTCACAAAATGGTATTTTCTTTGAAGCCAATTCACAAAACTGGACAGTTGATAAAACTCCTGAGCAGTTTTACCTCACAGACACTGCTACAGATCAGCAGTATACTGTGTGTGACTGACAGGTTGCTTTCTATCTGCGGGTACTCTGCACTAGACGTGGTTCTGGAGGGATGAGTGCCTTACATCAGTTTTGCCTTCCACATATCTATACAAATAGATATCTATAGAATTTTTACTGATTCCTTCAAGTTATCAACTTATTGTTGAGATTCTTCTATTGTGAGGATTATTCTGTTGTATATATTAACACAAGATTATGTTGGGGTACAATTCTGTGTTTTTAGCCCTGTAGAGTTAGGAGATGTGTATTTATATAAACTCATAATGCTATGTATGCGCACTTAACTGAAACTTTTTCTCTGTTTTGGTCCAGAAGAGGGCAGTATAAATAGCCAAGGAACTGGAGGTAAAAGTATTTTCCTGCCGGTGAATGTCCCTAAACCACAAACTCCTTGTATTGGGTCTTTTTGGAAAGCCTTTCTTGTGAACACGGGCTATAAAGTTCAGCCCAACAATAGAGGTAGACCCCTTTCAACGCGGAGGACAGTCGCAAGCGATACTTACACCAAAATACGTCCAGATCGCAGGATCTCAAAAAATAAAATAATAATCTGCACGACGGGACCTTCCTCTCCTCGAGACAGCTGGGGTAGGGGGCCACCTAAAATTATTCAAATATTAGTGAGCGGGGTCCACCAGAGATATTTGGATCTTGGGGATCATGTCCAGAGTGGCAGAAACACTTGGTGCCCAAACAGGACGGTTCATTTCCATCACTTCTGAACCTCAAGGGGCTAAACCGACATCTATGAGCAGGCAAGTCTCGGATGGGATCAGTCCTTTGTTTTTACAGTAGAAAGCTCCCATTATCAATTTAGGGCGTTCCCCTTTGGCTTTCCACATCCTAGAGAGTTTTCCCAAAGATTATGGCATTAATGGCAGCACATTTACATGCCTAGGGAGTGAACATTATTCTGCATTTGGACTATTTTCTCCTCAAATCCTTATCAGATCCTTTTTTCTATCAGCATCTGACCCTGTCTATTTGAATTCTGGAGCAGCACGGTTTGATAATTATTCCAGATACCAGTTGATGCCCTCACAGAGGATGAGGTTTCTAGGAAGTTGTTAATAATAGCTACCACTTTTCAAAAGACCTGTCTCCAGAGTCCTTCCATGCGCTTGGACATGAGAATTCTAGGGTTGATTGTATCGACGTTCGAAACCCTCCCATATGGTCATTTCCACTCTTGTTCATTCCTGTGGAATTCACTAAGACAATGGTTGGCTTACCCTTTTTTCATCTGGAGACCCAATGAATCAGACTCTCCAGGGAGACACATCAACATCTAAAATGGTGGCTAGTTCAAGAGCTTCTGATGATGGCCCAATGTCTTGTCCTGTGGTCTTCGATTCTGGTGACCACAGATGCCAGTCTGAAGGGCTGGGGAGCTATTGTTCTCCAGCTTCGTCTCCAGGGTCTTTGGACAGGCAGGAAGGTGCTTCAGACTATAGATGTTCTCGAGCAAGAGCCATGATTTTAGCCCTCCAGGGAGCTCAGTCTCTCCTTCAATGAAAACCAGTCCACCTTCAATCCGTCCATGCCACTGCAGTGATATATATATATATATATATATAAATTGCCAAGAAGGAGCAAGAAGTGCAAGAGCTATGCAGGTAGTGGAACTGGTCTTGTGGGCGGAGAAATTCGTTCCAGCAATTTCAGCAGGGTTTATTCCAGGAATGAACAACTGGAAGTGGGTTATCTCAGCAGGCATGCAATTCTTCCGGGAAAATGGGAACTGCAACCTCAGGTGTTTCAGGAGTTAGTCTGGAAATGGGGCCTGTCCGATCTGTATCTCATGGCATCCAGAGACAATCACTACGTTCCAAGATTCTGCGCAAGAACCAGAGTTTCTCTGGCAGTGGAGGTGGATGTAATGTCCATGAGATTGGGTATGTTGGAAGGTGTTCCGGTCATTCTGGTGGCACCGAATTGGCTCAGGCGGCTCTGATTTGCCAACATCTTGTTTCTGCTGGACTCTTCTCAGGCCCGATCTCAGTCAAGAACCATTTGAGGCTGTTGAAGCTGACCTCTGGTGGTCGAGGAGGTTCTCTTCCAGGGTAGTGGAGACCCTCATAAAGGCTCGGAACGACTGTATCTATCACAAGGGGTGGAGGATCTATGAACAGTAGTGCGAGAAGAATTGTCATACCCTACCTCTTTCAGATTAACCGTTTTCTGGCCTTTCTTCAGCATGGGTTAGAGATGGGACTAAGACTGAGTTGATAGAAGGTTCAGGTCTCTGCGCTTTCTATTTTCTTTCAGCATCGGTTGGCTTTCCTCCCTGACGTTTGTACATTGATTCATTATCAGCCACCCAACGTTCCTTCGTTGGCACTGTGGGATTTGAACCTGGTTATTGAGGTTCTTCAGTGCCTTCCATTCGAACCCCTGAAGTCGGCTGATCTGTGTTTCTTGACGTGAAGGGCGGTGTTTTTGGTTGCCATTGCATCTACTCAACAGGTGTCGGAGCTTGGAGCCTTGTCTTTTAGGGTTCCTTATCTGGCATTCCATGAGGATACGGCGGTTCATAGGACCAAACCTACTTTCTTGCCTAGGGTAGTTCCGGCCATTATAGAAGGAATTGCTCCTTCTGGACCTTATTTCTCTGTTAGTCCAATCAAAAACAACAAAGTAAAACTCTTGGGGCAAAGATGGAAGGACAAAAATCTACTGCACGGGGTCTGCGTCCCCGTCACATCAATATAATACAGCAAACAAAGATGCAGTAGATTTAATTAGTCCTCCAAAAACCAGGGAATGCAATGTGGATTTTTTAAAACTTTAATAAACAATTTAAAATTCATATACATACTTAAAAATACATGCAAATATATTCCTATTTTTGACCAGAGGAAACTCATACATTAGGTGCACCTATGTAGTAACATTGATTCCCCAAATTTGTTAGATATACATATGGTCACAAACCAATATTGAATCAAAAATTGTTCATATGAGCTCACAGTATATTGAGTCCTACTCGTATCGTGATGGATTCAGAATTGATAGAAATATACTGGATACACATTGAATCCGTGATGTCTTAGTAACCACGCGCTTTTGGTCACCAATTAAGGATATAAATGCCCTGAACCAATCTAGTTAATATTTAATGTGTTAAGTGGTATATATGTCTTTATCCAAGACAGTCATATGTATAACCATAGAAATACAGACAAATGTCATCCGTAGTGTAGAAAGCATAAGCTTACCAGATGCCGAGGTTAAAATATCTCGCTCGATCGGCGCTGCTCTCGCCGTTACCAGCGTGCCGCCGGTGTGTTACAGTTGGAATCCTTCTCCCGCATTACAGACCAGGATCCTGGTTCCTAAGTATATACATATGTCGGGAGTCTTCGTTCCGTCCTATTGGTAAGATATGTGGTTAATGATGAAGGTCTCTTGCGGTGCTATTTGGCATCAATGGTCCCCGCTCCAAGATCCTTAATAAACCTTTTGTGCAAAAGTTGAGATTCCAATATTTATTCTACTATTAGTGTGAGATCCATATGCCAATTCTGCATTTGAGTAGCGGTCACTCTGGAGTCCTAGACCACCTATCTTACGCGTTTCGTTGTATTAATACAACTTCCTCAGAGATAGTATTCTAGTTGTCCATTCGTATGTTAAATAGTCTAAATACAGATAATTAAAAATCATTACATCACATTCACCTGACATCAATTAGCGATCAATCCACATTGCAAAGACCGATTCAATCCACTAAAAAGAACACCGCTTGCTGGCAGTGCACCTCTAACATATGATGACAAAACCATACATTTAGCTTGATGTTTTTCGTTAGGAGTTCTTCACTCGTATCTTGTTTAATAACATATTAGTCACAAATGTTTACTTGGTGTTTAAAATGTAACAACATGAGATCGAATAATACAATTATCTTAGCCATGCGAACCTATTAACCCTCTCGGAAATCTAGAGAGTACACAAAGGTATCAGGATAGTATGCCGTTAGCTTAGTCTTTTTAACACTAAGTTCAGACTAATATAATTAGCACCAATTCTTTCTGTTAGAGAATTAATAGTTTATAATTTATACCAGGATACAAAATCCTAGTATCTACAACAATTATCCGTTATGCATCCAGAAGATGGGTAAGGAGTGTGGCGGAAATAGCATACCATAGGGGGAACTCAATCATATTCAATATAGCGGCTCATAGTTAATAATTGTTTCTCGGTTGTCACATGGGACCGGATCAGATAGAGAAAATATGGAAGGAATATATTAAAAAAAATATATAATATATATAAATAATATAGATAATATAAATCCTTCCAACTGCCATTCTGATCAGTAGCATCTAGCTTGATTCATCTAACATTATAGCATATTCTTAAACAAAAAGCAATTTCTAATGTTATATATTCAATTCAAACATAAATATAAACATAAATTCTAATTGATTCTAAATAATTAGTTTTTTTATACATAATAAATATCAAAACAGTTGATAAACACAAATCAACCTCCAGTAATAGGAAAGAGTGTGTTATAATCACTTGTTCTGTCCTGTTAGTAGATGACCCAAAACGTGCAAAAGCACATATCTGCGTCTAAAGGTCCATATTCTGCTTATAGACCAACCGAAGTTATTAAGCTTAGCTATTATTGATCAACCCTATGTTATCAAAAAAGATCACAGTAGTTGAACTATTTGGTTTAGTTCTATTGACTCGTTTAGACCCGTTGGGGATAGTGTATTCAACAGGTAAATCCAATAGGCTTCTTGTTTGCATAGAGCCCTAAACCTATCACCTCCTCTCGGAGTGGGTTTTATAAACTCCAAACTCATTAAAGACAAATGTTCGGGGTTACAATCATGTTTTTCCCAGAAATATCTGGACACACTATGTGTCCTGAGTCCCTTCATAACATTCCTTCTATGCTCATTAAACCTTACTTTTAATTTTCTGGTCGTGCGTCCCACATAATACAAACCACAACTACATTTCAACAAGTAGATAACAAAGGTTGAATTACAATTAATAAATCCTCGTATGTTTAATTTTCTTCCATCCTCTTTTGATTCTACAAAGGTAACTCTATTACAGATATAGTTACATGTAATACATTGTTGGCCCCCACATCTGAATGAGCCATCCGGGATGGAAGGAATCCAGTTCGGATTTGGTTCACCAGATGGTTTCATTCCAGATTTTCTCTTCTTACTACTATCCTGTTGTCTCGGAAAGCTTGGGGCCAATACGTTTTTTAAATTGTTAGCTTTTTTAAAAACCACTATTGGGTCTTTAGGTAGCAGTGACCTTAAGAGTGGATCCTGTTGTAAAATAGAATAATTTGATCTAATAATTTGTTGAATCTTAAAGGATGCTTTATTATATTTCGAGATAAATGCCCATTCCATCCTCCTATTGGAATTCTTTTTTAGGGCTATAGAGGAATTGGGTTCTGTATTGTTGTATTCAGCTTTCAATCCATTATAAGTTAATAGAGTTGTTCTATCTACTTTAGTGACTTCATCAAGTGCTTGATTAATTAAAGATGGGGAATACCCACGTTCAAGAAAACTTCTTGACATAATTTCAGCCTGTTGGAGAAAGACTACCTCATCTGAACAGTTGCGACGTAAACGTAAAAACTGTCCTTTCGGGATATTCTTCCTCCATTTGGGATGATGAGAATTTGAATAGTGTAAATAGTTGTTACAGTCTACCTGCTTGAAATACGTTGAGGTAGAGATCATACCATTACTAATCTCCAAAAACAAATCAAGAAACTCCATCTTGGTTTTATGATATTTATATGTGAATTTCAAATGGCAATCATTCTGATTCATATATTCAACAAAAGCTTGTGCACGTGATTCACCCCCCCCCCCCCCCCCTCCAGATAAAGAACAAATAGTCTATGAACCGGCCATAGAGGACGAGGTCCGCCCCAAACTCGCCAGCCCACACGCGGGACTCTTTAAAACTTCCCACGTATAGGTTGGCATAGCTGGGGGCAAAGCGCGTCCCCATGGCCGTCCCCATAACTTGGAGGTATTGGTTACCCTCAAATAAAAAATGGTTTTGTGACAAAATGAAAGAAATGGATTCAATGAGGAATCTCTGGTCACTCACCCCGTGCTGTGGGGGCTTCCTGGGCTGCTCGCCATGGAGCATCTACAGAGCAGCTGTGTGGGGCGGCGACTGGGTCCTCAGTTCATACCTTTACAAGGTTTTGCCAGTTGAACATTTTTGCGTCTGCGGATGCCCGTTTCGGCCGTAGTGTTTTGTGGGCTGGTAGACCAGAGCATTCTCTGCCTTAGGGACTACTTTAGAAGGTTGAAAAAAGAGGGATAGGCTGCGCTTCCTCCAAATATATGAAGTAGCCAAATGCGAACCTGAGAATGTGTGGGGGACCCCTAAACTCCCAACAATGTTAGATACGTATAAAAATGGTCAGGTTCTGGGCGCTTGTAAAGGAAAGATATAACAATTTATTATGGATAGATCCACAATACGCTCCGGCAAACTCTGTGTGATTGCAAATGGGGTTAGAGTGCATTTGCAAGCTATTATAATATGCAATGACAATTGATATGAACCGCAAAAAGGAAATATAATGTCCAGAGTTATAAATCAAAAATGTTGGTGATGATGAAAAGTGCAAGCAAAATAAAATTGGTAGCCGTTACTCACATGAAGCAGGAATGTCTGGCTGTCTATAATGCAGACAGGCACTTAGTAGCGGTCCCAGAGTCTGTGCTGATATGGTTAGATATAACGTTGATTTCAATGCTAAAAAAGCACCCAGCAGAATGCCAATTGTTAAAACAAGAACGAAGAAGAAGGTTCTTCTAGTTCCTAAAAGGAAATCCTCTCCTTCTTGTTGAAAGAAAAATGATCCCGCTCAAAGAGCGTGCACACCATTTTTATACTACTTTAGAAGGTCCCCATGCTAGCAGTGTCCCCCAGAGTGGATGAAGGAGAAAAGAAGATTTTTGTACTTGCGTTAAATCTTTCTCCGATTCCATCTGGGGGACACTGTGTTCCCCCTCCCTTTTGCTGTTCTACTGTTGTGTTGTTGAGCCCTTTTCTTGGGACTTTAGTATTGCTGAGGTCTGTGGGGTTGCAGAGGGGAGGAGTCAACAGCAAACTCCATGTGCCCTCATACAACCCCGTGGTAGCAGTGTTCCCCAGTTGTAATCGGAGAAAGATTAAACGTAAGTACAAAAATCTTCATACATCTTCATAAATCTTCAACATATAGCAAAAAACAATGTGTGCTGCATTATGGTTTCCTGTGTGTGTAAAAACATTGATTCTGTAAGAGTCTAGCTGCAGTATTTTATTAGGGTCAGAACACCTATTGCATTCATTCTTTAAAATGGTACACATGGACATGTAGACAGTAAAGTGGATGAGGCTATAACAACCAGAGAATTTGAATGCTGGTTAGAATTATAACTGGGCCTCCCATGCTGCAAAGCTGCAAAGTTCCATGTTATGATTACCTGCCCCAGATTGCAACCACTGAGTCAATTATAAGAAATAAAATAAGTGTGTGGTGGTGATGATCATCTTTTGTCTTTATTACCAGCATTGGTCCTATTTCATTGAGAGGGTGAGCAGTGCTTCAATACCCGCTCAACCTATGGAGGCAGGATCAGCACTGTTAATACAAAAATAAATCCGTTTTGCTCCATTACAACTGCTATGACCAGCCCCAGTGCTAGCCAGCCAGGCGTAAGTGTCCATATAACTGGGATACTAGGAGTGTGGGATACCCCAGGTATGATCAGCGAGTGGTGTAACACAATATCCGCTTAAGCTATTTTCCAGCTATAAACGCTGTTTAATAAGAGGTATATATTTGTGTATTCTATTTTGTTGCAAAGCAGAGGCCAAATTCAACAGACATATGTACCAAGCACCTATCATAACATGCCTCATACCCACCCTATTTATATCTTATGCCCACACAGCTCAATGTTTTAATGTGAATGCACAGCACCCTGCCTTATACTCACACAGTCACATCTGCTATACATACAGAATGCCCAGAATTTTTGGGATTCTGCTGTTGGGCACATATTTTAATGTGCTGTCAGGTGGGGAAATGGTACATACACACTGATTTTTCATATCACTCCAGCTGAGCAAATAATATAAATGCAGCTATATATAAAAGAGAATGAATGCAGTCTAGCTGGTAAATTGTTACAGAATGCACCATATAAATAAATCAAAAAGTTCCTAAATTGCGCTTTAGGTTTCTATTTGGCAGGTAGGGTAATCCCAATAAGCAACATAGCAATCCAGTGAAGAGATCAGACCAGACAGCATTGGATGTAAAGCTCAGCTGAAGGTAAGTAGAACCTGCAGATAAGTCTCCTTGAATACAATGTGTTTTTGAAGCCTCCCTAAATGTTCCACCACTGACACAGCCTTGCACATGTGGAGTTTTTCATGATGAGGTAATTTACATATGCATGGAGTTTTCAAATCCCTGACATACTGATGTCACTTAAAGTAAAATTATAGTGAATAAGAATTTATTGTTAGTGATACGGGGAGATGATTTGTTCAAATTTTGTTGCTTGGAAAAAGCAGGTATTCTACGGTTTTCTGTGACAGCTTTGACACTTGGGTTACTGCTCCTTTTGTAGTCTGTGGCTCATGTATAATTTTACCTCTGCTAAGTAAGCAACATACTAGTTTCCTCCATGTTAAAGTGCTATTTAACCATTTAACTTTTTTTTTTGACGGGGTGGTTATGTCCTGTCAGCTGCCATATTACTACCCAACTATAGATGCTCTACTTCTCTCAGCATGGTACTTAGGTTGTTGGTGCATAATTATGTATTCCTATATGTTTTACTGTATATTTAAAGAAAAAACATGCTTTAAAATTTCTAAGAGGCAAGACAAGCTTAGATAAATAATTGAGGTTTTTGTAGAAGGTGCCAACTGTCACTGTCCATTTTGGGATATTATTTTTCAGTGTACTCACTTGGGGGGGATTCATTATCTCAAAACACAGTGGTTCTGCAACGCCATACGTTTCTTCTCAATAACACTACCTCAAAGGATCAACCAATCACGTCCTCAAATTCTGAAATCTCTTTGCAGCAAGTACTTTTGGCCATCAGCGCTTCAGAGAAATGTGTAATGGTTAAGATAGGAGAGGTACATTGTGATCTTTCACTGAAAGAATTTCTGCTTTGGAGGACACCACTGCCCCATGAGAGATTGGTAATGTTGTTATACAAATTAACATCTGTAAACAGAAGCTCTGCTCTTGAGTGCCGTTTGCATAGAATTAATATCTGGTTTGTGGGATTTAGCTGAAAGGCTGGAGGGGTAGGGGTCAGAGACTTTACTGGAAAGATGACTGTTTAAGGGACTTGGCATGGAGGCCTGTACTCTGCAGAGGTTTCTACTGTACAACTGCAACCAGGGGCCTACGCCGTACATTTATCGCCAAGTTCCTATATTGTAAAGACCAAGACACAGTTCTCAAGTTAGGCAACACAGCTCTCTAAAGTATGATAATCAAAATGTAACTGGTTTCCCTAATTTGCAACAGAAAAGTTATGCACAATTAATCCAGATTATGAGAAGATTGTGTGAGTTACAGCTTCCTTAGGCTGGATACACATGACAGAAATTTTCTCCCTATGTGTTATCTATAACGAACTTACCAACGAATGATTTAAAATAAAAAAAGTCACAATCAGCATGCTGATTTCATGTGTGCTCTTCATCTGTCATAACCATCGGTAAAAGATCATAACTCAAATCCTGCTTGGGAGTGCATACACACTGTATTGTTCCATCAGTGAACAAGATTTTTAGTCTGTTTTAAAAATCAAATGAAATGGTACATTTGTCTTTGATACCTGATGTTTTTATATGTCACCTTAACTGCGATTGTATACTTGTTTTTGTTATCTCTGGAAAAACTCAATAAAAACTTTTTGTTAAAAAAAAAAAATCAAATGAAATAATACAATGTATTTTGGAACAATAATCGTTTCTCATTGCAGTGTACACACTAATGCAATATCGGGCCGAACAGTCTTTTTATTGGGTGAGTGGCCTGATAATCGTCTGAAAACCCTGTAGTGTGTGCCCATCCTAACTCTGTTGTACCCTGCACACCTCCTTAGTGTCGCAAATAGAAAAACATATTTCTTTATTATTCACTGGGATGATGCTGACTGACTCAAGGGCTGTCACCCGGCTAGAATGCCGGTAAGAGAATAATATGTGATTTTTTTTAACCTCTAAGTTTGTCACAAGATATATTGGTTTGGCTTCGGCTATCATAGTGGTTTGTCTGCTAACTTATTCATAATAGGATGCTTTATTTGATCACTTTTTTTTTTTTTATTTATTTTTTTTCCTTTTTCCCGCTCCCTGTTTTTGTGTGTATAGTGGAAGTATGCCAGAGATGGGTATACTGAGTTGGGTGTAGGTTCAGATGGGGTACAGGAAGGGTAGTCAAACTGTATAATAATCAAAATGCTATAAGATGAATGTGTATTTAGACTCCTTGTGCAATGCTGGGGATACTGATGTTTGTCTGCTACATTGTTGTTATGAAATTTAATGTAAGTAAGATGATTGTTGCTGTGTGCTCGCAAATGATTTTGGGGTGGCTGGATGGAGATCTGGATGTTCCACCTTAGCTACTTTTATGTTGGATAATAATTGACCTAAAACTCTGTACATTTACTGACCTGGAATGTTAGAGTATTTAATGGCAGGCTTTAAAGGTCTCATACTTACTTAACTTATCTGTCTAACCGAGATGCACCTAGTAGGAGGAAAAACACTTTTTCACTTATGAAGCTGTGAGAAGGCTGGACCTATCATGCCTCGTATGCTAAATATTCTAGCGGAGTGTATGTACTGATTTGTAAACATTTGTCTTTTACTTTGGAGAAAGTTCGAACATCCTGAGGGATGTTATGGGAGATATTCAATTCAATGTGCATCCAGAAAAGTCCACGGAGACACGTTTTGCCAAAGTTGCTGCTGAAATCTGTTCATTTTTCCTCCCACCCCTTAAAGGTGGAAGGAAAAATGAGTGGAGATTTCTTACTGTAATAGCCGGCAATGTGCGCAGCTGGACCTTGCAGTGATGTTCCACAACCAATTGAATCTCCCCCCTAAGTGTTTATTAGTGGTACTATAAACTCATCTGTAGTGACTTTTAAAAAAAAAATGCAGCGATCTGTACATCGAGGACTGGTAAGAAATAACAAATACTGCTTCTAGCTCTTTCTATGTTAAAGTGAAAGAGAATACTTATAAATTCCTGTATCACTGGTAATTGGTCCCCACCAGATTGAACAAGATTGTTCCTGATACATTTATCAGATGCTGGAGAGGATGTTCAACAGACAACTCATTTCTGATACATTTATCAGATGCTGGAGAGGCTGTTCAACAGACAACTCATTTCTCCACATATGGTGGCAGTGTCCCAAGCTAAAAACGTTCTGGTTAGAGCTCAGGAACTTTGCATTGATTTTTACTCCATCTCGATGTTCCCCTCTCCCTCAGGTTCTTCCTTCTTCCAATTGGGATCCTGGCAGCCACTAATAGCAAGAGCAAGATGTTTAGACATTGTCTCAGTGGTAACTTTCTAAATAGCTGCCCACTTTAAACCACTTCAAACTCCCAACAATACAACAAACAATCAATAGAATTTGGCACATATAAAATGGACTATATGACTAGTATTCACCATAATATCTTTAAATCCTTCAATAAAGTGGGAAACCCATAGGCTTCATATTTCCACATACATGTTCCCTTCTCAATATAATTCTCTAATATCTTATACAAAACAGAAAGAAAGTTGTCAGCGCTTATCCTTTAAACTGCATATCTGTGTGTGTCTAGCAAAATGAAAACATGAGGTATTAGTTCATATTTTGATCAAAAGACTTAAGCCTGCATCCCACGTCAAGGGTACCTCATTATATGCAGGTCCTACACTGACCTATATGCTTTAAACACTATTAAAATGCAGTTAAAATCAGATGCACTCACCTCCCAGGTATAGGGGTTTACATCTAGCAAAGGCTGGCTTGTGAGCCACACCCAAATGTGCCTTAAATAGGCTTGATGGACAGCTGCTATGACAAAAAGGCAATATTTTGAAACAAAACCAGAGAAAAATAAGCCCGCGCTCGGTATATTCCACATTATATATGGTACCAGCTGCTTGGCAACAAGCCCGCGCTCGGTATATCCCATATTGTATGTGGTACCAGCTGCGTGGCAATATAAATGCCCATATATGTATACAAAACAGAAAGAAAGTTGTCAGCGCTTATCCTTTAAACTGCATATCTGTGTGTCTAGCAAAATGAAAACTTTAGACTTACTCCATCTGGTTCATCCCCCTACCTTCATTCATGGCAGCATTCCACACTACTACCCTCATTTATTTTCTTTTTCACTATGTTTATTTAAAATGTGTCAGCGAATATTCCTTTCAGCTTCTTAGACTGATGGTTTATTTTTTTATGAGCCTCCGCTCTCACTTACTTTCAACACTGCATGTGTAATTATTTTATTGGTGCATTTGCGTTTTTGAAATCTTGTTTAACATTGTTGATTGTTGAAACATGCTGATCTTCTTATTAATAAAGTATTGTTTTGAAAAAAAAAAAATGGTCACTTTATTTCAGGCTCCGCTGAGTCTCCATTTATTTGCCTTGGTGATTTTAATAATGTTTTAGATGATAACCTTGATAGACGGAGGCCTCTTCACGTTAGTCCCAGACTTTTTCTCACGTGGTGGCGGAGATGGGCCTGAGTGATGCATGACGATGTAGGCATCCAAATACTTTGCAATATTCTTGTCTTTCTACCAAGCACATTTCCTTTTCTAGAACTGCTCTGGCTTTGGTTTTGTGAAAATTGCTTCCTGTTGTATTGGAGGTAGAATATATACCTATGGGATATTATTATTATTATTAATTTTTATTTATAGGGCGCCACAAAGTATCCGTAGCGCCGTACAAGGACAAACAATGGCACAGTACAAGGTGAAACAGCACAGTACAAGTAACAGTAAGCACTAAAACTCTGGGGGCTCAGGCACAGCATGAAAGAGAGGGAGGGAGGGGAAAAGTGAGTACAGGCAGGTAACTATGGCCCAAGAGGGTGGGCACGGATGACAGGTTGAGAGTCACTGAGGGGAGCCGAGAGGAGACAGAGGGCAGAGGGACTGAGAGGAGGTGAGCTGAGTAGCTGGAGAGCGCAGTTAAAAGTGATGGAAACAGAAGGTAGGAGAGCCCTGCTCAAAGGAGCGAACAATCTAAAGGGAGGGGAAGACAGACAGACACATGGATGAGACGGAGAGACGGGAGGAAGGGGGAGAAGGGAAGAAGGGATGAGAAAGAGAGGTAGCCGACCGGTGGGAGTTTAGGCATGAGACTGGAAGGCTTTAAGGAAAAGGTGGGTTTTTAATGATCGTTTGAAAGAGGACAGATTAGGGGAAGTTCTGATGGAGCGGGGGAGCTTGTTCCAATGGAGGGGAGCGGCGCGGGAGAAGTCTTGGATACGCGCGTGAGAGGAGGTAATCAGAGGGGAAGAGAGGCGACGATCGTTGTGAGCGGGAGGGAGTGTGAATAGAGATAAGGTTAGAGATGTAGGGAGCAGTGGAGTTGGCGAGGGCCTTGTAAGTCAGAGTGAGGAGCTTGAAAAGGATTCTGTAGGGGAAGGGGAGCCAGTGAAGGGCTTGGTAGAGTGGGGATACAGAGGTGGAACGGCGAGAGAGGAAAATAAGCCTAGCAGCGGCGTTAAGTACAGATCTAAGGGGAGCGAGATGAGAGAGGGGGAGGCCGATAAGGAGAAGGTTGCAGTAGTCCAAGCGGGAGATAATCAGAGAGTGGACGAGAGATTTGGTGGCATCCTGGGAGAGGAAGGGCCGAATGCGGGCAATGTTGCGAAGCTGGAAATGGCAGGATTTGGCGAGAGAGTGAATGTGAGGGGCAAAGGAGAGAGAGGAGTCGAGGATGACACCTAGGCAGCGGAGTTGGGGAATAGGGGAGATAGATGAGTTGTCAACAGTGATGGAGAGGTCAGAGGGGAAGGAGGTACGAGAGGGAGGAAAGACAATTAGTTTAGTTTTAGCAATATTGAGTTTAAGAAATCTAGAGGACATCCAGGAGGAGATGGCAGAGAGGCATGCGGATACCCTGTAAAGAAGGGAGGGAGAGAGATCAGGAGAGGAAAGGTAGAGTTGAGTGTCATCAGCATAAAGGTGGTACTTGAGGCCGAAGGAGCTGATGAGTGCACCCAGAGAAGAGGTGTATAGTGAGAATAGTAAGGGCCCAAGGACAGAGCACTGAGGGACCCCGACTGGAAGGGAGGAAGAAGGGGAGAGAGAGAATCAAAGGTGGAAACAGAGAAGGAACGGTCGGCAAGGTAAGAGGTGAACCAGGAGAGGACGGTACCGGAGAGGCCAATGGACTGAAGGGTGTGAAGCAGGAGGGGGTGGTCAACGGTGTCAAAGGCCGCTGAGGGGTCAAGGAGAATCAGGAGGGAGTAGTGGCCCATGGCTTTAGCCGAGAGGAGATCGTTCGTAACTTGAGCCAGGGCAGTTTCAGTGGAATGGAGGGGGCGGAAGCCTGATTGGAGAGGGTCAAGGAGGGAGTCTTCAGAGAGGTAGGTGGAGAGACGGTTGCAGACAAGTCTCTCGAGTATTTTGGAGGCAAATGGGAGAAGGGAAATGGGGCGGTAATTAGAGAGTGAGGTGGGGTCAAGATTGGGTTTCTTGAGAATGGGTGAGACGAGAGCATGTTTAAAGGCGGAGGGGAAGATGCCGGTGGAGAGGGACAGATTAAAGAGGTGGGAGCAGGTGGAGGTGGAAAGGGAGCGAAGGAGGTGAGAAGGGATGGGGTCCTGGGGGCAGGTAGAAGGGGGGGGAAGAAGAAATGAGAGAGTGGACTTCCTCACCCGAGGTGGGGAGGAAGGAGAGAAGGAGTTGGTGGCTGGGGGGAGAGGGGGGGAGGAAGGGCGAGAGGGGGGGTGGCGGAAGAGTGGGTGGAGGAGGAGATTTCAAGTCTGATGGCCGCGATTTTAGAGGAGAAAAAGGAGGTGAAGTCAGTGGCAGATAAGGAGGAAGGGAGGGGGGGAGGTGGGGGAGACAGGAGAGTGTTAAAGGTAGCGAAGAGGCGGCGGAGGTTGGAGGACTGGGAGGAGATGAGGGATTTAAAGAAGGATTGCTTAGCGAGCGAGAGGGCAGAGCTGTAGGAGGAGAGGATAAACTTAAAGTGGAGGAAATCAGCCAGGGAGCGAGATTTTCTCCAGTGGCGTTCGGCAGTACGAGAGCATTTTTGGAGGAAACGGGTAAGTTTGGAGTGCCAGGGTTGGGGATTGGAGCAGCGAAGGTGGATGGGCTGAGCAGGGGCAACCGCATCAAGGGCGGAGGAGAGGGTTTGGTTATAGAGGGAGGCCGCCTGATTAGGGCAGGACAGGGTGGAAAGGGGAGAGAGGAGAGTTTCGAGAGAAGAGGATAGAATAGCAGGATCAAGGGTGTCGAGATTGCGCCTGGACCGGGTAGATTTGGGTGGGGGGAGGGGTGCAGGAGTAGAGGAGAGAGAGAATGAGAGGAGATGGTGGTCCGAGAGTGGAAAGGGGGAGATAGAGAAGTCGGACAGACTGCAACGGTGGGAGAAGACAAGGTCAAGGGAGTGACCAAGGCAGTGGGTAGAAGAGGAGGTCCATTGGGAGAGGCCAAGGGAGGAAGAAAGGGCAAGGAGTTTGACGGAAGCAGGGTCGGTGGGGTTGTCAATAGGGATTTTGAAGTCGCCAAGGATAATGGAGGGGATGTCAGAGGAGAGGTGGTGTGGGAGCCAGGCAGCAAAGTTGTCAAGGAAAAGGGAGGAGGGCCCAGGGGGGCGGTATATGACAGAGACGCGGAGATGGATGGGGTAGAAGAGACGGATAGAGTGGACTTCAAAAGAGGAGAAGGAGAGGGAGGGTTCAGGAGGAATGAGTCTGAAAGTACAGGTCGAGGATAGGAGAATGCCCACTCCTCCGCCTGGGCGGTCTCCAGGTCTGGTGGAGTGGGTGAAGGAGAGGCCGCCATAGGAGAGAGCGGCAGGGGAGGCAGTGTCGGAATCGGTGAGCCAGGTTTCAGTAATGGCAAGAAGGTTAAGAGAGTTAGATAAGAAGAGGTCATGGATAGAGGGGAGTTTGTTGCGGACGGATCTAGCATTCCAGAGGGCACAGGAGAAAGGGAGGGAGGGGAGATGGGGATAAGGTTGGCAAGGTTAGCGGTGCGCGGGGGAGTGCGGGGACAGGAGCGTGAAGTTGGGCGAGGTGAGAGTATGGGTATGGCAAGTGAACAGGGAGGCATGGTGAGGTGAGGGAGGGGTGGGGGAGGAGTGGAAGAAGTAGGGGGGACCGAAGAATCGTCTGAAGCAGAGGGGCGGGAGAGGAGGACAGGGGGAGTCAGAAGGTAGACAAGAGGAATTGAGATAAGTGAGTTAAATAAAGTAATAGCCAACAATGACAATGACGGTGGGGAGTGGTGTGGCAAAGAGGCTAGGCAAGGCAAGCCGTGTTAAATGAGACAGAGAGGTGTGAACGGGGAACAAAGAGACAAGAAAGGCCAATAGACAGAGAGCAGAGGAGTACCAAGGGAGAAATAAAATGCTGTTGGAATAGATTAAGAAATGCAAATAGAAATAATTAAATTATAATTAAATACAGTAAATAAGAGAAGCAAATAGAAATAATTAAATACAGTAAATAAGAAATGCAAGTAGAGATAAATACAGTAAATGCAATAAAAACAGAGAGCGAAAAATAAAAATAAAGAATGGAGAAAATAAATATAAAAATATAATAAATAAAGAAATACAAGTGGAAAGAAATAAAAATAAGGCCTACAAAGGAAGCCGAGAACAATAAATACAGTACAATATGGACTAGGGTGAAAACATGAGAATGAGAACAAACCCGGGAGATGAGACAAAGTCGCTGGAAGAAAGTCTGTGACGTCTGTGATTGCCAGGAGACTTAGAAGCAGGAGCTTCAGGCAGCGGGTGTCCAGAGGAGTGCAGGGCTGATTACCACAGGTCGCTGTAGTCCTCAGGAGGGCCAGAGATCAGGAACGGCAGCGGGCAGCAGGCAGCGTGGAAGGCAGGCCAAGGCTGTGGGTGTCCAGGGGAACTTGTCAGGAAGGCCAGGCGGCGGTGGCCAGGAGACACAGGCAGCTCAGGCGGCAGGAGACAGCGGACGGATAAGGGTGAGCAGGAAGCGGTACCAGAGACGGCGGCGGCGGTCAGAGAGGAGCCACGTGTAGAGGATGGATGGGGAAGACGGCAGGAGACAGCAGGCGAGTCCAGGCAGTGGGAGACAAGAGGCGACCCAGGCGGGTCAGTCATTAGCCTTGGTGTCACAGTGAGAAAACTTTTTCACTGATAATCACTCTACACAACTCCAGGTTCAGCGGGATGCATTTAAGGCATATCTAAATCTTTGCTTTTTAGAGTGGCTCGATGTAAACAATCTAAAACGCAGAAGCTAGATCTGGAGCAGGGCTGTCAGATACTTGAACAAGAGTATCTGCTGCTGCACTCTGAGAGAACTAGAGAGCAATGGCTTATGGTGAAAAAAATGAATAAGTGGATTATTTCAATAGGTGGAGGCGGAAATGATAGAGAGCTTCTTGGCGTATTTACCCAGGCCAAAAAACTCAATTCAAGATATTGCTAATGTGTTTTATGAGTATTGTAAAACTCTATATGCCTCACAGGGACATTTTTCTAATGAAGAATAATTGAGTAATTATTTTGATACTGACTCTCCTCAATTTTTCCAATAAAGTAAGAAAATTCTTGACTCTCCACTTACACTAGATTAAATAGACATTGCTATTAATCATTTTCTTATATTAAGGCACTGGTGGTTGATGGGATGCATAGTGAACTTAAACAAAAAACAAAACATAAGGCATTCTAGGTCACTCAACTCCTTGAAACTTTTAATGACTTGATGGAGTATGTTTCTTTAACACAGTCCATGTCTGAGACTTTGATTGTGGTATTTCCAAAGGCTGGAAAAGATCCACTTCGCCCTGACTCATACCACCCAATTTTTCTGCTTTCTATGGATGTTAAAGTTCTTGTGAAAATTTTGGCAACTTGCTTGAATAGAGTTTTAGGAGGTAATCCACCCAGATCAAACCGCATTTATGCCTACTAAGTCCATGACAATTAATCTTAGGACACTATACACCATGCTACAATTGTCACCTATGTGGGGCGAGGAAGCAATGGAGGTGTCCCTTGATGCCACCAAGGCCTTCGAATCTGTAGAATGTCCATTTCTATGGCAGGCTCTTAAAAGATTCGCTGTAGTCCCAATCTTTATAGACTGGATTAAACTGCTGTACTCTACCCTGCCCCTTGAGGTTGTATAAATGGGTACGTACTCTGCTTTTGCCTCTCGTTTGCAATGGCCATCGAACCACTCACCTCATAAATTTGAAACCACCCCTGTGTTCATGGTCTTGAGGTGAGTCAGTGGACAGAAACAATAGCTCTGTATGCAGATCTGATGTTTCTGTCTGATACTTGTAAATCCATAAAGTCAATGCTACAGGTGGTTGATGGATTTGACTTATTCTTCAGACTTAAAATCAACTGAGACAAGTCCAATATTCTTACCTTTTAAAAGCTTGTCCTGTTTTAGATTTTTTTGACCGCTACCCCTTCAATGGACCTATATGTTCAAATATCTAAGGAAATGTTATGTTGCAGTATGTACAACTTAATGTTCAACCACAAATTGTATATATCTCTAAAGGATAGATTTCATGTTTGGAAAAGAATGTCCTTGGCTGTGTGAAGTAGAATAAGTAATTTAAAATGATAGTCCAACTTAAAATTCTTTATGTATTGCAGCATTTCCCAGTGCATATCTCGCCACAAGTTTTTCGGAAAATTGATCACTATATTTCTGGTTTGGTTTGGGTGGATAAAAGGCCTAAGATTAAATTAGGGATACTTGCAGGAACTAAACATTCAGGTAGGTTAGCATTAACTTTAAATATTATGCTACTAAACTGGAGCTCTTGACCCTCATAATCTGGTCATAAGGCACTATTAGTTGAGCAAGCTATAAAAGTCTGGGATTTAGTGCGTAAACTTAGAGGTGACCGTTTTGAACCTGATACGCCTTTATGGCATTGTTCTACGGTGTCAGGTTTGGCCTCACTGGGAGAAGGGTCTGATGGGTTGGCCATGGTGTCTACTTCACTAAAACTCTTTAATCATTTGATGAATTCAGGGTGGAGTTTAATGTCCCTAATTTGATGTTCTTTAAATATCTACAGCTTTGACATGCCTTGGTTGTTTAATTCAAATCTCAACCTATGTGCACAAACCAAGCCCCTGGTAAGACATACTTTTGTACTCTTTGGGTCCAAGGAAAGAAATCTCTCCTTTTTGTATACTACTTTACTGAAAAAATCAAATAAAGATGTTGTTTTGGACCTAAGAGCAAAGTGGGAGGTGGAGTTAGGAACCTCGCAGGGCAAAGAATGGGAGGCCATAGTGCGTAGCCATGGTAAGTCTATCATCCATTATTCCAACAAAATAAATTTATATCCTAGGGCACATCTTATCATATAAGTATGGTCAGGTTTGGGGGAAAGATGAGTCCATTTTGCCCTAAATGTCATTGTATGCCAGGTTCCTTCTGCACATGCTTTGGTAGTGCCCTAGGGTACAAAAGTTCTGTAGAAAAAAAGGGTCATGAGGTGCGATGTTTGAACCAGTACTTCTACCCCACTTGTAGATCTGGATTTTGTCTTTTTTTCTTTGTAGGAAGGATGTGGTAAACAAAACAGCTAGGCAATATTTAGGGATGCACAGGCTTGGTTTTCTAAAAACAGCCCCCCAAACTTCACAAATCCGAGTACCGAGCCAAGCTGGTTCAATGCTTTCCCGCTTCCTTCAGGGAAACTGAACTCCAAAAACAAGCTTTGAACTGTAGAAAAATGTAAAAAAAATTGCCAACATCCCATTCCACACACGCAGTGGCAAGGAAAGATTCTAGCCTGTATGTATGAGTGCTAGTTCTGTATGTATGAGTGCTAGTTCTGGGCGGGAACCGAGCCCGCCCATCTCTACTTAATAGTCCCACTGCTGTCCATCCAAATGGATTGAGTATTATTCTCTGATTTTGCCGTTATATTATTGACTCTTGGCCAATATATATACATGTCATTATAGGTGCACCTATATATTTGATGTTTTAATGACCAGCTATTGCAGTCAATTTGTTTGATATCAAGTGGCGCTACCACTGGTTATGTTTTATATTTATATTCATATGTTAATAAATTATATTTGTTGAAATTCCGCAGTGTTTCACCAGTTCATTGTGATTGTTATACCATTGTAAACTTTTTTGTGCTTTCATTTGAGGCTATTTCACTATCTTCTCTATAGAGAAACATTCCGGCTATCTGCAGTAGCCGGTCATAGACCTTGGACTCTGCCATCATTATTTCTTATCCAGTACTTACCAGTACTTACTATTACATTTCACACGGAGGTCCAGTGTGAGGGCGGATACACACCGGTCTGTGCTAATAGTGATCCTGTGTCACGGACTAACAGTGAAGTCGGATCAGCCAATACCCAGAGTGAAAAGACATACCATCTTTGATCACATATTCATCAGTACTTACAACATTTGACACAGAGTTCCAGTGTGGAGGCGGAGAATCACCAGTCCGTGTTGACGGTTCCTCTGTATCACGGATGTCCAGTGGAGCCGGACTAGCCCCGGCACATAGTGAACAGATTGTGTCAATAACGGTATCCATAGACCCGTTTTCCATTATCATCTGTATATTATGATACACAATTACCGCTATATTATCATGTGAAAATATCGATTCTACGGTAATATCAAGAGTCAATTTTATTTCCTATTTCAACCACAATACATAGCATTTGATTTGAACATTGAGACTGTATTTGGATTCATTGCTCTGATCTTTTTTTTCTTTCTGTCACACTTTGGGAAGATATATCAATTCAACCTGATTATTTTATTATTTACTACACTTGTATAAAATACATGTACTTTTTTTTGGCCAATTATTATTTTTGAGACTATTCATTTTTGGAAATGTATTTATTAGAAGATCACTCTTTTTATTTACATTTTTTGTTTTATTATTGACATGAGACCGGTCTCTTTTTATCAATAGCTATTTTATATGTGACTTATTAATGTTGTTATTTTCATGTATATTAAATTATTGGATATACCATTCCCTGTTTACCATTACCCATTGGTTTTGCCGAGCCAGTAGTATATCTACACATATTTTTCAGCGCTGTAAAGTCTATTTTTCTTTCTATTTCCTAATATAAAATCCTTGGTCAACCTTTTTTTCTTAAATATTGCCCATCATCATCACCATTTATTTATATAGCACCACTGGATTCCACAGCGCTGTACAGAGATCTCACTCACATCACTCCCTGCCCCATTGGAGCTTAAAGTCTAAATTCTCTAACACACAGATAGAGAGAGACTAGGGTCAATTTGATAGCAGCCAATTAACCTACTAATATGTTTTTGGATTGTGGGAGGAATCCGGAGTACCCAAAGGAAACCCACACAAACACAGGGAGAACATACAAACTCCACACAGATAAGGCCATGGTCAGAAATTGAACTCATGTCCCCAGTGCTGTGAGGCAGAAGTGCTAGCCACTGTGCTGCTATAAGTCTCCTCTGCATTGAGTAATCATGTGACTATATTTTCATGCTTTCAATGTTGGTTGTACATTGTTGTTTAACCATGTCAAAAATAAAGCTTTTAAAAAAAGAAATAAAAGAAAATGGAACAGGAATAAGAGCCAACTTCAGCCTGGTCATTTTGTGTGCGTCGATATATAGCAGCTTTTATTCGCTGTTTACTCCCTGTTGTTTGCAGTAATCTGGTTTTGCTGAGCTGTCCTTTTATCGTGTGTATGAGATGTGTGTGGCTGGATACACCCCTTGCAATACAAATAACAGACCTGGAACTCAACCTCACTGCAAACGCTGATCCCAAGAGCTCGGACTGCTGACGTGCAGGGTCTGTGAGTTAATTACCATCTTCCTTCATATACACACTGGGCATCTATTCAGCTAGATACATATAGGTCACATTGTAACAGTTATTCGATTTAATGTTAACTATGAGACTAGTGGTTTTACTTATAACAATACCTATTGACTTTTGGGGTGCATGCTTTTGATTGAGATAACACAGAAAACTTGTTTGGCTTTAAAAGTTAGGGTCTTATTTGTAATTAGCTTTTCACGGATTTCTTGATCCTTTTGTATTTCATTAACATGAGACCATGAATGATCTCAAATTTTAAATAGGGTTCTCCATTTCACTGAACTAAAAACGAAATGTATTTTAACCTCATAGACTTAATGCACCCATTCGGGTAATAACGTGTGCTAGTTAGACAGAGCCGAAGAATTCCCCACTGTAAACCATGCAGTAATAAATCCTTTCATAAATCAGAAGGTATTCGCAAGTTCTATCCAGCGATTGACAATCTTTGTTTTGTCAGTTCGTGTAGAACTACAAGTTCAAGTATGCCCTGCTATAAAGAAGCCTTATTAAACCAAGCATGTAATCAGCTCCAATGAATACCAGCGTGTTACATATTGTTGGTATCTGATTCGTGCTTAGATTAGTGAATAAACAGTCAGATCGCGGGATCAAAACAAGGCATTGTCTCAGCAGTGAGACATTAACAATAATTGCAACAATTTATACCATGTTTGTGCTTCGTGTAGCTGTTTGTAGGTAGTGCTGTTTAACCATCGGGTAACATTTTGATTGATAATTATGACATTATTAGGTGTTGCTCCTTTGTAATGTGGACACGCGCCTTAGTGTATCATTCATATACTTGCCTTGATATGACCTATGTGACATTTCAAATACATCTGCCCTATCATAACTTGCATGTTTTTTTTCGCTGTAAGGAAATTGAATCAAAAGTTTATTTACTGCCTACACCTGCTGAAGATTCTTCTCATTCCGATGTGCCCTGCTTGACCTAGAACTGAAAAGCATTTTTTTAATCACCCAGCTGTGAAATGTTTTACCAGTTCGATGTTGCTAGGACCAAATAGAATTGTAGCAACAATAATATTTGAGGGTACCTCAACTGAGTATTGATTCATCTTTAAAATAAATGTTGAAACCTAAGCATTAATATTTTAAAGCTATACTACTGAAGGGTCTGCATTTCTGATGTGACAGATGTCAGTGGACTTGTAGTTTGACATCTGTTCTGGTATTCTTCATAGAGGCAGCATCATTAGTGACACATGCATGTTATTTCAAGTAATAATCAAGTAGGGCCTCAGAAGAAAACAAAATATAAAAAGTTTTTTTTCTGATAAATCAAACTATATATTTAGCCTTGTACTGTATACTAAATTTTTTTAATATTTCTAGATTTTATGTTGGAAGTCAGACTATTCTATTAATTCTCAATTTCATAGGCCTCTCATGATTAGTTTATCTGAATTATATCTATATTTTTATATCTTAACTCTGCCTATTTATTTATTTCTAACATTCCAGAAATGCCCTTAGCCCTCCACTCATTTTCAGGATATTGTATTCATTATAATGATTTTGTTGCAAGTATATCATTCATTAATTGGCAAACAGCATGGATTGTGAAGGAAAGTAGATAAAGATGAAATTGTCCAATTGCATGAATGCTGTATTTATCTTGGCTTTTATCATGGCTGATTCAACAGGATTCAGATTCTGTAGATGACACTACTGTAGGACTTGCAATTTAGAAGGATGTAATAAGCAACTTTTAGAATGGTTGTCAGTCAGTAGTACTCACAAATATATGTGCAAAAACATCAGCAACTTATCAGAAATCTCAAGAGAATGTTTTTTTTTTCCCGGAGACTATTAGTTTTGTTGCATCTAATACATAAGAATAGAAAAACATGAAGGAAATAAGTACATTTATTCACTGCATTTTTATTGCCAAGTGCAAAATGTTCGTGTCCTTCACTTTCTCTGTAAATGGGATCCACCTAGTATTGTTTACAAATTCAAACCTCTCTGTTATGGATGGATTCCATATATTTATTTTTTTAAATTTTTATTTATTTCTGAGGAAGACAATAACACATAACATTCTGGTTACAAATTACAGAATAGCACACAACATGTTTACGAACATTTGGTCTCTTACTCTTGTATTACAGGCATGTTTCATAACAAAATATACCAAAGAGAGAGCGCATTCATTTTAGCATCTAAAGAAGAACATATAAATGCATATGCAAACACAGGGACACAGGCTAACACCCCCTCAGGGTCATCTTAACAACATTATGGGCCCCCGGGCAAAGCAGTGCAGTGGGGCCCCTACCTCTATATATGTGTTTTTTTTATATATATATATATATATATATATATATATATATATATATATATATATATATATATGATATATTTGCAGGATTTTATATTTTTTTTTGCAGGATTATTTATTTTACTTAAGAGCCCTGCCTATGGGCCCCTTTGCCTGTGGGGCCCCCGGGCACCTGCCCATTGTGCCCAATGGAAAAGATGGCCCTGCTGACAATCCATATCTAACTGGGTGTAGTTTGTTAAATCGGAGGGTCTCCAGGCCACACTCGTAACTCGTACCAGGCCGTATTATGCCCATATATATTTTAATAATTTAGCAAGACTCCTTTTCATATTAGTCATGTTTTAGCTTCATTGACTCTTTAAAGGGAATACCCCACTTTGGGACAACTCCCCTCTTTGCTTTGTATCCCTTCAGAAAAGTACATTGTGGGGAAATGTATGCAAAATGATGATTGCATAATATTTCATGCTGCAGCACTCCCACACACCCAAAAAAAAACATCAGTCTGGATGTATCCTAAAATTTTCACAAGGGGATTTGGTATATTTCCTGTCGGCCATCTTAATGGAGCTGAATAATACAGTGTCTATAATTATAAACTTCTTTGCCATGACATTTTTAATTTACAATGAGCGTTATTTCGCTTTGATCCGCTACTATAATGAAAACAAGAGTCTATCTGGTAGCTGTACTGTTGAACTCTCTACCTTTGTTAATAAGTTTTCTATTTCTGCTCCTTTTTTGTTATTTAAATTGCATAAAAAGGTATTTATTCCAGTATGTTACCCCCACATACAACTATATAGAGATTCCCTAGGATAGGTTACATAATTAGTCTGTTCGAGTGGGAAGTCCATTAATGCGAAATTGGCATTGCCATCTGACAATGGAAAAAATAAAAAGAAAGAAATAGAGGGGAAAAAAAAGCACAGACCTGGCAGTGAGAGGGTTAAAAACAAACCATGCCTTATACACTCATCCTGCTGAACAAAATAAGTGTAACATGCATGAAGAAGCATTACTCGTGTATGGTACTGTTGTGAGTAGTAAACTGACTAATTGGGCATTGGAGCCTGTGGGTGGTGTTAACACTTGAAGTAACCATTCTGATTGGCTGAATTAGTCTGTATTAAACATTTTTTTTGTGGTCGCACATGTGCTAAGACATAACACCCTATTTATTTTTTACTCTGACTATGGAAGCTGCGTGACAGCTCATACTAGTGTTAATAAAATCAAATATGCAGAGACATTAGATCAACCCTTTTTAATATACAGTATTGCCCCTGTATTATTTACTGAGGAACTCTAAAATTAAAAAAAAAAAAAAAGTTTTAAGCAAACCTTTCTTACAAGTAAAGTATTATATATTCTCTGTTTTTAAAGAGCTAGACTAAGAAAATCAATAGGGGTCTGTTCAAGTTAAGATCTGTGTTTCCACTACTGTAGTACCATTAATGTCTGCAGTGCAGCACTGAACTATTCAGAAAACTGCTCTACAGTGCTGGGTGTGTTTTTTTACCAATGGATCTCTTGTGTATGTTACCTAATACAGATCATCAAGCCATGTCTTGAAACATAAAGACCTGTGTTTCTATCTGAAAAAGGTCACTTCCATAACAGTCTAAGTGAAACAGAGAGGACCTTTAAAGTTATGAAAAGCTTTCCTTCGCTCTCTCTGTGGGGCACATTTACCAACAACCGCATAAAATGAAAAATAGTTTTTTAATCCTTATAGCATTGATTAGGATTGAACTATTTCTCATGAAAAAACCTCAGCAGGGACAGCAGTCACGATAAACTGCTGTACCTGTGAATTTAACACTTACCTTTTTTTCACTGCCTGGTTACTGCGAAGAAACTTGCGATGGCGACATCCTCGTTGAACTCCTACTGCTGGACCGAAATGGTGACCGGCATGCTTGACCGAAAGTATAGGGCATGCGCACAGAGACTGTACTAACGAGGAACTGATATCATGTGGGAGGGATCACATGATCCCTCCACACATGCGCTGTGCAGCTCTGCTCTTCGGAGCAGAGCTGACAGCTAGGAAAGTTTTCAATTACGGTAATGTACGCCAGCTTTAGCTGGCGTACATTAACATAACAAGTTTCCGAAAATTACTCATTTTCGGAACTTGTTAGGGAGCAGTCCCCATACTATTTATGGGCACTGCTCAGAAAACGAAATAGAATGCAAAGATCATAAATTTGAAGGATCCTTCAAATTGCGGATGAATCCTTTGGGGACATTACATTGCTTGATAAATAGGCCCCTGTGTGTTTAGTCACTTTGGAACCTGGACAACGATGTCTAACAAAAACCTGTTGGTTCACTTTGTATTCTTGTACTACAAAAAGAACTTTCTTAATATTGTGACAAACAAATGAATAATTATATCACTAGTTACCCTGCTCAGCTTAACATGAGTGCTCCACTGTTGGAGAAAGGATGTATTCAAAATACCTTGATTGGTAAAGCCAACAAAGGAAGATAATATATTTCACTTTAGGTAATGACCATTAAAGTTTAATTCTCTACACTATAATAATTGCAGATGTTTTAGAATTTGGTATCTCTTAAGCTGTCATACACAGACTGATCCTGCCGCTCTAAGTGCAGAAAGACAGGATCAATTTCCAGTTTGGCCAATGGTTTACACTGGAACCTGTCAATGCATTCAAAAGATAGTCACTGTGATCATTAATGCTTCTGTTTCGATAGTATCATCAATGGGCATCTTGTTCATTTTTAGGGCTACACTCCATCATTCCACATCAGATTTGACACATGATTAGGACAGTAAAGGCAAATAGCTGGTCACACAAACCAGTATTCCAACTGTTTCGATATCGCTGCATGTGTAGTCCCAAAACAATAGGTATGCCGGAAGAAAACTGAATCGGACCAAAATCAATTCAATTTTTCCGGACGTGCCTCGAAATCTGATTGACAGATGAAGGCTGTTAGCTTGTTTGTGTCATAATCTACTGACCACACAAACAGGACTCAAGACCTGTCTCATCCACACTGGAGATTGATCCTATTATGTGGTGGTCTAACACCAGACTTGGGTCATATTGCCAGTTTAAGAACAAGGAATTTTCCTACTCTCCCTTATCATCTCTTCACTTCCTCCTGTTTTCTCCACCAACCTAGATAAATATAAAATGTGTTTTTATGAAGTGAAACTGATCGATAGACTGTTTTGGATGGAAGTGTGTATAACGTGAATTAAAAGAAATGTTTCTACATTGATTTAGGCCAGCCGCTCATTTATTTACACCCGTCAGGTTAGTGCTAGTTGTCATTAATTAAACAATATTTATTTGTTTCCACACTATCAGTCTTTCTTATTGGCTCACACAGTCCGCTGTGCTTGCCAACTGTTTTCTGGTTTCTACTTACATCTGGTTGCTGAATAAGTAAAACTGAAGTTGGCTTTCAGCCTGGAAGTCACAAAATGTTCTTTGTTTCAAATGAAGGAAATTCCCCTTGGGATTCTCAAAGAGAAAATACACATTTCTATTAATTTGTTATAGATTTGTGGTTATTTTTTCGGTATTGAACTAGACAAATTAAAATGATAGAAAGATTTGTTTCTGCATTTTAAACTACAATTTTAATTTGGTTACCTGCAAGCAGATAGCTGTCCCAGTTTTTAGTAATAATGTAATAACCAACAAAGCACAACTTGTTGTCAGGCGCCTTCCCCGCACATTCAGGAAGTGCCGGGGGTGGGCGCCGTTCTCCTCCATGGGCGCCGGCACACGCGCATTAACACGTCTCCGTTGCTAGGCAACGGGATGCTTCTCCCTTGCTTCCTGGCGGCGGTCAGCCGATTCTGATCGCCGACCTCCCTGCCACCATTGACATTTCCTCTGCACCTATTTAAGGGATCCTCTGGCGCCATTCTGGGCCAGAGTATCAAGTTCCACCTTGCCTCTAGCTTCTGTATATCTCATCTCTGCTTCCTGACATACTTTTGACTTGACCCGAATTGTCTGACCCTGCTCCTGGAAAACCCTTTTGGCTCATATTGGACCGCCCCCGGCTTGACCTTTGCGTTCCTGACTCTGCTCCTGGAAAGACCCTTTTGGCTCATTTTGGATCTCCTGGCTTGACCCCTGTATTCCTGACTCTGCGATTGCCTGTTCCTCTGGTTCTGTATTCTTGCACGGTTCTGACCCGGATTGCCCTACCTCTCTCTAATCATCTCACAGGAGGGCCATGACCTGCGTGTCTCTGCCGTGAAGCCCAAACCTCCTTGCGGGGGTCCCTGGTGAAGACCTGGGGCACGTTAGACCCCGCGCCTCCTAGACTAGCTGCGCCAATACCAGTAGGTTTGTCTGATTCTCACGGCTAGAGTGACACTTGTATTTGGTAAAGATGCTATTTCCTTGACAAGATAGGGCACTGACCTTTTTTCCCCTATTATACATTTGTAGACTACAAGGAAAGAGTGATCTGAATATTGGGCTATAAATTAAGACTAGAGATACCCACTAATACAGGGTGGTACGCAGGACCGTTTTATTTGGCACACCGGAGTTCTGTAGCCGCCTCACTAATGCAACCAAAATTGTCTGAAACAGAGCTGCTGCACATGTGCAGCACACTTGGGCTTGACAACATTTTAGCCAGCACACTGAAAAGGTTGCCAACTCCTTTTGTAATGGGTGACAAGGGTGGGGTGGTAACTAACTAGCAAGGTTTGTTCAAAAGTCGCTAACCTCTTTAACGACCCTTCACTGCAAATTATAGTATCAAAGTCCTTAGAACTGCAACTCTACTTGATATAGACAGATACATCTGGCAGCTCTCTGGTTTGAAGGCAGGCACAGGAGAGTGATCCATGATACCACAGCCCATGATATTTTTCTGAAAGTTTAACAGCACATGGTGAATTGGCAGCAGTGTTCTCCTTCACTCAAGAACTCCTGAAGCCTTGAGGAGAAATCTACTGTTAGAGCTTGAACTGGACAGTAGTCTACTAATCCACTATGCAGTCAGAAGGTTCTATATTTAGTGACTGTCCACTGCTAAATGTCTAGAAGGAAGCCCTGCCCATCATTGTGAATGCCATCATATGTAATACAGGGGCACTGTATTACAACACTTGTCTGCCTACCTAGCCTCCATTAGCTGTTGACGTTTTGTGTCAACTACCCAAGGTAGTAAACAAAGATCATGCATTACATTTTGAAACCCTTGATTTCTCTTTACCATTTAAAGGCATGACATATATTCTTATACTCCTATAATCATTTATCTAGTACAGATAAAAAAAACGAAAGCAAACATCTGGTTATGTGTTACGACACCATTTAGCTGTAAATCAATTTTTAGAAGTCTCTTACTAAATTTTTTTTTTGTTTTTGTAGTCATCTGCTTTATATTTGGCGGACAAGGTTAAATGGTTGGCTGTATGCAAAATGTTGTATTCTAAAAGGGCCACCAACTGTGAAGGAATAGTTGTATAGAAAGAGAGTTGAATTTTTTCATTAAACTTTATTCTGTCGCATATTTTTTTCAACCATTTTTAAAAAAAAATTCCCTTCAGATCACACAAGTGGGGCCAATAGAACGGCATAAAAATGTCACTTTCTGAACCTTCTTTTTATTTTTCACCAACAGACTACAACATTCTTAAACAACCTGTGGCTATCCAGTTGTGTAACTACAACTCACAGCATACCCTTCCTGCTACAATCTGTAACAGTAGATCCACAACATTTGTGAACCACATTTGTCCTCTTCTGAGCTACAATATGTATTTTGGACTCCTTTTTACTATGCACAGATTAAAGACATTTTCCCCTTCCAAGTGTTTTTAAATGTCCTTCTTGACACTTGTCTTTTTTGGGGGATCCTCTTCTGTGAACCTTGCTGTTTATTAAACTCAGCAAAATACTTACAATTACTTAACCTTGTGGCCTCTGCTGAAAAGTCACCACTTTTATTTCTTTGTGCCAGATAAAAGAGGGATCTGACACATGGTTCAAAATAGCAGCCGGCTCCAAATTGCCATGGTAATCCAATCAATAGCCAGCTATTATTTGTAGCCACTGTCACGGACTTACCTGATCCCCGCCGCTCCGTCCAGCCGCACTTCCGCATTCTGGACCATGTGACCGCACCCGGAGGCGGTCACATGACCACAACCCTAGAGGCGGGGATTTTGAATCCCTTTCAGTATAAAAACCTCACTCTGACACTCGCTGAGTGTCACAGCAACACTTGCCTGTTCCTGGCTCCTGCTCTTCGTGGATTGCAGTGTCTTCCGGTTTCCAGTGTCTTCCTGTGTGCTGATCTCTGCCTGTTTGACTTCCCTGGCTCTCCTATCCCTGTGTACCGACCCGGCTTGCTGACCATTCTCCTATTCTTGTGACCCGTGTACCGAACCTGGCTTGTTGACTCCGAGTTGCCTTCTGATTCTGCCTGACTCCATTCCTGTGTACCGAACCGGCTTGTTTGACTCCGCTACCACCGCTTCACTCCGCTGTACTACATCTTGAGGCGAACCTGGGGACCGCGACCTGCGACTCCTGGCAGCGAAGCCCACCCCGCCTTGCGGCGGTTCTTGGTGAACACCGGGGAGATCGTTAGACTCCGCACCTCAGGTAAGCCAGTGCTAATCAAGATTAGTAATATAGTATCCAGAATCTGTTACAGTTTGCTCTGACCATGGATACCACAGCTAAAGATCTGTTGGAGCATTTAGTAGGAAGGATGGATAAGCAAGAAGCTAACCAAGAGCAACTTTTAAAATTCCTCAATAGTCTATCCACTCGGTTGGATGTTGTCCAGAACACCCTAGTGGCTGGTGGATCACCTGGGCCGGCAGTGGCCCCTGTACCTCAGGCCGCAGCAGCAGCTTCTTCCTCGCAGCTACGGTTACCTAACCCACCCAAGTTCGATGGAGACCCTAAATATTGCAGAGGATTTTTAAATCAATGCTCCATACAATTCGAGCTTCTACCTGGGAACTTCCCTTCCGAAAAAACGAAAGTGGCCTATGTGATTTCGTTATTGTCCGGTCAAGCCTTAGCATGGGCTTCCCCCTTATGGGAGAGGGACGACCCCATTCTACATAACTTCAACCTCTTCTTGTCCACCTTCAAGAAAATATTTGATGAGCCAGGAAGGGTGTCCAATGCCGCTTCCGGCTTACTACGTCTCCGCCAGGGAAACCAGTCTGTGGGGCAGTATGCGGTCCACTTTAGAACTATGGCCTCTGAACTTCGCTGGAACGATGAGGCCCTAGTAGCTACATTCTGGCAGGGCCTTTCAGACCGAATCAAAGACGAGTTGGTATCCCAGGAACTCCCTACGTCTTTGGACGACATTATCTCCCTCTGTGTCAAAGTTGATTTGCGTTTCAAGGAACGTAATTCCGAGAAGGAACAGTCGCGGCGTAGTATGATTCGCTTGGCCCCCAACTTCCAAACCCCTGTTCTTCCCCCTGAAGAGCCCATGCAAACTTGGGAGGACCCGCCTATCAGCTGAAGAAAGGGAGAGGAGATTTCGGAACAAGTTGTGTTTATATTGTGGAGAGAGCGGCCATCTTCTGAGTTCTTGTCCCAAACGAGTTCTGGAGCTGTATCATTCGGCCTCTTTTCTCAGTGTCAGTCAGTTCCCAATAGTAATGATTGCCTGTCTATTCCCATTTCCCTTCAGTTAGGACAAAAGACCTTCCCGCAGTCGGCTCTTCTAGATCTACCAACCCAGTCATCCTAGGACTTCCATGGCTTCGTGTCCACTCTCCCACCTTGGACTGGAAATCTGGTCACATATTGTCCTGGGGACAGTCCTGCTTCTCTCGCTGCCTACAGAGAGTGGTTCCTCCGAATAGTCCCAGACGTTCCCAAGAATTTCCTGTGACTCTCCTGCCTGAACCATACCAAATTTTTTCTGATGTTTTTTGTCAACAAGAGGCCACTAGACTTCCCCCTCACAGAATCTGGGACTGTGGCATTGATCTGATACCTGGTAAACCCATTCCCAGGGGCCGTGTTTACCCCCTTTCCCTCCCGGAGTCTAAGGCTATGGAGGAGTACATCCAAGAAAATCTAAACAGGGGCTTCATCCGCAAGTCTGCCTCCCCAGCTGGGGCTGGCTTCTTCTTCATAAAAAAGGAAGATGGGGGCCTCCGCCCTTGCATTGATTACAGAGGCCTGAATGCCATTACCGTTAAAAATGGGTATCCACTGCCACTGATTTCTGAATTATTTGACCGGATTAAGGGTGCCACCATCTTTTCTAAACTTGACCTCAGAGGAGCGTATAACCTTATACGCATTAAGGAGGGGGATGAATGGAAGACGGCGTTCAACACCTGAGACGGCCACTTTGAATATCTAGTCATGCCTTTCGGGCTATGCAATGCCCCAGCCATATTTCAGAGCTTTATGAATGAGCTATTTCAAGACCTCTTGTACCAATCTGTAGTCATCTACTTGGACGACATTCTCATCTTTTCTCAAGATCTAGCATCTCATCGTACTCATGTATTGGAGGTCCTCTCTCGTATCCGGAAAAATCAGTTATTTTGCAAATTGGAGAAATACACCTTCGAGCAGAGACAAATTCCCTTCCTGGGATATATTATTTCGGGTACCGGTCTACAGATGGATCCCACAAAATTGAAAGCCATACTTGACTGGCCCCAACCTTCGGGCCTTAAGGCCACTCAACGCTTCCTAGGATTCTCCAACTATTATCGTCAATTTATCAAGGGGTACTCCTCTCTCGTGGCTCCCATCACAGCATTGACCTGCAAATCTGCTGATGCTGGTATTTGGTCCACTGAGGCTATCCAAGCCTTTATATTATTAAAGTCTCTCTTTTCATCTGCACCCATTCTTCAACAGCCAGATTGTTCTCGTCCTTTTGTCCTGGAGGTAGATGCCTCTTCTGTTGGCACAGGAGCCGTACTATCACAGCGAGGTCCTTCTGGAAAACTTCATCCCTGCGGATTCTTTTCCCATCGCTTTTTACCTGCTGAGAGGAATTATGGGATTGGCGACAAAGAGCTCCTGGCCATCAAGTTGGCTCTCTCCGAATGGAGACATTTACTAGAAGGAGCACAATTTCCTATCACCATATATACCGACCATAAGAATTTGCTTTACTTACGCACTGCTCGATGTCTAAACCCTCGACAAGCAAGGTGGTCCTTATTCTTCTCACGCTTTGATTTCAACATCACTTTTCACTCGGGATCTAAGAATACGAAGGCAGACGCCTTATCTCGCTCTTTTGATCCAGCTGACATGGAATCCTCGGAAGATAATAAATTCATTGTAAATCCATGTCAAGTATTGGCAGCTACACACCTGAAAAAAGGTTGTCCTCCAGGCAAAACATTTATCTTGCCACATCTACGCACCCGGCTCCTTCACTGGGCTCATCACTCACTCTTCTCTGGGCATGCCGGCATTCGCAAGACCTGGGACTTATTGTCCCGAAGCTACTGGTGGCCTTCCTTGCTGGAGGATGTGAAGAGATTTGTTGCTGCTTGTTCCAAATGTGCTCAACACAAGACCTCTAGGAAGAAGCCTTATGGATGCTTGCTCCCATTACCCATTCCTGATTACCCATGGTCACAGATCTCCATGGATTTTATCACGGACCTTCCTCCTTCCAAATCCTGTACTGTAGTGCTTGTGGTCACGGATCGCTTCTCTAAAACAGCTCACTTTATTGCTCTCAAAGGCCTTCCTTCTTCCTCCTCCTTAGCCGATATTTTTATTAAAGAAATATTTCGCCTCCACGGCTGTCCTCAACATATTGTCTCCGATAGGGGATCACAATTCATATCAAAATTTTGGCGGTCTTTTTGCAATAAATCTGGGATTAAGCTTGACTTTTCTTCCGCATATCATCCCCAGTCCAATGGGGCTACTGAGAGAACCAACCAAGAATTAGAGAAGTTTCTAAGAATATTTATCTCCAGTAACCAAGACAACTGGGTGGACCTTCTCCCTTGGGCCGAGTTCGCCCATAACAACCATTTCCATGAGGCCATCTCTAACTCCCCCTTTTTTGTTCTGTATGGCTGCCATCCTAGACTACCCACCTTCTCTCAAGTCTCATCTTCTGAAGTTCCAGCAGTGGACTCTCTGTTTCGTAACTTCTCTGATATTTGGGAACAAACCAAGACAAATTTAACGCAAGCAACTTCTCGTTACAAAAAATTCTACGATAAAAGGAGAAGAATGACTCCAAGTTTTGCAGTTGGTGACAGGGTATGGCTATCCACACAGAACATTCGTTTAAAGGTTCCCAGTAAAAAATTTGCTCCCAAGTTTATTGGCCCATTCGCTATATCTGAGATTATTAATCCCGTAGCCTTTAGATTGAGTCTGCCTCCCTCTTTACGCATACCCAATGTCTTCCATGTCTCCTTGTTAAAACCGATGGTAACCAACAGATTCTCCACCTCATCCAGAACTCCTCCTCCTGCTGTGGATCTGGATCAATTCGAATACGAGATTAAAACTATCCTAGATTCTCGTAAAGTTCAAGGTGCCATACAGTTCTTGGTGGATTGGAAGGGTTACGGCCCTGAGGAGCGCTCATGGGTAAGAGCCATTGATCTACATGCTCCCCGTCTACTTAAATCCTTCCATAAAAAATTTCCTTTGAAACCCTATTAGGTGTTCGGAGTCCACCTTTATGGCAGGGGGTACTGTCACGGACTTACCTGATCCCCGCCGCTCCGTCCAGCCGCACTTCCGCATTCTGGACCATGTGACCGCACCCGGAGGTGGTCACATGTCCACAACCCTAGAGGCGGGGATTTTGAATCCCCTTCAGTATAAAAACCTCACTCTGACACTCGCTGAGTGTCACAGCAACACTTACCTGTTCCTGGCTCCTGCTCTTCGTGGATTGCAGTGTCTTCCGGTTTCCAGTGTCTTCCTGTGTGCTGATCTCTGCCTGTTTGACTTCCCTGGCTCTCCTATCCCTGTGTACCGACCCGGCTTGCTGACCATTCTCCTATTCTTGTGACCCGTGTACCGAACCTGGCTTGTTGACTCCGAGTTGCCTTCTGATTCTGCCTGACTCCATTCCTGTGTACCGAACCGACTTGTTTGACTCCGCTACCACCGCTTCACTCCGCTGTACTACATCTTGAGGCGAACCTGGGGACCGCGACCTGCGACTCCTGGCAGCGAAGCCCACCCCGCCTTGCGGCGGTTCTTGGTGAGCACCGGGGAGATCGTTAGACTCCGCACCTCAGGTAAGCCAGTGCTAATCAAGATTAGTAATATAGTATCCAGAATCTGTTACAGCCACATACCCTGACTCTCTCAGATGAATACAGAGGCTGCTAGGACAGGTCCTCAGTAACTTACGGTACCAGGACCCTGTTGAATTCAACAAACAGAGGTCCACAATGAGCAACTCTCACTGAAGGTCTAGTGTGGGGTTAAAGGGATTTTAAAAACAAGCCAACAAAAATAACTTTTAATTATGGGATTAGGAGGCAATATAAATGGGATGGTGGCATGTCAAAGATTTGTATTTTACATAGTAGGCAATGTTTTGCAATATTTTTTTCAGTTATTTTGTAATAAACCTATTTCTATATTTTGTTGTTTAAACATCCAGGTCAAACCTAGAAAGATGACTGAAAAACCCAAACTTTACTACTTTGATGGCAGAGGTAGAATGGAGTCCATACGCTGGATATTAGCAGCAGCTGGTGTTGAGGTTTGCATATTCTCCTTGTATTTAAGCTCATACTTGTAACTTAACATATAGAGAACTACAGTAACTTATTAACACATAATTCATTTACTAAGCTCTTAAATATTTTCTTTTACAGTTTGAAGAAGAGTTATTAGAAACAAGGGAGCAATATGAAGCATTACTTCAAGGTATGTACAAATCTCCATTGTGAATGAAACTTTAATGCTTCGTGTTTTGTTTTGTTTTTTTGTGGGTTTTTTTTGTGTTTTCTTTCTTGATTTTTTTTTATTTTTTTTTGTATAAAACATTTATCCCTAAACTTCCTATTTGGGTTTATGATATGTGGGTGTATCTTAGTCCCATCTGAAATGAAGTTTATTCATTGGGGGTGAACATAGTAATAGCAGAGTTCCAATATGGCTTTTGGAGGTCCAAGTGTTGCATGCAGTCTTCACGGGCAGAGGATGGAAATAACAAAGTAGAACATGCTACTCCTATGTTCTGTCATTCATATTCTGTAAGGTATATATGTACAGACTCTCTGAACAACTTGGATAGGATTAAAATCCTCTATGCGTACGAGACCTTAGAAGGTCAAGCCTGTAGTACATAGTGGACACTGGTTTCCAAATTTATCTAAAACATCACATATACATTTTACACATTCATTTCTAATCGTTTTATATTGGTTTATTCCATAAAATTTGAGTACAGAGCAATCACTATTGCCTCGACCTTCCATAAAGATCAGCAGCTGTATGTTGTCATTGTAAGGTAAGTTGGGGGCAGTAACAACTTTACTGGCCCCTACTTATCAATAGACCATAGATCAATCCATCTTACAGTCTTTGACAATGAGAATTCCCAATAGTGTTGTGGGACGCTACAGGCTACATTTGAGGGATAAAGGAGTTTAAGCGCCATTAGATCAAACAAAACATGTGTACGGTCCCTGCACCCAAAAATAAAAACCATGTAGGACTATTCTATCTAGAGCACATATTTCATCTGGTCTCTTATATTTTCAGATGGAGCATTGCTGTTTCAACAAATACCAATGGTGGAAATTGATGGAATGAAACTAGTACAGACTAAAGCCATTTTGCAATACATCGCTGAAAAACATGACCTTTATGGGAAGAACCTACAGGAGAGAACTTTGTAAGAATTAATTTATAAACAAAAATGTAATTCTTTTTGTTTACATTTTGTCTTCATTACAGGTCATTGATGGTGCTATTCCACTATAGAATCTCAAGTTCATAGCACCACCTTAAGGCAAAAACACTTTTGAATTCATTCTTGTGGGACAACATTAAAAGGAAAAAATATGTAATGTTGTAAAATAAAATGGCCTACTTAACATATGTTACAACTCCAATTCTAAAGCAAATATATTATGGCTTAAATTAAGTCTTATTTTTCTGTCCTTAGAATTGACATGTATGTGGGGGGTACCTATGACTTTATGGAGTTCATAATGTGGCATCCATTTATACTGCCGGAGGACAAAGAAAGACACATCGATGTCATTGTGCAAAAAGCTAAGAATAGATACTTTCCTGTTTATGAAAAGGTAATATATATTTATCATCATAATTTTATTTCCAGGGTATATCCTGTATATGTAGAGGTAAAAATTCCCAAAGTAGAATTAACTTTGTTTCTGGACATTTATATGAAGACCATGTCAACTTTAGATATTACTGTCAGATGCCAGGCTGCTTGCTAGGCTGATGACTTCAATGGAACAATGCCTTAGTAACCAACATTATTGATAAATGATTCACATTTTCTGCATGGCTTTCTCAATCCTCTTCTCCAGTGCATCATGAGAAAATGCTCTCAGCAAGTCCTAAAAACAATATTAATAAGCTCCTAATATGGTTGACAACAGAGATGAACCACAGCATTGTCTTATAGGTGTGAATATAATTAAATTGATAACTGGAAATGATATGAAACGTTGTATTCATAACAGAAAACTATCTTTATACTGAAGGTCTTAAAAGATCATGGTGAGAGGTATCTAGTTGGAAATCGATTTACTTTGGCTGATGTACAGCTGCTGGAGACTATTCTAATGGTGGAAGAAAAGCGTGCTGATATATTGTCTGACTTTCCTCTCTTGCAGGTAATTGTCTATGGGTTAATTTTAAACCAACATTTTAAATTTAATGTCATTTTGGTTACACTCAAACATGAAAACAGTATTTGCTGTAGTTTAATGCCAGCAGGGACAATAAGTTGCACACATATACAGCTAGATCCAGACGCTATAGTGCTCTAAAGAGGGCACAGGTCAAGCTTTAAGGTTTAATTAAAAGATGTTACTTAGAATAGCTAATCTGCATCGAGCATAGCTACTTAAGGGGTTTTGTTTTAAACATCTTTTCTGATTTGAGTAAGGTGCCCAGAATCATCCTTAGTAAATGCATTTTAAAGCATCTGGGTCACTGATCTCTGTAACGAATGGGGTAGCTGTATAATTTCCCAAATGCTTGACTGACCATGAGTGCTGCTTGTTGCAGTCATGCTCCCTCAAGCATATTGGAAAATTGTCAATATGTATGGACACCGCATTCGTTATAGAGATTTAGAATCTCTGTTGTGACAGCAGCTGAGACCGACCATATCATAGGAGCATAGCAAGCACTCATGTGCATCTACCCTAAATGCACTCTTTTTGCAAATTTATTAGAACTAATATTGCATACATCTATGACAAATATTCACAATGGATGCGGGAGATTTAAAATTACCAGGTCTAAGATGGCACCCACAAAGATGTTGCCACATATGAAGTTGCCATGTTTTGTCCACATAAAATGAGGATAGTGACAACATTCAGCAAATATAGTGCAAAGCATAACAGATCTACTTATGAGCCTTTTTATGCCCTTAAGATTTACAAATATTTTTTCTTTTTGGTCTTGTATAAAAGTATTTTTTTAAAAAGAAATAAAATAAATTTGTTACCCCGCTGGGTTGATTTATTTTACTGTCTGCATGCTTCCCAGTAGTCCTGATGCCTGGACCCAAAAAAGTGTGGCTTCTCAAAGTGGGTGTGGCAGGCATGTGCCACACCCCAGACATATCTGGGGGTAAATGTATTATGCTGCGGTTTCTGCAACTCGTCGATATTCAGCGACTTTAACAGCTAAATTTAAAATCGCAATGTCTTTAAGGGCAAAACTTGCTACTTTAAATAAACCAAACTAGAAGGTGCCATTTTGCACCTTGCAAAACCATGTTGTGATGCAGGAAGGGCAAGTTTTAAATGGAAAGATTAAGATCCTGGAGGGAAGTGCCCTAGCTCAGCTCTATATCTCCATGTAAAAGAGCTGCCAAGTATTTAAGTGATATAGGCAAAAGCATGCAGTATATTCCTTTTGTGCAAAATCAATTGTATTTGCACCACTTGCAATGCAACATTTTATTTCAAGGTGCAAATTTGCTCCGTTTAGCTGGATTTGCTCCAAAATAAGGCCTATTGTGTATAGGAGTAAAGCTATATTTATCATAGCACAAACTGTGTTTAATGAATGTAAAGCACCTATATCTTCTGGAAGCTCCTGTGCTGAACTGCTGGTCCCAGTGAATCAGCTGGCAAGGATATATCTGGAGCTGTCAGAAAATGGAGGTGTTCCCCTGTCACGAACACCCCAGCCTGTCTCAGATACAGCAATCTGAACAGCTGGTCATGACTTGTTACCTTAGTTAATTAACAATGAATACACCTTTTCTGCTACCACAAAGAATTTATTATGGTGTCCTTACGTTCTCCAGAATCACTTATTAATGTTTCACACTTAATCACATACACATGTAGTTCACAGAGAGAGAGAATACACTAGATTAAACGTATTTAATCTGAAAAATGTTTCCAAGGCTTATTTACAGAAATGAATAACAAGACATACAATATGTTGCACAAATGAGTTTCAGTAAATAAAATAGGACTACTCACAAGTTTAAGACCTGATGTGTGAGGGAACACAACTGAGACGGATTGGACATTTCAGTCTTGATAGACTCCCTTAAAGAAATGAACTCTGTACTACTGATACAAGGGCTTTTTAAACCATTTCTTGTTGGCTATTCACCCCCCCCCCCTTAGAAATTTTATTTTCACCTAAGTTATATGGATGACCAAAAGTACACATGGCTTTTTCAGTAAATTATGCCTGTTCTCTCAGACCTGGCATTTTCAGAGGACCTGAGTTCTCACCTCTGCTCGTTTGGTCTGGCTAAGTCAAACTCCTCTGCATACACAAACTACTAAGAGATCTCATCTGTCTCTGGGCCTGGCTACGTTCAAAGGACCATTGAAACTCGCCTAGGTCAGATGCCCGATGGCAGTGGCATGCTTACAGCCAGTGATTCTGAACACCCAGCTGTCTGGCACGTCAATGTGACGTCAGCGCGACTTAGATGTAGGTTATTTTAAAGCCGCAATGTGTGGACCCCGCAGGTTAAGTGCTTAAACACTTAACCTGGGGGGTCCTGACATTGGCACTTTAACATTGATTTAAGTCGCGCTAACATCACACTGAAGTGCTGGACAGCTGGGTGTTTGGAATCACTGGCTGTCAGCATGCCGCTGCCATCGGACATCTGGAGCTTCGTTTTTCAGGTAAGTCTGTTTTTTATTTTATTCGTTTTTTAGCTAATTGGATTTTTTTTTGTATGTGTCAACCTTGTCAGAATTCTCGTAATCAGTAAAACGATTACCACCGGGTCAGACTCAAGTCAGTTAACAAAATACACTTTGAAAGGTTACATAAAATATTCAGTGTTATACATAAATTCAACAGAAAATAACAATCAGTCATTAGATAAACTACATTTCGTCACATCCCCATTCATTGAATACAACTTCCTCCTACATTGATGTAGCAGTGGTCATCGTGATTATCCCTCACTGGTGGAACAACTGTTTCCATTCATTCACACAGGGCGCCCTCCTCTTCTCTGTACACAGACTTTGACATTGTAGCACAAGTGGTACTGTGTCCTTTCCTCAAACCAATACCAATTATGCCCTTAGTGATTGCTTCATGAAGTCAATGAACTGCTCATTGAAAGCTAATTATGTATCTGATGTGCTGAAACATGAACTTGTTCTTGAAACTGGTTTAATTTCTATTTCCTAGGGTTTCAAGGAGAGAACGAGTGAAATCCCTACAATCAAGGCATTCCTGCAGCCAGGGAGTCAGAGGAAACCTCAGCCTGATACAAAATATGTGAACTCAGTGACGACCGTTCTCCAGATCTACGTGAAAGCCCCATTTTAATTAGCGAAGCACTCAAATAAAATTACAAATAAGTACATTGTTATTGGAACTAACACAAACATTTCCATTCTTTCATTGCTTTACAGTACTTATGTAGATCCATCTTACAGTATTTGCTCTGATGAAAACCATTAAAAGTTGTTTATGCTATTTGTCAAGATTATGTCTATGCTTCAAATCTACTCTTTCAGTATCTTCTATTGTGTTTGGTACCCAGTCACAGGAGATGTGTTTCATATGTTCGACAGTTACATGATCAACATTTATATGGCCGACACCATAATATAGACAGTATAATATGTGTACATTTCAATTGTCGACCTAATAATACTGTCTACATTTCAATTGTAGACCAAATGTTATCGACTTTCTGAATGTCAACCAAATGATTGTCTAGCCATTGAGTGCAAACCGTCACAGCGCCACAGGCAGCTTCAGCCCACTGTTATATAGCTGCATCCAATGAGCACCTTGTATATTTTTTCCTGAGTAAAAGTAGTAATTTTGCAGTGCATCAGATCTTTATAAGCAGGGAGTCTCAAAAGTGCTACCAAAAAGGTAATCTGTGGGCTCTGACTTTGATTACTGGAGAGTCCCAGATAGGGCCAGAGAGGCAGAATACCATAGTAGTAGTACAACATAGACATATGCTGAGGAACAAAATGGGGTAATCACCCATTAGCACAGTACTATAGAAGAGTTTCATTCCTAGCAGATCTGCAATCATTGTTTAAGCTGAGCTTTGTGGCTAGAATGCTGCAAGTGGGTACTGCTGGGGCTGAACAGGTGACAATCTCTGGTGACTTTTAGGGGTATATTTACTAAACTGCGGGTTTGAAAAAGTGGAGATGTTGCCTATAACAACCAATCAGATTCTAGTTATCATTTATTTAGTATATTCTACAAAATAACAGCTAGAATCTAGTTGCTATAGGCAACGTCTCTATTTTTTCAAACCCGCAGTTTAGTAAATCTACCCCTTAGAGGTAAAACACAGAGTCCCTTTGCTTTAAAGCTGGACAATCACCAAAAGGGGGCTGTCCATGTCCAATTGGGGGCAAGACTACACCCCGTGAGAGTGCCTATAACTCTGACAGCACTAGGCCACCCCATAAGCTCTTCCTCTGTGCACAATACACTCTTATTGCCATGCACACAGCATGTATTCACCACTACTTGCTATGCAGCTGCAGTGAATGGATTTACCTGTCAACATGCAGCCCCAAGCAGGACAGTGGTACTGAGTCCACAAATAGGAACTGTCCCGCCTAAATCAGGATGTTGGGAGTTGGTCTCGTATAGGTTAAAAAACTGTGGTGATCGAAGTTGCTGTAATATCAGTGATCCTGCCCCTGTGTGTTAATCTAACCCACACAGACACAGTACATTTTGGCAAAACTCAAACAATCTCTGAGTAGTTAGAAAAGCACTATCCTTCTTCACTCCTCTCCAGAAGGTTGCCATGTTAGGGAGGGGAAGGTGGACATATGTATTTGAGTATAACTATAAACCCTACAGTTAGTTCATGTATAGTATTCCACTCTGTAATATACAGCCTTTGATGTATATTATTGTCTGTGTGCGTTTGGGAATTTAGACTGTAAGCTCCAATGGGGCAGGGACTAATGTGAATGAGTTCTCTGTACAGCTCTGCGGAATCAGTGGCCCTATATAAATAAATGATGATGATTTCAAATATTAGCTTTACTGGCCCATTAAGTATGTTGTGGTAGCTCAGTCAGCCTAATGATTCTATTTTCTTCGTGGCTGACATCATAAAAGATTTTAGATTACCCTGACCAGAGAAACATAGCTAATACAATATTGCTATAACTGTACCTGTGATCAGGCAGCACACTGGGAGTTGACACACTGAGCTGGGTCTGACCGGCGTCCAATACAGACAGGGAATGTGTCCCACAGAGAACAATTCTGTATTATCAGGATTTTCATGTGAAGGAAAGGAAAATGCCATAAATGGCTTTTAAAAAGCTTAAATAACACCACTGTATCTTCCCATGTAGCTGCTGGCAGAGAAAAAGTTGTAAAGAAATCTGCCTGACTTAGCATCTTGTTCCTTAAAAGACTAATTTTTGCATGCCATGGTTTAAATGCACGATCTGTCAGTACAAAAGGTGCCCATTTTTAAGGCAATTTCAGTAGGATGTGAGCACTTGTTGTATTCTTATTCAGCTCCATCCATGTGTAAGAAGCTTAAAGGCTAATGAGCCTAGAACCAAACGATTGAGTAAAACATTCACAGGCCTAAATCAACCAGTATTATAAACTTCACAGGGCAAGACCACCCTGTAACTAATCTGGGCATTAGAACGTTCATAGGGCTAGAACCAACTTATTTCCGTTAAACTGTTTCCATTTTTTCTGTTCATTACCAGTACATCAGTATTGAACACAAAAAAAGACACATATTGGCATTATAAACATTATTATTTATTAATAATTATTACATTTACCAGCAATGCAAAAACAAATAAAAGAAAAATAAAAGTGACGAGTGTAACACATTTTGAAGAAACACAGAAAAAAAATTGGTATCCTCAGGCATTCACACTAGTAGAAAGCTGCCCTAGTAGAGATAAGGAACCACCCTTCCTTATATAAGGATCGGAAAAAAAAAACGGAGGTCTAGTATTGGCGATAAATACAAAATGGTGGCTAAAACACACCCAATGTCATATATTATTGAGTGTAACAAATTAATGTCCAAATCATTAACAGCAAATTAAAAAAATAATTAAAAACAAGCTTTCCTTTCACCCAGTAAACATCTTTTGTCAAAACATCAAAAGATGTTTTCATGGCGAAGGACTGCTGAGTTCCTGAAGCCTGCTTTTCTTTTTTCTCTTTTATCTAGCTATTAAAACCTGTTACATTTCTGTCACTTTTTTGAGAACTGGATTATTTGTGTTATAATCATGGAAGATGTGCAGGGTCCTTCCCAGGACAGTTCTGTAAAGTGTTTGGTTTTGCTTATACGTGACTGACATCTATTAGTCTGACAAAGGGTTGCAGCACTTCTAAAAAAGCTTTTCAACATCTGTACACTGACATATGTATATTAAAGAGAGATTATTTGATATTGTTGATGATATCAATAGCAATGACTTTTGCATGATAAATCAACTAGCTGTATGATTTTCAATGTTTTGTTTCGACCAGCAAAAGAAATATAAATTGTTTTTGGCTATTAAAAAAATATCAAACTTTGGTGCGCAATTGTTCATTACAGTAGTTAAGGCTAAATTACAGTTTCTCAATATGCACAAATCCAATTCATGTACTTTAGACACCGGGAAAAGGCATGCTGAAGGACAAGAAGAAAGGCAAAAGTGGATGTTGTAGAAGGGGGTGAGGAAAGTTCTCTAATGAAGTTTTATGACGTTCTTGTGTGCATTGAGTTGACCTAGGTGCCAGCTCTTTGGGTCCTGTTGGTGCTGGATCACCCCCAGTATTTGTGGTACCACTAGCTATGTCTATGCATGGTATTTTTCAGTCATATTATGCGCAAAGTGAGCACCCCCAATCATTTTTAAAAGTTGGATGCTATGTGTGTCTGTGTGTGTCTATAAAGATCAGTGCTCTCTGGGTAAGTATCTTCACCATTCACCTGTTAAAAGATCAGAGGAGAGATGGATTAAAAGGATGCCTGTGTTAACAAGACCATAGTATTCATTATTTTCTTCCATCCAGGAAAATGCTTCTTTCAGAAGTTAGTTTAGTCATGTTCAACTTGAACTTTGAAGTAAAAAAAACACATGGTTTCTTGGTCTTGTTAGATCGAACTAGCACCTGGAAGTGATGCTAATAATGTCTTTATTATTTAAGATACACACTGTGGTATGTTATGAAGACCAGTTTGTACTCCAAGGACAGGGGTGCAGTGGAGCACACACCTTGAATCATACCAAATGATCATCAAAGTAAAGGTCCACAAATGCAGCAGTTGAGAAGGACAAGCCACTTTGGAGAGAGTGCTACTTGAACTACTCTCATAGAATATCACAGAGCTGGAGAAGAAGGCACGTCAAGCATGTATTCCTATTCCTAATAATGAAAATGTGTGGGGTGTTTCTAGCCTTCCTCACCTGAGGTATCTCAATAGTTTCCTGTCAGGGCCTTTGATTTTGTGTTTGCGAGCAGAAGATATGGTTGTCTTCTAAACTGCTCAACTACTCATCTCACCTATTTACATTATTAAGCAGTCTCTCACTCTTTTTAACAAGATTTGAAGAGCAAAAATGCCAGCATGAACTCTGGTAAAAGGCTCTTTCATCACTTTTTCTTGTTTAACAAAGGGTTAATGCAGGAGAAACCAGAGTTTAACCTTCCCTAGCCTAGCCTTGACCTAATTACTGGCACTTCACACTCACACTGTCCCCATAGACCTCTATGGAGACAGCGAAAGGCAATTTATTAAGCTGCGTTTTGCATCAAAGTAATGCCATATCATAATGGGATCTAGCTGAAGACTCTCAAGATTCACTGGATCTCTCCCTGGTCAATTCGCTTTGAGACCAAGCAATCACCTTCCCAGTAGCCCAACTCCAATTATGACCTGCAGTGATTATAAAAAAACACAGCAGGCTATGTGTTTGGGTGTTATCACCTTAGATAGTCTCATGAACAGCTAGTGACTTAAAGACACCATCAGGCAACAGTTAAAAACAGCTGTTGCAGCAATAACAACAGAAGTTTCACAGCTGGCAGATAAAACCCAGGACTTGGAGGAGAGATGCGCCTGTCACTCAGAGACCCTGGCTGCTGATCAGCAAGAATCTGGGAGATATGAAGGCAGCCTAAACTTTTTAAAAGAGTAACTTGAAGCTTACCAAGTCCCTTTTTCCCAAATCAACATAGAAGAATATTGCTTCTCCCTCTTTACAAAAATACCGCCTGGTTTACATTGGGATAATAGTACAGTCGTGGTATAAAGGAAAAACAATAACTGATCATAATTGAACAGACATAATTGTTTAATGCAGAACAGTGCCAGACTATCGTGACCTGCTATGTGATGTGACAAAGCAATAGGGGGCTGTGTGTGTATTTCATGGGCATATCCTAATTCTCCGGTTAACTACCTCAGACCAGACCTGGAGATCAGCATACTGGATGTTGTCGTTGCCCCAGATAGCTGGTGGAAATGACCACTGTGAGATGTTGGTTAAGGGCATGGAATGTTGACCATCCTACGGGCCTCCATGGGTCCCCTAGAGAGCCTGCTGTGTGAGGGTGACTGCAAATGTCTATGATGAATGTCAGGTTGATGACCACTAGACGAGGCCATGTTGTAATTACCAGAGGCTGATGGAAAAGGCAAGGAGATGCAGAGCCCTCATCACAGTCAAAACAACCATCTGTGCCTCAGCCCCGTGGCTCGAATTTGAAAAAAATGGGGAACAGTTAACTGGGCCTGCCACGTGGCGGCCTGAGCAGGCAGGAGGGGTGGGGAGGTGTTGGATGGTGCTTGCATGAATTTGGAAGTGGGATTTAAAGGTGGTTGAACTTCTTCCAGGAAAGGGGGCTCTCTGCCCTGAGGGGGGGTTGCTTCAGTGTGAGAGCTACAGTGATGCAAAGGTGTCTGGCCCTGTGAGTCCCCCAAGAATAATATCTGAAGTGAAGGAAAGGGCTGGATGGTGTTCTAGGCTCAATGGAGGGGGGGGGGGGTTGAGCACCAGACAGCTCACAACTGTTAATGTGATCCACCTTTAACAATTATTGTTGGAAGAGAAAGTGGCTGATGCAGGATGGTGGCAGAGAAATTACCCCCTGTTGCACAGCTAGATAAGTGGCGTCTAATATTGCTCCCTGCTACTGGGGGAGAAGGTTGGGGAGGGCTTCTCTTTTGGGAGGCCTGCTGGGGGATGCCCTTATACTAGTATGGGCAGAGGCCATGTTGTCATGTAGAGCCGTAGCTCCGGAGACTGGCTGTGAAGCAGCCCTCCTTGGAGCGTGTGCTTTGCGCATGGTCATCGGCCCGCTAGTTCGGATGTTCTGGCTGATCCTAACAGGTAAGTTAGTGTTGGGTGGGGGAAGAAGCGCATGAGAACGCTGTCGGTCTTGGGAAAGCCACCGCCGACCGAGACATGCTGCTGGGAGCTAAGATGCCTGCGAGACGTGAAAGAGGCTGAATCAAGGAGACACTCAGCAAGGACAGGCAAAATGAAAAAGGGGTGGGGGAGGGCGGATTCCAAGGGTAAAAAGGAGGATAGCGAGAGCAGTAAATTAAAGTAGGAGGGGTGAAGTCGAGGGATAGAGCAATGTAATAGTGGATCTGTCACCGCGATAGCTGCGCAGGGTACCGGACCGGCCCATACAGCCATCGGCCCTTCTGGCAAATGCCAGAAGTGCCAGATGGCCAGTCCGGCCATCAGTGACATGTCCCTGGCTGTCCAACAACTTTTCTCACACATGCCCATCTGCCCACTAGCTATTCTTGCATATGCCATCCCTTGCCCATCAGTTTTTGTTACATATGCTAGCTGCATAACACCAGCTTTACTCATATGCCCCCCTGCCCACCAGCTTATCTCTCACATACACTGCTGTTCTAAGTGCCCTAGCCAGCTTTTTGCCCACCAGCTTTTGTTTAAAATAACCACCCGTTCACCTGCTTTTCCAAAACATGCTCCCCTGCTAAACTGCTTACCTCTCGCATGCCAACTTACCAACCAGATTTTTATTCACAAACCCTCTTGCCTACAAACATTTAATAAACAGCTTAATGCTTAATGGTTGAGCAACCCTTTATTTATTTTTTTTAGTATTTACCCACTACTTGGTTCTCCTCTGTTGCTGTCTATTAATGTATTCTGTAGATGTAATATTAAATATACTAACACATGCAAATATATAGAGAAAGGTAATGTAAATTATATAGATAATCTAGTTCTATAATTATTTGCATTTGTTAATGTATTCTGTAGATGTAAAATTAATTATACTAATAGAAAGCAACAAAGGAGAGCCAAATAGAGGACAAATACTAAAAAACATAAATGGTTCCTCAACACTACCCTAGAGTAGCCCGACTTAGTGAATAAGAGCGGTGCTTCATTATGTATCACTGCAATTTATCCCCGCACTATTTTAGTACACAGACCCCATTGTCTCTAACTTTTCTGTAGCATCCTTTCTCCCACCCCCCTTTCTATAGGGCATGAGTTCCAAAAGCCTGACTACCATAAATGTGTGCTTTACTACTTTGCTTATCCTGTACAATGTTCACATGCCACGCCAGGTTCCCTCCTGAACCTATGTCCACCACCATACTACCCCTTAACCCAGTTGCCTAACGTCTCATAAATCTCACCTATAAAAATACGGAACCCTACATCCGTTCGATGAACCCCATTAGGCCTGTTCACCCCCTTTCTATAGCATCCATTCCTCCCCCTTTCTATAGCATCCATCCCCCCTTTCTATAGCATCCACCCCCCCCTTCCTATAGCATCCGCCCCCCCCTTCCTATAGCATCCTTTCCCTCCCTTTCAATAACAACCATTCTCCCCCCATTTCTATAGCATCCAATCTCCCCCCATTTCTATAGCATCCATCCCCCCTTTCTCTAGCTTCCACCCCACCTTTCTATAGCATCCATTCCCCCATTTTATGTAGTCTCCCCTTTCTATAGTATTCATTCTGTCCCCCCCCTTTCTATAGCATCCACCCCTATTTTCTGTAGCCTCCTTTCCCCCTCCCTTTCTATAGCATCCATTTCCTTCCTCTTTCTATAGGATCCATTACCCATCCTTTTCTGTAGCCTCTTCCAACCCCTTTCTATAGCATCCATTCTCCCCCCCCCCTTTCTATAGCATCCATTCTCCCACCCTTCCTATAGTATCCACCCCCCTTTCTATAGCATCCACCCCCCCTTTCTATAGCATACAATCCCCCTTTCTATAGCTTCAACACCCCCTTTATATAGCATCCAGCCCCCCATTTTCTGTAGCCTCCTTCCCCCCATTCTATAGCATCCATTCCCCCCCCTTTACTATAGTATCCACTCCCCCCCCCCACATTTTCTGTAGTCCCTCCCCATTTTCTGTAGCCCCCCTTTCTATAGCATCCACACCCCCATTTCTGTAGCATCCACACCCCCATTTCTGTAGCCTCCTCCAACCCCTTTGTATAGCATCCATTCTCTCTCCCTTTCTATAGCATCCGTTCTCCCCCCTTTCTATATCATCCACCCCTGCTTTCTATAGCATCCATTCTTCCCCAATTTCCATAGCATACACTCCCCACCCCATTCAATAGCATCCATAAAATGCTTACGGTTGATAACATAATCAATAAACATTAGTCTTAATCTTAAGTCTTAAGTGAAAAATAATAAAGACACCACACCAACTTGTTGGCAAATAACTCTGATTTATTTAAATTAAACCGTAACTGCAACGGTGGCACTGTACTCGACCTTGTCCATCCATAAGCGCACACTGTTTCTTAAACTTAAAGGGGAACAGCTGTCCCCAGGCGTCCCAGAACCCGCACCCTTCTGGACTAATCGTAATGCAAAAAGTCAGCCCAGATGAGCTGTACTTGCACCGAACCTAAGCTGCCTCTTTGAAGGGCACGAGTTCCAAAAGCCTGACTACCATAAATGTGTGCTTTACTACTTTGCTTATCCTGTACAATGTTCACATGCCACGCCAGGTTCCCTCCTGAACCTATGTCCACCACCATACTACCCCTTAACCCAGTTGCCTAACGTCTCATAAATCTCACCTATAAAAATACGGAACCCTACATCCATTCGATGAACCCCATTAGGCCTGTAGAGGCCCGGGTTCTGAAACCTCATTCCCGGATGCTTAATGCGTAGTCCACCAATTGACCACAGATACCTGGCTACGACCACATTTACCTTCTTACGGGCACGGTCCGCCATTCTTCCATGTGGAAAAGATATCCACACTAGCCGGGGAACTATGTCAGACCAGCACAGGAACAATTCAGGCCAGGAGGCATGTACCCATGCTAGGTCAGACACTATAGCTAGGCGCAACTCAATAGATTTAGCGTTGCTGAAATCATTACCTCCAAGATGTATAACAAAAATATGGGGAACCTCACTTTCCGCTATTTTTCTGGACAGTAGTACTTTAAAACTCGGCCACCTCATTCCGCTCCAACGTAACCAATATACCACTACCGGGCAGGGGAAAGCAGCTGTGCCACCGAACAGGGACCCATATCTTCAGCAGAGTTCCATGAACTGTAATGCAGCAAAAACAACACCGGTAAAGCATTACACAGCAACATAGCAATCCAATAGGTCATTGAACAGAGAAGCCACTGCACATCGAGACAAATGAGACCCACTTCAAGGAGAAGAATGAAAATTGAGAGAGATTAGGAGGAAACAAAAAGAATTAGCTGAAGATTGAGCAGAAGAAGAAGATTAAAGGTTAAAAACCGTGGTACCAATAGCCAATCAGGTCCACTTTTAGAGGGAAAATCCAGAAAAATCCCTTCGCGCCCCTGCACCCAAGAGCAGCAAGCAACCGTGTCCTGTGTCCACCCAGGAAAAGGAGAATAAGAAAAGTTCAAAATAGAAGAGAGGGCCTCACGTATCGCCGATACGCAGCACACTGCCCAATTCCTGAATATATGGGCCTGACTCACCATCTACCGCTGCAGATGTGGCCACACCAATTCTAAAAGAATTTGTGCCAAATGTGCGCTATTACCACTGTAAACTGATACTGCATGAGAGGGGACCCATCACTATGCACCAGCCATGGCAAGGCATCCTTTGGCCATAGTCCCGAAAAGCTAGTGACCACTTGCACCAGGCAAATCGCGCAACCGCGATGAGGCAACAATGTAATCCATCGCCCCTTACCCAGCTGAGCCTTCTTGGACCGCCGCACCCTGCAAGATATCGAATGAAGTTATAACACTACATCCTCAGTGCGCCAATAAACATCATCACAAAGGGCGAGCTAAAAAGACTGCTTTCATATGGATCCTGGGCTACACCAGATGTCGCACCCAGCAAATCTTTCAATATGGACTATGGACTAATAGGTCTCCTACCATCAGGGAGAACTGGGCGCATCCTTGCCCAGCCCCTCAATGCCCTAGCAATTAAGCAACCCCTAGTCACATTGACTGAATCATATAGCTTGAAAAAAAATGAGATACCTGCGAGGGAGGTGGACATACCTTGGACTTACCGGTGTTCTAGCCAGACCACACAAATTCCTGCATCCGGTCGTACCCATCACCACTGACCCCCGGGATCACATTCCAAAAGTCGAGCCACTCCCGCCAGGCAGCCCGATATCTAAGCAGCGTAGAAGGAGCTAACAAGGATTCTGCCAGGCTCCTTATTCCAGCCTCACAATCTGCCAGACATAAGCGGAACAGGGAGAACCATTTAGAGCTGTCTCCAGGGCAAACATCTGAAACTTGTCCCAATTCTCCCTAGACAGAGCATCAGCCAAACTGTTTTCAACCCCAGGCACTTGCTGAGCTGTAAAGGAGATAACATAGAACAAGCAGCGCAAAACCAGTCTACGGAGCAAGCTGATGAATGTCACACCAGAAGGCTTGCCGTGAGACCTAGCTGCCTACAGTTTCACTGCAACTATGATGGGAAAAAGCTCCAGCAGGACCAAATTAGCTGTCCTACCAGCATGGACCCAATCACCGGGCCAGTACAAAATGCACCAATCACCGGCGAAATAGGCCCCAAACCCAACTAAACCTGCGGCATCCGTTAATAATTGCAACTCATGACTTGAAATCGGGGGTTCAGGCCAAACCCGGATACCGTTGAAATCTTGCAGAAACAGTTTCCTGTGACAATTGAATATAACAGTGAGGCCGGGAGAAGACGGTGCTCGCCCTCTCTAGCATGCAGCAAAACACCTTGCCCATTTGTATAACCCTACAGGCAAAATTAAACAGCCCCAACAAGGATTGCTCCTCCTTCAGCCGTATCCTTGGGGACTGTAGCACCGCGCCGATCAACGACAGTCGTTTCCCAACCTTATCGGCAGGTAACCTACAAAGGCCTAGTCGAGTATCAGTTTCAATTCCAGATAAGACAGTCGATCCACTGGACCCTCTGTCTTATCATGCGCAACTGGAACCCCCAGAGAGTAAAACAGGGAAACCAGGGAGAATAGGATCTCTCCACAGGTTGCGGACTGACACGGGCCTATCACCAGGAAGTCATCCAAATAATGAGCGACCCGCGGGTGACCTGTCCCAGCCGCCAGACACCAGTGCAGAAAAGTACTGAAACACTCAAAGAATGAGCAAGATACACCATAGGAAGGCACTTATCCACATAAAACCTGTCCCCCATTTGAAATCCCATAAAAGGATGCAATGGAAGAAGCCTGAACGCGGACTCGATGTCCACCTTCGCTAACAGAGCCCCCCTTCCAAAGCTACGCACAAAGTCAAATGTAGATTCAAGTACTGATAAGACACACTGCAGTAATGTTGCGGGATAGCGTCATTTACTGACGCCCCAGAGGGGAATGATACATGTTGAATAAGGCGGAACTTCCCCGGTGCCTTCTTAGGAACCACCTCAATCGGAGATATCACCATACCCTTCAGAGGGGGTTCTGAAAAGGGGCCACACATCCGTCATAAAGCCACCTCCTTACCCACCTTCATGTCTAAAACCTCCGGAAACAAAAATGTAGACTTTAAATTACAAACCCAAGAGGTCCCCACGCACCACTCAATTGGCAAACGAAAACCCTGAAGATACCCTAAACGCAGAAACTCTGCTTCTGCCCGCCGTGGATATCTGTCTAGTCAACGGACGAGGCTTGAAAAAACTATTTGGGAAGATGCCCTACCGAGCTCCAGCGGGTGCGTAGATCCCTGCCCCACCCACTCTTGCCGGTCTGTCGCAGTCTCTGGCCGCGTGGGGCCCACTACAGAGCGAGCAGGTATGCCAGGCCTCAACATCCTTGAACCCAAATAGCAGATTCAGGTGGCCGTCGTTTTTTGACCTGAATTCCTCGTCATACACTAGCCAGATACCCAGGCGATATAGATAGACTGTAAGCTTGCGAGCAGGACCTTCTCACCTCTTTGTTTGTTTTACCCAGTTTGCTCCTTAGTTTACTATGTTTGTCCCCAATTGTAAAGCGCTACGGAATATGTTGGCGCTATATAAATAAATGATGATGATGATATAAGACATGCATCCCATGTATCATTTGAAGGTACTTCAGCACCTCCATGTACTGTCCAAGACGAGACTCAAGGTAACATGTCATAAACCAGTGTTGCTGCCACAGCTTTCTTGGCCTTTTTGGTAATGGTGAACATGTCCACGTACCCCCTTAAGAATCCTATGCCGCACTGAAGCGTGAACTCCTGTATATATGGCCGTATTCTCACAGCGCAGCATCTCGGATCCTGTGAGCCGGCTAGCCCTACTATGCACACGGTGCGCTCCTGCCCTATGCACACCCCTCTATGGAACAAAATATTTGCGCAGCAAATCAATCATCAATGTTGGAAGGCAGGCGCCAGAATCCTGACTAGTGCGATAACATTCTGACCAGACAGGCAATTCAACATCAACATTATCAACCACAGACTCACCCATTCTACGAGATGCCACAAGAGGAACCTGATATGGAAGCCAGGCCTCCTGCAGTAGCCCGGACCGGTAACTGCCGCTGCGAGAATACTGATCAGCATCCATTACCTGGTAAGCCATGTCATCTGCTGGGAAAGAGAGGTTAGTTTCATCCTCGTCAAACAAACACAGCGACGCTTGGCAATCCTCAATTGATGCAGCCAGAGAGCAGCTCCTGCCCCCCTGTGAGAACCGGGAACTGGATGCCCTGCTGCGCGAAACCACCATTGACTCAGCCTCCTGCGTCCCTATCCTGGGCACTCCCACCATCACAGCAGTGCCGCTGGGCCGAGGTATCCTACTGGGGTGCGTTATGACCCTGGCTGCAGCTACCACCCTTTCTTACACTTGCTGTCCACTGCTCTCACCATGCCCACCTTCTGAACAGGGTCGCCCTGAAGGCATGCTCTTCCCACTAAATAATTGCGCCTACTGGCACCTAGCACTGATGTCAGGCTCACTTGCGGGGTAGCGGCAGGCCTGATATCCATGGAGCCCAGTGTCTTCTACCATCCCCCTGCGTGATTCCGCAGTAACCTGCAAGGTGTCACCGAGACGCCAGGGAGGGAGTGAGTCCCCCTTCCCCTGTCATACCTTATGGGCGAATGCACATCAGTGTCAGCAGAGGGAGCCTGGGGAGGGGGAAGGACCCGCCTACCAGCACCCCTGTGTCCCATACTCCCACCAACAGCACTACTATCAGCATTTATGTTCCCTATGCAGTCAGATGAAGACCAGTAGAGGAAACTGGTGCCCTTGTGCGTCCCTTATTTCTGATCCTGGTGGCCGAATGTAGCCTGGGGGGGAGCACCTTCCTGGCTTGCTGGACTGCTGTCTCCCTTGAGGACGCGGGGGGAGGGACCGCCCCCCGATCTTCTGACTTGTCTGATGCCAGCCTGCAGCTGCGCTGTGGCCGGGACTCGTCTCAGTCCCGGGCACAAAATCCTATAATACAATATTTATATATAATCACACAGCTCTGCATAACCTGCAGGCTCACCAGAAATTGAGTTGTTGGTCTATTAATAAAAACACTACATAAGATTGCTTGTGGCCAGTATCTGAGGCTATTTTACGATTAAATATTACAAATATTCATTATAAGCCCTACCGTGCCCCAGGGAAGCCAGCCAGTGAAGTCATGCTGGGAGATATGCAAAGGAGGAGCTGTTGCGACCGCGCATGCGCAGCAGCTCCATTTCGCCGATGAGGAGTTGTACAGCAGCTGCGGCGCTGTCAAAGAAGCGTCCGCGGCGGTGCTGTATAGAGAAAATGTTTGGCATATTTAAAACAGGCAGTTTGACTGACACGCCTGGTGGCACCAAGCCAAGTGTCATAGGTTCACCATCACGGCTTTACTCCTTTTGTTAATCCTTAGTGATCCGACTTGATTATGTACCCACCCAAAGCTTTTAGTTTTCCCTCGGGCTTAATCCAGCCCTCAGTACTCAGTCTTCCCCATTTCTACACCATCCACTCTCCATCCCATTCTACAGCATCCATTCTCCCCCCATTTCTATAGCATCCACCCCCCACTTTCTATAGCATCCATTCCCCCCCTATTTTCTGTAGCCCTCCCTTTCTATAGCATCCACTCTTCCTCCCATTTTCCCTTAACCTCCCCACAACATCCAACCGTGGTGCTCCTTCTGCCCCACCTCGGGTGAAGAAGTTCGCTCACTTATTCTATCCTCTCCACCCTCCACCTATCCCCTCTCACCTCCTTCGCTCTCTCTCTTCCACTGCCTGCTCCTACCTCGCTCACCTCTTTAACCTTTCACTCTCCTCTGGAGTAGTCCCCTCCTCATTCAAACATGCTCTTATCTCTCCCATCAAAAAACCTAATCTTGACCCCACCTCCCCTGCTATCGCCCTATCTCACTTCTCCCCTATGCCTCCAAATTACTTGAGAGGATTGTCTACAGCCGCCTCACCAAACACCTCTCGGACTACTCCCTCCTCGACCCTCTCCAATCAGGCTTCCGCCCCCTCCACTCCACTGAAACTGCCCTGGCCAAAGTTACCAACGACCTCCTATTAGCCAAATCCAAGGGTCACTTCTCCCTACTCATCCTCCTCGACCTCTCTGCGGCCTTCGACACCATTGACCACCCCCTCCTGCTTCAAACTCTTCTCTCTCTTGGCCTTTCTGGTTCTGTCCTTGCCTGGTTCACCTCATACCTCGCAAACCACTCCTTCTCTGTATCCACGTCTGGCTCTTCCTCCACCCCCTCCCCTCTCCCTGTAGGAGTCCCTCAGGGCTCTGTTCTCGGCCCTCTTCTATTTTCGCTCTATACCTCCTCCCTTGGTGCTCTCATCTCCACCTTCGGTCTTCAGTATCACCTTTACGCTGACAACATCCAACTCTACATCTCCTCGCCCGATCTCTCCCGCTCCCTTCTCTCTCGTGTTTCCGACTGCCTCTCGGCCATCTCCTCCTGGATGTCCTTGCGCTTTCTCAAAATTAACATCTCTAAAACTGAAATCATTGTCTTTCCTCCCCGCAGGCTCCACTTCCACCATGACCTCTCTATCACTGTTAACAACACCTCCATCTCCTCTGTCACCCAACTTTGCTGCCTGGGCGTTACCTTCGACTCCTCTCTCTCCTTTACCCCCCACATTCAATCCTTTGCCCAAGCGTGTCGCTTTCAACTTCGCAACATTGCCTGCATCCGGCCTTTCCTCTCTCAGGATGCCACCAAAACTATCATTCACGCTCTCATTATCTCACGCCTCGACTACTGCAACCTCCTCCTCACCGGCCTCCCCCTCTCTCACCTAGCCCCCCTCCGCTCTATTCTGAACGCGGCTGCCAGACTTATCTTCCTCTCTCGCCGCTCCTCCTCCGCTTCCCCTCTCTGCCTTGCCCTACACTGGCTCCCCATCCTCTACACTGGCAGCGTTGTGACATCATGTCGCTGCCAGGAGCCGGGCAAATTTTAGAATGCGGTGCTGCTACATAGTTATGCAGGAGAGCATAGTTAAACAAGCCCTATCTATTGATCACAGGGACAATAGAGATTTTTTGTAAACCACCAACAAGTACTATTCGGATATTGCTGTATTTTAATCTATAGAGGACTTTGCTGACTTAATACAAAACAAGCTTTTTAATTGGTCAGAGATACTATTGAGACTAACCTTTACACAAAGCTAAAATTACTGGACTGGATGTATTAATTTCAATAAGTAGTTCACAAGACCATAATTTTGATTTCAGTGTATTGCTTTGCTTTACTATTTGCCACTTACACAGCATATTATTGTCATTATTGTTTGTGATAATACCGTATAGTACTGTTCTGACCAGAACTAGATTGCATCCTGCATTTTATTTGTGCACACAAAAAATTGATATTGATATAGTTTTAACCAATTATAAATCGGACTATTGCCATTTCAATTGAAATATTTTGCACCCACACATACCCATGTTCAGTGCCAAGGAGGTTTTGCTTTATAACTATTTCCACTGGATGGATTTGCTCTCTGGGCACTGGATTGTGGGGCTGTCTGACGTCTGCTTGGAGTGCTCAAGGAGTCTGTACAGTCAGATTAGCCTCATTTCTTTCAGCGGCTGGTGGTAAGCGACAGGGGCCTCCTGAGAGAGGGGAACCCGTAGCACATGCCCCCTCCCGCCACCCCTTAATTTGGCTCTTAAGCAGGGGGTCCTGGCAGGAGGAAATAATAAGATGGCTTGTGAGTGAAACGTATAGGGTTTAGAGTCCTGGAGGATGTGAGTAGTGGCAGAGATACGTGTGCCTAGGGCTAAGGTGAAAGTACCATTAAAAAGTAGACAGCCAGATAGGGGCAGGATAGAGAGGTGATAGGAAAGAGTAGTAGTTTAGGTGAGGGAGAAAAAAGGGCAGGTCCAAGAGCTCCAAGATGACATTTATTGTGCACAGATTTGGTTAATGTAAGGTGTGCAGGAGGGGAGAGAGGCTAAAGGAAAGGAGGTTGTGGTTGGAGAGAGGGAAAAGCAAACTTTAAAAGTTGGTGTTAGAATAGAGGCAGGGGAAGACAAGGTCAAGACAGGAAGAGGGGCAGAGAAGTTTGACAGTGGCAGAGTCAGTGTGGTTATCAATAGGAATACTGAGATTATTTAGGTTAAGGGGGGTATGAGGATACCGGGTTTAACGTAACCTTCTGGGCCGCACAGCTGGCCTACCCGGTACCTATCCAAGGTTCAACATCACCCAGGCAAATATCCGAAAATAACACAAATAAGTTTATTGAACAAAATGGTAGCACAAAACAGCAGTAAACAGATGTAAATAATAATAACTTGCAACAAATATCACTACACTACAGTCTGGCACAGACAACATACAGGGTATAATGAAAACACTTCACCCATATCCTTGTTACTTTCAGGGACTGCCGCCTCTCTCCTTTAAGACTACCAGCAAACGTAGTGGCCTTAAGTCACTGTCACTCCACTTTCAGCGGACATACAACTCCCCAAGACCTGGAGAGGTAGATCAGGGCACGGCAGTGCTCAAGGGACCGATTGTCCCTTTCTGGTCAGGGGCAGAGCTTAATACATCTCAACGCCAGCCTGACCTCAGCTATCACTCTTAAGTGAATGCCAATTTGTTGCCCTCTAGAGCTCTCTTTTAAACCCAGAAATCAGCAATTCCAGGACCAGCCTGATTGGTCCTTTGCTTTCTTTACCTTTTCACAGGTAAGCATACAAACCAGGAGATTGCAGATGAATCATTCCTGATTTAATTAGGAACAGATATTGTTAAGTGGCTATACAGGAAAGTTTGTTTAAACAGAGATCAGTATCCAGACACATTTACATTTAAATACACAATGCAGTCCTCTGCCATTAACATAGAGCTCTGTTCTAGGCATTTCCTTATGCTAGCACACACAGCACAGCTAAAGGAAGACAGGAAACCCCCTGGTGTGATGTTCATTCAGGACTGGTGGACAATAACCCTTTTGCCTAGACTGAAACAATGGCCTAGTCTGCATGCTAACTATACAGGCTAGCAGTTACTACAAAACAGAATATACACAAGCTTAAATATGACTGACAAATATTGGGAAACCAGAGGGCTAGAAAAAGTATATGTTTTGATAGTCCACACACAGTCACCTCATTACCTCACAGGGGGCTAGGTCAGTTGATAGAGAGTGAGAGTGTCAGGTAGCAAAGTTGTCAAGAAATTGTGAGACAAAATCAGAGGGATGGTAGATGATCTCAACACAAAGGTGGATAGAAGAGACAAATAGTGTTTATGTCAAAGGAGGGAAGGAGAGAAGGAGGTAGAGAGCTCATCCTTCACCTCAGGGGGACTTTGGGCTTAAGCTCCTCTTTGCAGTTCATGACTGAAGCAGAGCCGTCACAAGGGCGGTACGGGCGGGGCGACCGCCCAGGGCGCAAGACCTAGTGGGGCCGCAACAAATACCCGCCTGTTTTCATCCCCAATGAAGTGGCAATCTAGTCCTGCGTTGGCAGCACCACAGGACTACTTTGCCCATTGTAGACAACATAATGAGAGTGCCAGGCGATGAGGAGCCAGCACAGAAGGAAGAAGATGGCAGAAGAAGTAAGGTAAGTAAAATACTGCTGTGCTGGTGAGAAGAGGGGGCAGCAGAGGTCAGGAGTGAGGGCTGGAGAGAGGGCCGGTGTGAATGGGGGGGAAGCTGGTGAGAAGGAGTGAGGTGTCTGGTGAGGAGGGTGTCTGGAGAGAAGGAGTGAGGTGTCTGGTGAGAAGGGTGTCTGGAGAGGAGTGAGGTGTCGGGTGAGGAGGGTGTCTGGTGAGGAGTGAGGGATCTGGTGAGAAGGGTGTCTGGAGAGAAGGAGTGAGGTGTCTGGTGAGGAGGGTGTCTGGAGAGAAGGAGTGAGGTGTCGGGTGAGGAGGGTGTCTGGTGAGGAGTGAGGGATCTGGTGAGGAGTGAGGGATCTGGTGAGGAGGGTGTCTGGAGTGAATGGGTGGGTCTGGAGAGGAGGAGTGACGGTGTAATGTGCGTATTGTCGCTAACCAATAACGATTGTCGAACCTCGATTTGTGTTTCCAACGCACAAAGATTTATTCGCAATAAGTTGAAAAAAAATATGCTCAAGCGATGTAATAGTAAATACAGCCGTTACTTAACGCAGGCGCTCTGGATCCAGTGCAGTCATTCAATCCTGAAGTCTGGGGACAAGAAGTCTGCACTCTGGATCACAAGCTGCTACTTATATACACAATCAAGTACAGTAATACAATGAAGATGGTATGGCTTGCATCTATTGGTCCGGGTCTCAGGAATGTCCAAGGGGTCGTCAATCATTGGCTGGTTCATCCTAAGGAATCCAAAGGAGGGGGTCATCTCTGCAGGGGGTATGCTCTGCTCTTCCCGCCAGAATTCCTTACTCTTAAGTAGTTCATAATTCCCTATCATTCATAACTTGCGTATGCACTCTGCGATTCCCTCGCAGAGCGCACCAAACAGTAGGATATGTAACAAGGTTCATTATGATACCACTCATGATGTTATTCCTTTAACCCGTTCTGTGTATTTCACTAATATGCATGTAACTCTGATATAACATATAAATACTACTATATTTCGACATAACTGACTATGTGTTGCAACTACCAATAATGTGTACTATTTTATAAGTATGCGTGTTTGTGCAAATGTATGGTAAAAGACCAATTACTGTTGCTGCCACGTGTAGTGGATGCGTACGCCCTTTCACGCCGTAGCGTGCCCTTGTACGACATAGCGTACCGTACGCATCTTTTCAGACAAAGACAACCAAGTTTGCTAGACTTTAATTGAAATGACTTTATCCAATTTGCTGACTTCGACAGTTCCACCCTTTGATAGTGTAATAAACTATCACCCAATCACCGTTTCAAGTTCAGGATTATACAATACTTCTTCACAGATCATGATCTCGGTATCTGGTACCACCCTTTCAGTCTCTTTCTCAGTGTTACTCTTATGAGACCGTTTTCCACACTTCAACACAGTAGGAACACATTTGACAACTAAACCAATCGCTAAGATGACACCCAGTATAAGGAGAAGGAGCTTACCTACACTCGCAATCATTTCCTGTACCCACTCCCCCAGACCGGAGAACCATTTTGCTGGGTTCAACCATGAGAACCAACCCGCCACCTTTTCCCCGACCTCATATAACGAAGAATTATGGCTCTTTCGAAATTCCCATTTCAGCTGCAAAATTTCATCCATCTTCCGGTCTATAACCTCTTTAGGGTCTTCCGTATTATTAGTAATGTACGTGCAACATTTGACACCGAACTGGGTGGCCAGTGTCACACAGTACCCACCAGTAATAGAGGTGAGATAATTTAGTACCAGTCTATGTTGCACCAACTCCTTCTTGTACGCTTGTAGCTCCCTTCCAGTATACCTGAAAGTGTCATCATACATCTCGGTGATATTATCTATTAATTTAGCTAGGTCTTGGATATACTTAAAGTTTAATGTTCCCCGAGCGGTCCTGGTGAGATCTAGAGCAACCATAACTTGGAAACCAGCAGTTTCACTAATCAATTTTGTAGCTATGGGTTCCTCACCAGGAATCATATTTCTCTTGCCACGGTGTTCATACTGTGTGTGTATGTATGGTGGTGATGTAGTCTTGTGAATATCTACCATTTCTTCATGAGTAATAGTCATGATTTCAGGAACCAGTTTAGCTAAGAAACACAAGCCCTTGGAACTCGGAGTCACCCAGGAATAAGCTTTCCTCCCACAAACAAAATACACATCATCAGGGAGAACATAAGGAACAGTATGCCCATGAATTATATCACACAGAGTTTTGATAAAACTACCCATGCCTAGTGTCTCCATCTGCTCTAGACACGTGTCGGCATTAATGATATTTTCACATTTATCTGTAGAGACTTTTCCAATAGATACCTTCTTATGTTTGGTTATACGCCCTAACTTGTGACTTCCATCAGCATTCCTGCCTAGTAGTGACCTTGTGGGTCTCTCTCTAAAATGAGTGTGGCGAGCCATTGTCTGATCTGATAGGTCAGCCTCCCAATTCTCCAGGCGCTTTGCATGAGATATGTTTAGGCACAGCAACGATCTGCCTATGGAGTATTGTCGAAGCGTCAGACTAGGGGACCTAGTGTTATTGTACCTCCCTTCTATGGGCCTCCCACCCCTTAATTCGAGTACTTCGGATATGTTTAGCGGGAATGGCACTAGTCCTATGTTATGCTGCCCTTGAGGCACGTGAGAGCACACCCAACACTCAGTTTGGTTTAGCACCTTACCCACCAGGGAGTGATAATCTTCCAATGGATGCCCGCCTATATTCAGAGTACTGGGGGACTGGCATCGTTGGATGCATCTCTCGTCAACTAGGGAGTTGCAGAACTTGCAGATACAATACTCATCAGACAATAGCCCCTCACACTGCCTCCGAGTTCCTGAGCTAGCAGACCTTTTCATAACCCCTGGACCAAGTTTGATAATGGGCTGCTCAGGATATCCTATTAACTTTTCTTCGGCCTCCATTTCATCCGTATCACTCCCAGAACTCTCCTCCATCCTCCATTCTCCTTCACAAAAATAGAATGTCCTAGAAAAAGTAAAAACAAGGAAAATCCTGGAACAAAAGAAAAACAAAAACCGCCACTCCATCGCTGGAAAGATAGTTCTTGAGGCAACGTCTCTGGTTCAGGTGTCTTAACTGCAGGCTTTAGGTCTCCCGGAACAGGCTCACAAGTGACAGCTCTATGTCGTCGGTCTGAGTCTTGTCTTGCACTTTCTCCGGATTATGGACTCTCCTGCAGTGGGTGGAATGGACCCAAGTGTCTCTCTCTGCAACCTTCAGTGATGTAGTACTGGTCAGCAGCACTTGGTACGGGCCTTCCCAACGGTCTGTTAAACAACCTGAACGTAAGAAATTGCGGATCATAACATAGTCTCCAGGTTCAACATCATGACAGTTCGTTTCTGGCATACCAGGTGACAGCATTTTTAGTTTTTGTTGTTGTTGTTTCAGCTGTCTACTCATTCTTATAAGATATTGTACAGTCACTTCATTATTACACTTTAAGTCGTCTTGTGGACTCACGATCAAATGAGGTTGTCGTCCGAACAGTATCTCAAAGGGGGACAGATTAAGAGGAGGTCTAGGAGTGGTTCGAATGCTGTGGAGGACCAACGGCAAAGCCTCAGGCCATGCCAACCCAGTTTCAGCCATTATCTTACCTAGTTTGTTCTTGATAGTACCGTTTACTCTCTCCACCTTACCACTGGCTTGTGGTCGGTAAGGGGTGTGAAGTCTGCTACTGATTCCCATGAGTTTACACATATTTTGGAAGACATCACCAGTAAAATGGGTACCCCTATCACTTTCAATGATTCTAGGGATACCGAACCTACACACAAAGTCTTGTACAATTTTCTTTGCAGTGAACACAGCAGTATTAGTGGCTGCCGGATATGCTTCTACCCAACCGGAAAACACATCAATACACACTAACACATACTTCAGATTCCTGCACGGTGGTAGTTGGATATAGTCAATTTGTATTACCTGAAAAGGTCCGTCTGTAGGAGGGATGTGGGATGGCTCAGTTGGAATAGTTTTCCCAACATTTTTCCTCAAACAAGTAAGACATGACATTGCTTTCTTACCAGCTTGAGAGGAAAATCCGGGAGCACACCAGTATGCTCTCACCAGTTTGCACATACCTTCTTTACCCAGGTGAGTCAGGCCGTGTGCTGCTTCAGCCAGGCTTGGATAGTATGTTCGGGGAGCTACAGGCTTACCTTGTCCATCCCTCCAGAGTCCTGAGGACTCTTGACCACATCCCTTCGCCTTCCAGACCGCCTTCTCCTGCAGGGAACACAAATCTTGCATTTCAATTAATTTCTGCGTGTCTAATGTCTGAAAAACCATCATAGTCTCGGTCGATACAGTCATAGGTTGCCCTGCTGCCCATTTAGCAGCTTCGTCTGCCCTGTTGTTGCCCAATGACACTGGGTCTTCTTCAAAGGTATGGGCTTTGCACTTTATGACGGCTACTGTTCTGGGTAACTGTATCGCTGTCAGAAGTCCTTTTATGTGTTGTGAGTGTGCCACTGGTGTACCTGCTGCTGTCGTAAAGTTTCTAAGACGCCAAAGGGCCCCAAAATCATGCACTACCCCGAAGGCGTACCTAGAGTCAGTATATATGTTGGCTGATTTACCCTCTGCCAATTCACACGCTCTCCTTAGTGCTACTAGTTCCGCCACCTGGGCTGAGTGAGGTGGACCAAGGGGTTCAGCTTCTACCACATCCTGATCGTCTACAACAGCGTAACCAGTACATAGCTCTCCTGTCTCTGTCTGTCTATGGCAACTTCCGTCTGTATAAAACGTAAAATCTACATTTTCTAAGGGGGTGTCACATATGTCGGGCCTTGCAGTAAAGGTCTGATTCAGGTGTTCCATACAGTCATGCGTGTCAGTATTCTTGCCTAACTCATCATCAACCAGGGTCTCCTCACCTCCCACCCTTTGTGTCTCTTGAGACACATACGGAAGGTATGTAGCTGGATTTAGGGTGCTACATCGTTTGATGGTGATGTTTGAGGGTGCCATCAGGGCTAGTTCCCACTTTGTGAATCTAGCTGAAGAAACATGTCTGGTTTGGGCTGAATTTAACAGAGCTGATACAGCATGGGGTGTATAGATGGTTGAATTATGTCCTAATACTACATCCTCGCTCTTACTTACTAGAAGGGCCGTTGCTGCTACACTTCTGAGACATGTTGGGAGTGACCTTGCCACATTGTCTAATTGTGCACTGTAGTATGCTACCGGTCTGCTAGCGTCACCATGTTTCTGTGTGAGGACACCTGCTGCACAGCCATCAGCTTCTGTACAAAATAGTTCAAAAGGCTTTTCATAATCAGGTATTCCCAATGCAGGTGCTCTTGTCAGACTATCTTTAAGATTAAAGAACGCTTGCTCCGACTCTTCTGTGTGTATGACACGTTCTGGTTTTGAGGAAGAGACTAGCTCCTGCAATGGTAATGCCAGAATAGAAAAACCTGGGATCCAGGACCTACAGTATCCACACATCCCCAAGAAAGTACGAATCTGCTTCTGGCTCTGCGGCAGGGTCATGTGTTGTATGGCCTCAATTCTGTCGGTTGTCAGGTGTCTTAGCCCCTTAGTGAGGCAGTGTCCTAAGTATTTGACCTTAGTCTGACATGGCTGTAATTTATCCTTTGCCACCTTGTGCCCTGTTTGTGAAAGATGAAGCAACAACAATTTAGTATCATGTAAACATGACATAAAAGAATCAGAGCACAACAACAAATCGTCCACATATTGAATTAGAACAGACCCATTGTGGGGTTGAAAGGATTGCAAACAGTCATGTAAGGCTTGGGAGAAAATACTGGGGCTGTCAATGAACCCCTGGGGTAGTCTGGTCCATGTGTATTGCACTCCCCTGTAGGAGAATGCAAAAAGGTATTGGCAGTCAGGGTGAAGAGGGACTGAAAAGAAAGCAGAACATAGATCAATGACAGTAAAATGACTGGCAGACGGTGGAATCTGCATGAGGATGACAGCTGGATTCGGCACTACGGGGAATTGGCTCTCAACAACTTTGTTAATTCCCCTTAAGTCCTGGACTAATCTATAGCCCCTCCCCCCACTCTTCTTCACAGGGAAAATGGGACTATTTGCTGTACTGGCTGTACGAATTAAAATCCCTTGTTGTAACAGCCTCTCAATAACAGGATATACCCCTAGTTCCACCTCCGGTTTTAATGGATTGTCACTCACCGGACTGTGAGTGCTTCTTCCCGGACATTTAGGAACCGTGGCCGTCCTCCATCCTGAGGGACTGCGCATGCGCAGCCCTTTCTATACCTCCAGTGTATGTTCCTTTAACTTAATTGGCAGATCAGGCAACCTCCCTATATTAAGCACCTGTGGTCATCACCACATTGCCTGATCTTGGAGTCTCATTCCCCATGAGTCTCTGAAGGTGTTCCTGTGTTTCCTTGTTTATTCAGCCCTGCTGATTCCTGTGGTTTCCAAACCACTTCTACCTCTGTGGTTTCCAAACCACTTCTGCTACTGTGGTTCCCATACCACTTCTACCATCTACTGTATCATCGTGACTGTGAGCTGATTCCTATCCGCTGCCTCCGTGCACTACAGTCTTCTAACCACTTCAACTCTACCATGTATCATTGGGACTGTTAGCTGATGCCTATCCGCTGCCTCCGTGCACTACAGTCTTTCATTCACATCCACTCACCTGTTCATGATTGTGACTGCCAGCTGATTCCTATCCGCTGCCTCCGTGCACTACAGTCTTCAACCTGCAACCCGTCTGTGTTTCATCGTGACTGTTTAGCTGATTCCTATCCGCTGCCTCCGTGCACTACAGTCTTCAACCTGCAACCCGTCTGTGTTTCATCGTGACTGTTTAGCTGATTCCTATCCGCTGCCTCCGTGCACTACAGTCTTCAACCTGCAACTCGTCTGTGTTTCATCATCGTGACTGTTTGGCTGATTCCTATCCGCTGCCTCTGTGCGCTTCAGTCTTCAGTCCTTGTCAACGCTCCCGTGTTTCCTTGAGTCTGCCTCCACTATTGCTACCCGCTATTCTCCGTGATCAACAGTGCCTGTTCAACTCTGCTCTCCCGTGTCCCATCGTTACTGCACCTGCTGGTTGCTATTGGCTACCTCCGTGTTCCCGCAGAGACCCGCTGCTGCTACTCCTCAGCACTACTCATCCATCTACTGCTGATCCGCTCTCCACGCTTTCCTGTGTTCCCTGCTGGTCTACCTACCCGTGCGCTGCACCTACTAGACCACCGCTTCACCCATCCAGGGACTTCGCATCCTGCCGGCCTCCTGCCGTTCAGGTATCTCTGCACTCCTGTCTGACTGCCTCCTGAACCACGGTATGCATACTTCTCATTGACTGTGCTGTGTATTGCATACCTTGCTGGACTGTGTTGGTTCTCCTCTGGAGTGTGCTATCCGCTGAGTCTATTGCCATCATTGACTGTGTTATCTTATGCTGGACTACTTCAAGAGACTTTCTATATTGGCAGTATTGTTCAGTCATCTATACATTTATATTGTGCATATCACTGTGGTTCAAAGTCAAGGTGCCCGTGTATATATTGTGTTGCAGTCTCTCCCCGTGCACCTCCTCACATATATATTCAGTGGTACAACTTGCTAGTGGCAGACCACTGACCCCTGTTTACAGTTTCACCTGTTCCAGTATCCTCTCACATAGCAGTGGTACAACTTGCTAACGCAGACCACGGACTCCCCGGATACCTCCACTTGGATTCCATTCCTTCACTCAGACAGCGGTACAACTTGCTATCCGCAGACCGCTGACTCTCATCACCTCCTCGTTTCTGTTGGACATTCCTCCTCACTATAGCAGTGGTACAACTTGCTACCGCAGACCACTGACTACCTTCACGTGTCCTTTGTCCATACAGTTCCTCGTGTATTACTACCTCCATATTGCCAGTGCTGCTAGTCATAGACTTTCCTGAGCATCTCATCATCTGCTATTTCCTGTTCCGTGATCACCCTGCTACCAGAGTACCATATTACCACCTATACTGCTCTGGTAAGCCTATCACCTGGTGATCCCTGGGTAAAGACTCCTAGTGCCCGTGACATGGATACTGTGGGATTTTTGGAGCTATCCTACCACTTTTTAGATTGACCATGACAGGGGCTACGTTTGCCATCAGTCCAGTGTCCTGTCCATCTCTGGTCCATAGGGAACCTGGTATTTCCAGCAACATCCCCTTTACTTGAGATGGACTTTGTTCTATAACAGGAGAGTGTAACATTAACCTTGGAGGGGTGTCCAATATGTCCTGTACCTCATGTGCAACCTTCTCGGGTATATCTAGGAACACACCATCTGAAGTACAGTATATGACACATCCCATTTTACATAACAAGTCTCTCCCTAGCAAGTTAGTAGGAGCCGCTGCAGCCAAGAGAAACGAATGCTTAGTATGCAGAGGCCCGATAGTAACTTCGGCGGGTTTAGTTAGAGGATAATGTAACACTTTTCCCGTCACCCCCATAGCTGGAATAGTTTTGCTGGTCACCTGTAGATTGAAAGGAGAGGTTATCACAGATCGGGCCGCCCCTGTATCTACAAGAAAAGTTTGTTTCCTGCCAGCTATGTCAACTATCATTGTTGGTTCTTCACTCTGACTCTCAGTTAACCTCACTGGCTGTAGACTACAGGTATGACCTGACCCCTAGCGCTGACTATTGATTTCCCGCGCAGCATTTGCTGCCGTAATATGCGCGGGTAGATGTGAGTCTTCTAGTCTATGTGAATCCTTTCTTGGAGGATATCTATGTGACCCACCCCTATGTGTATTGGGTCTTTCTTTATTACAATCTCTCTTGTAATGTCCTTCCTCGTTACAGTTGAAACACCTGATCACTTTAGGTTTCCTGTTATATGGGTTGTATGCTGGTGGTCGTGTATGCACCCCTTCTAGAGCCTGTATACTTACCGTCATTAACCTATCACTTTTCTCTTCCCTTTTTCTAAAAAGGTTCTTGTCATGCTCCACAGCAGACTCCCTAAGGAAGTCTACCGTGACGCCTCTCCAATTAGGTAATGTGGTTTGTACTCTCGTCTTTAAATTTTCCCTAAGGCCATCCATCAGTACCCCTACAGCTACCTCTCTGTGATGTGGGTCCTCACTTATGTTGGATATCCCAGTAAATCGTGCAATCGCTGTTATAGCTCTAGCAAAGTAATCTGAGGCAGTTTCACTATCCTTTTGTTTAATGGTGAAAATCTTACTCCAATTTACTACTACTGGAAAACAGATGGCTAAGTGTTTGACAATTTGTTCTATATTCCGTTGGTTAATCTCATCAGTCAGGGTGTCATCTTCCTCCAACAAACAATCTCCAATAAATTTTTGTATGTTAGTATTGGGAGGAAGACACGCCCTCAACACTACCCGCCAATCCTTACTGGTTGGTTCATGAGCATTCCCTAAGTCTTTAACAAATTTCTGACATTTAGCTAACTCTTTTCTAGGATCTGGGAATTCAGTCATAATGGAACGTAATTCTGATCTAGTCCAGGGACAATGCATTGTAACATTTCTTAAAGGAACTACACCATCCTTATCCGGTTTCCCATTGGGAACTGATATTGTGCGGACCGGGAACACACCCTCTGGTACACTAACTTCAGGGGACGCTACAGGATTTACAGGCCCTAGATTTAGAACACTTTCACTCCTAGTGATCACGCTACTCTCACCTATCTCAGCCATTTTCTCATACTTGCGTTGAGCCTCTAGTACATTAACAGCATGGGCAATGGCCGAAATCACAGTGGGTTCATCTTCGTTTTCAGATACACTTGATTGAAACTGATTTAAAACAGGGTACAACTTAGTAATTTTTCTATTTTCAGTTTTAACAACGGCTGTACTTACCCCTCCCGCCACATAAGGTGGCGGGGGCGCGCTTGCGCTGAGTTCGCCACGCTTCTCAATGGTTACATCCGCCTTGCGCGCGCTTTTCGCCACGCCTATTTCCGGTTTGCATTCGCTGCTCTGCAACGTGTTACCTTCCATTTGCCACAATTTTAAACAATCATTATGTCTATTTCTCTTTTTCGTTGACTTGATCAACCATATTCTATCTTTTACAGTATTCAGTACCTCTGCATTAAAACTCCCTATTGTTGGGAAAGGCCTATCACAAGCTTTGGTCATCCCGACCCACGTGTCACAATACACAGTTGCATATGCACCATACTTCTTACACATGAGAAACCTCGCTGAACCAATAGGGCCTTCCTTAGGCAGTACACTGACCATCTCTAGCGTATGCTTAGCACCCATGTTGAACAATATACCTTCTACCCGGAACACAGACACACCGCAATGCTCTGTTCCTTCCGGCCAAATGTGAAACACAGACACACCGCAATGCTCTGTTCTTTCCACCTAATAATTTCAACTCTGTTGCTATACTCACCGCTAGAGATCTATAATCCTCGGTGAACGTATTTCCTTTAGCCGCGCTCACTCGCTTTTCCCTAATACAGAAATATCACTGTGGGCCCCAAGGGCTATCAGCTCCTCGATACCCTGGCTAAACCACAAAATCTGCTGAGTTTATTATCGCTGGGAGCGCAAAGTCGATACAATCAACCTGCCTTTCCAGTATAATTCCTCCTAGCTGCTTCACCAATTCGCACTAACGGTGCGACCGGATCGCACTGCCTACCAATACTAATTATTAGCAAACCTTGCGATCTATTGGTAGCGCTTTGCGAAAACCCAGTTTTCGCATTCGGTATACCTGCCCTGTATACCGTCCTTCAGTTGGGCAATCCGCCTCGTCAGACAGCAACTGAGCACCTCAACAATAAAACAGTGTATCTACGTTACAACATCACACACTATACACCTTTTCTGCGCAGAAAATCAAAAGTTCCCAACAATAGTAATAATGTCTCAGAGGCTTTCACAAGTAATTATACTATGCATGTATAATAACTATCAACACGATTGTTTAACCACGTGGCAAGTTTACCGGAAGTTCGCGTACGCACAGCAGGAAGTACACATACGCTAAACAATGCAATACAGTTAAAACGCACAATGACAGAAAAAAGAAACAGTTTTCTCTTTTGTCCCTAGGTTCTAGTTAGCGTGCCCTAGATAATGCAAAACGGACATTCGGTTTCACAACACAGAGTAAAATTCAGGTTTTGAACACCATGCGTTCTTACCCGTTTATGACGCGTCTCCACCCTTTGTTGAGGAACCGAAATCCGTTGGTCTTGCGTATCATCGGCAACGAAACCTCCAAAGCTCACGAGCCCCCAAATTGTAATGTGCGTATTGTCGCTAACCAATAACGATTGTCGAACCTCGATTTGTGTTTCCAACGCACAAAGATTTTTTCGCAATAAGTTGAAAAAAAATATGCTCAAGCGATGTAATAGTAAATACAGCCGTTACTTAACGCAGGCGCTCTGGATCCAGTGCAGTCATTCAATCCTGAAGTCTGGGGACAAGAAGTCTGCACTCTGGATCACAAGCTGCTGCTTATATACACAATCAAGTACAGTAATACAATGAAGATGGTATGGCTTGCATCTATTGGTCCGGGTCTCAGGAATGTCCAAGGGGTCGTCAATCATTGGCTGGTTCATCCTAAGGAATCCAAAGGAGGGGGTCATCTCTGCAGGGGGTATGCTCTGCTCTTCCCGCCAGAATTCCTTACTCTTAAGTAGTTCATAATTCCCTATCATTCATAACTTGCGTATGCACTCTGCGATTCCCTCGCAGAGCGCACCAAACAGTAGGATATGTAACAAGGTTCATTATGATACCACTCATGATGTTATTCCTTTAACCCGTTCTGTGTATTTCACTAATATGCATGTAACTCTGATATAACATATAAATACTACTATATTTCGACATAACTGACTATGTGTTGCAACTACCAATAATGTGTACTATTTTATAAGTATGCGTGTTTGTGCAAATGTATGGTAAAAGACCAATTACTGTTGCTGCCACGTGTAGTGGATGCGTACGCCCTTTCACGCCGTAGCGTGCCCTTGTACGACATAGCGTACCGTACGCATCTTTTCAGACAAAGACAACCAAGTTTGCTAGACTTTAATTGAAATGACTTTATCCAATTTGCTGACTTCGACAACGGGTCTGGTTAGAAGGGAGTGTGGAGGTGGAGGGGGAGGGTCTGGAGAGAATAGAGGGAGATGCAGGGGTTTGGAGTACATAATATATAATGCATAGTATGATACCATAAGTAATGTAAAAAAATCAGTAAAATATTAATTATATAATAATAATTACTATTAAATATGGTGAAATTTGTAAGCCATAATTTTATTTTGTGGCTGGTGGGGTAAATAGGCATTTGTATTAAATGGAAATATTAATAATTTTATGTCGGGGCTGGTGACAGTCTGTTTGTTAAATATGGAGGCTTTTAATTTAATGTTGGGTATGGTGAGGAATAATTTGGGTTATTAAATAGGGATGTTATTAATTTAATGGTGGAAGCTGGTGAGAGGTGAAGTATGTCTATTAATTAGATGGGAATGCTACTAATTTAATGTATAGGCTGTTGCGTGGGGTATGTCTGTTTATTAAATGGGAATGTTATTAATTTAATGTCGGGACTGGGGGAGGCTTATTTATGAAACATGGGTGCTGTTAATTTGATGTCGGGGCTATATGGAGGGAAATAGACATTAACTGTAAATGCTATTAATTACATTCTGGAGCTGATTGGGAGGAAGGAGGCTTGTTTTTAAACAGATAAAGCTAATGATTTAATGACTGACTGGTTGTGGGGAGGGAGACCAGGGCCGGCGCCACCATTAGGCAGCTGCCTAGGGTGCCGGCCTCTGGGGGGCGGCACTGCAGCCGAGGAGACTATTAATAAAACAATTAATAGTATGTTAAGTTTAAGCGGGCGGCACGATCGCCCAGGGCGGATTGTCCGCCCGCAATATAGTGCTCCTGCTGCAGACCTAAGCGGTGCTGCTATTGTGCAGCACCACATTTTGAAATGTGCCCGGCGCCTGGCGCTACGGACACTGAGTGAATAATAGAGCCCTGCTCGTGACAGTTCAGAGTATACACCCTTTAAGCAACGAAAACATATTAACCACAATTGAAAACAATAGTATAGTAAACTCTGCAATATTGCAAAATAGTATACTATCTGGGATAAACATAAGGTTCTTACTGCACATTTATATCAAAATGTGAATGACCAGCTACCGCGACAAGGAGACATTATACAGATGGGTCACCTGAATGAGTTCATCTTGCCAAGGTAAATGGTCACCCACAATCTCATCAAAATGTGCAGTAGAAATGTAATATTTATTCTAAGTACGATATTGCAGAGTTTACTACATATATATTTCCTATATGATTAGTATGTTTTAGTGTATAAACTTGGATTGTGGACCAAATCCCTCCTGTCTTTCCTCACAGTTATAGTTTATATTAGCCAGTTTAATGTGTTTTACATAATTAATTACACAACTGTAATTAATTTGCGCTAATACTCTGATTTATCCATGTTAAAAACTATATTAGTATAACTGTTTCTTAAATGTAATTTTATAAAACCAAAAAATGCTACATTTTCGTAATTATAGTACGTTTTGCAGAAGCGATGAAGAGACATTGTTTCTTAAAAATAAACCCCACAGAAATGAGCATGTAAGCAGTTTTTTTGTGAAATTCCTCTCATATAAAAGTAAAGGCATACTGCCACATGCAGCGCCTCACTTGGATGTGCCTGAAGACTTGGAGCTTGACTACCCTACGTTTCTCTCCTACAATGGGACCTTGAGCTTGTTTGGAGGTTCTAGCAGGGGAGCGCAGCTACTCGTATACCCTTGACCGAAGATCGGTGCTTCTCTACCGGGGATGGCCATCCTCTTCGACCGAGCGCGCAGCTTCGGGAGGGACGCACATGAAGCGGTGAGGGAGGAAGGGGACACCCGCCTAGCCAGCCAGATCAGCCGAATCAACCCTAGCGATCAATGGGGTGACAGATGTCGCAGCCAGATCGCCCTCACATCCGAATGCAAAGGGAACTCATGTTCTATTTATGTAACCTGTATAACTCTACTTTCTATATTAAAGTGACATAATAATAATAGTATTTAACTAAAAGATAAACCGAAGCGTACCTATTGCAAACATGTTAGCAATCTTGAATTACACATGATAGAATTCGGTTTTTTATTAGTTTTCATCTCTGAAATCTACATTTTACGCATTGGGGCGAATATTTAAAACTGTTCTCCTACCATTGGTAAATGCAAAACAACTCTTAACCATTGGTCAATGCAAATTTAGCCTCACTCTCTGGTATAACGCAATGCTGAGGCTGCAATTCGATTGGTTTACCAACCGCTCACTCCCTCCCTCCCTCCCTCCATTCTGTTCTAGACTAGGCGGGCGCTCGTGCAAGTCACGTGTCTCGGCGAGGGCGCGGGTTACTTGCAGTCAGTAAGGTCGCTGTGAGCGCTCTGCTGTAGTCACCGTGCTTGATTCGTGTTGAAGTTCTTACGTCCTCCACTGTTCTGTGCATGACTGCTCTCTCAGAGTCCTTCATCAACTTTAATTTATGTAGCGTGCTCATTATTATTGCTAGTAATAGCAGTTTGTAGCTGAAGTAGATATGTTTTATATATTTTGCACAGATATCCTTCACAAACAACAGGAGGGGTACATATCTTAAATAAGATATTTAGGAAATAAACATATAATACCACTATAAATATCTAAAACACAATATGACCTATCAGTTCAAATATGACTCAACTTGGTACAAAGTGTAGAGTGATAACATTAACCCTGTGGTGTGTCAGACGTTTAGGAACATTTTATTAAACAGATGTGTGGATTCCAAAACATTTTATTGCTGTAGCTTTCTGGCATTGGGTTCAACATTGTGCTCCAAAATCCAGATTTTATGGTGACATCCACACGTTTAATACACACAGTGCCAGATGCAGCACAGCAACCCCAAAACATCACTGAGCCTCCTCCATGTTTGACTGCAAGTAACGTGTTATTTTCATTTTGCTTTCTGTAAACATGGATGATGTGCTTTATCAAAAAGCTCTATTTTGGTCTCATCTGTTTTCAGGACACTTCCAGAAGGAACTTGGCTTCTTCAGTTGTGTTTTGGCAAACTCTAGTTGCCTTTCTTATGTCTCTCTCTCTAAGCAGTTGGGCCCTCCTGGGATAGACAACTTGTGGAGTGAGCCTGGAGGGCTCGAGGAGTGGGGGGCAACGGACATCATTAGGGGAGTCATGTGAATTGTCAGACTCTGCTAGAGAAAGACTAAGGGGCATATTCAATTATGTGTGGAGTGTCTCCAAAACAGGCGCAAAGGCACTCTGCGTTAACGCAGCATTGCAGATTTCCTTTCGTCCCCAATACCGTTGCAAAGGGAAATCCACAATTTTATGGTACCGTATTACCATAGAAACTGTTCATCTGAACATCGCGGCTAATTGAATATGCCCCTAAATATGTGTTTGGTATATGGACACCATAAGATACACAAATAGAGCCTTTTGTGATCAGGGCCGGTTACTATACAACAAACAGTTCATACTAAAGAGGTCCTGTCTATGATGTGGTAATCTGTATATTAGCCTCTGGAAGAGGTTGGGTAGGCAATTGTGATCTCTAGGACCTGGTGACACTCCAGGCACAAGTGAGGTACTAGCTGCAACAAGAAGGGGATAGTGCTAGCAGTTTATGTCAGCTTCAGATATATGGAATATACCACTTGCCGAGTGCTTTAAGAGAGTAAGGCAAGGCAGACATGGTAAATCTGTGGCAAAAGGGCATGTCATTGCAGGAAATAGATTCAAAGAGCACCTGGTTTATGGGATATCCAGAAAGGAAGGCAGCTTTATTGCTGGAAAAAGGGTTTGAGAAGGGTTTTCTGATTCCCTACAGGGAACCTAGAGTTAAACGTAAACAGGAATCTGAAAGCAATTAGTGATTACTTTGAGGTGATCAGGGAGAAGTTAATGAAAGAAGTGGTATTGGGGAAAGTGGCCGGCCTCTGTAAGCGATTATTTTAAGAATTGCAAGTCTCTTTGCTGGGAGTGCTCCTTAAAAAGGAACCTGGGAAATTTCAGCTGATCCATTATCTATCCTATCTAAAATGGGATGCTGTGAATAAGGAGATTAATGAGGAGGTATGCTTGGTGTCCTACATCTCATTTGATGTGGCTATCTGATGACTGGGGTAGTGTCTGCTTTTCATTTGCTCCTAATTCATACAGAATTTTTAATCTGCTTGGGTGTGTATGGCAAGAAATAATCTATATGTACAAATGTCTGCCTGTGGAGTGTTCAATTTCGTGCCTTTTTTGCGGCTTTCAAACAGAGTTTCAGTCAGTCAACTGTTATCTGGATGACTTTCTGTTCATGAGCCCAAGGGATTCTTCCATATGTGTAGTATTCCTCAGTTCAATGGAGCACCTGGCAAGGTATTTTGGTGTGCAGCATATGCAGGATAAGACATAGCACCCACATTCTTCCATGAAGTTTTTGGTTATAGATATTGATTCCATGCAAATGGAATGCATGCTGTCACTGGACAAATTAGTGACTTTAAAGGCATAGGTAAATGTATGTGTATGTACGGCGTAAAGTTAGTTTGTGTCAGCTGCCTTCACTTAAATTTTGCAATCAGGATCATCCCTATGGGAGGGATCTTTAGCCTGAGGAAGGTGAAAAGACAGTAGGGGGGTGTGGCTTGGCATCCAAGATGGTCGGTCAGCCCTTTTAATTGCTTCGTTCAGGGTTACCCTTCCACCTAGGACATCCAACTCGCATTTGTGCCCAACCGAGCATAAACACCCTCATCGGGTAGAGGAGCCAGTATATTACACCCGGCAGTGATCATCTGGTGATTTGCGGTCCCTGGAGGCGTACAATCAACGTTATTGTGCAACACTACGATTTTGGCGCAAACCCAGCTAGCCAACCCGGTGGGCGTCCCAGCTTTGAGTGCTAGCCTGAACTCCGAGGAGCCCCTCCTAGACTGTGCTGCCACTGTGGACTTGTATCAGAGGAGAGACGCGGTGTCCAACATAGACTCTGCATCCGTGGGCACCTGTATCCTGCTCGTGTTTGCCTACACTTACCTGACAGAGCAGTCAGCATCCCCTGCTGTACTCCTTGGAGATGCGACTCTGCACCCATTCAGACTGCCGAACGCTGCGGCTGGAAAGAGGCCCTGGACACTGCCGGCAATTAATCTCTGCTGAACAGCGTCAACAGGTTAGTGTCTTTCCCTGCACTAGGAGGCTAGACAAGACACCCGCACACTGGCTATCAGACTCAGCACACCACTCCACCACCACCATCAGTGCTGGGGGCAGGACAGTCCATAATACAGCCACAATATTCCTCTTTATTTGGCCCACTAGAGTCTGCTTATAAATTTCTGCCTTATGGTTCATGTTTGCTGCACTGCTTGCTGTGTAGCTGAGAGACATGCTGGCAATATAACCCTATATAATTACTTTATCTCTACACAATATGTTACCTGCCTCACTTTCTGTGGGCTCATCAAACACCTACAGAACTCTCGGCTATTCTTTGGTCACTCATACCCAATAGATATGATACTTGCTGGTCCTATAGTTCACCACCAGAGGGAGCTCCAACATTAACCTACTCTACTAGCGTATTACATTCCCTCTGTATAATCTGAGTGTTCCAATGGGGGAATTTGGTTACTTCCTCTGCCTCATTAGCACCTCTTCACTAAGAGCAATCCCATGCTATCCCTCTGATGTTTATCTGACACAGACAAGTGGGCATAGCCATGCCGTTCTACCCATACCTGGATGATAGAATAACAATGTTGTAAGGCTTTAACCTGTCCGGTGCGTGGAACATTCACTATCGGAACATTCTATGTTTCCCAAACTTACTGTGCTCACCTCTATTCTCTCTCTGCTCTGTATGTAGAATGTCTAAGAACAAGAAGCCTGAATCCCAGTCACTTGTAAAATACCTTACTTCGAGCCGCTCCACCTCTACCAAACAGCCGATTTCACCCTCTCTGCCCGGTAGTGACTCTAAAACTAATTCTGCGGTGGATGGTCCATCTGCTCACTCCACCAATGCGAACATTGCCGCTCTTATCTCTGAAATGAGAAACATTAAACAGATGAGGTGTCCAAAACCATGTCCAACCTCTCTTCAGAAGTGGCAGACATAGGCAATTGAGTTGATACACTTGAGCGTTCTCAAGGCGAAATTATCCAATTCCCAAAATTTTCGGAACAAGAATTTGCTTCTATACGTAACAGCCTCCAGTCTCTGGCTGACAACAGAAGGTCGCTGAAAACAGAGGCAGACGCAATAACCTTCGAATACGTAATATCCGGGGAGACTGTTGTAGGGCCACAACTTGAGGACTATCTTCGTCTTTTTCGTATGATGGCCCCCTCCACCTCCGAAGACCTGCTCCTGTTAGACTGAGCCCATCGGGCGCTTCTCCGATCGCAGGACGCTGATTCCCCAAAAGTAGTCATCCTCTGCCTACACTATTATAAGGCGAAAGAACAAATTCTCCGTGAGGCTAGAAAGCAACCTGTGATCTCAATAGATGGAGTCACGGTCCTCTTGTTCCAAGAACTGGCCCCTTCTACTCTGCTCAAGCAGCGGGAGATGAAAGACGTAACTCAGGCTCTCAGAGATCACAACATAAAATACAGATGGGGATTCCCTTTTGCCCTCCAGGTCCAGAGAGAGGGAAGAATACTATCTGCTAAATCCTTAGAAGAGGCTTGCTCTATGCTTCAGAAACTGAATCTCCCACTGCCCGCCTCACTTCCATTAGCGCGTCCCTATCACGGGCACTAGGAATCTCAACCCAATTCCTGCCAATAGTTGTTTTACTCAACAGAGGCGCGGAGTCTAACGTAGCGGCTGGTCTTCTCCAGGAACCCCCGCAAGAGGGTATGGGTTTAGCGGCTTCCGCTGCGCAGGTCGCAGCCCTCGAGAGAGTATGGCAGGATCAATGGACGTTCAGCTACTCGAGGAGATGGTCTGCGGGTAGAGCAGATTAGGTAACAGGAGATGCTGGGATGATCTACGGACTGCAGGTTATTACCACTGGATTGGCGGAGATGTTTCTGCGGACAGCAGGAAAGGTAACGGGAGATGCTGAGAAGGTCTGCAGACTGCAGGTTATTACCACTGGATAGGTGGAGAAGTTCTGTGGATAGCAGGTGGGGTAACAGGAGATGCAGAGATGCTCTGCGGGTTGCAGGTTATTACCATCGGAGCGGTGGAGATGTTCTGTGGGCAGCAGGTGAAGTATCAGGAGATGCTGAGATGCTCTGCGGTTGTAGGTTATTACCACCGAAGTGGTGGAGATGTTATGCAAACAGCAGGTGAGGTAGCAGGAGACGCTGAGATGAACTGCAGTCTGCAGGTTATTACCACAGGAGTGGTGGAGATGTTATCTGAACAGCAGGTGAGGTAACAGGAGATGCTGAGATGAACTGCAGTCTGCAGGTTATTACCACAGGAGTGGTGGAGATGTTATCTGGACAGCAGGTGAGGTAACCGGAGATGCTGAGATGAACTGCAGTCTGCAGGTTATTACCACAGGAGTGGTGGAGATGTTATCTGAACAGTAGGTGAGGTAACAGGAGACGCTGAGATGAACTGCAATCTGCAGGTTATTACCACCGGAGTGGTGGAGAGGTTATCCGGACAGCAGGTAAGGTAACAGGAGACGCTGACATGAACTGCGGTCTGCAGGTTATTACCACCGGAGTGGTGGAGAGGTTATCCGGAGAGCAGGTAAGGTAACAGGAGACGCTGAGATGAACTGCAGTCTGCAGGTTATTACCACAGGAGTGGTGGAGATGTTATCTGAACAGCAGGTGAGGTAACAGGAGACGCTGAGATGAACTGCAGTCTGCAGGTTATTACCACAGGAGTGGTGGAGATGTTATCTGGACAGCAGGTGAGGTAACCGGAGATGCTGAGATGAACTGCAGTCTGCAGGTTATTACCACAGGAGTGGTGGAGATGTTATCTGAACAGTAGGTGAGGTAACAGGAGACGCTGAGATGAACTGCAATCTGCAGGTTATTACCACCGGAGTGGTGGAGAGGTTATCCGGACAGCAGGTAAGGTAACAGGAGACGCTGACATGAACTGCGGTCTGCAGGTTATTACCACCGGAGTGGTGGAGAGGTTATCCGGAGAGCAGGTAAGGTAACAGGAGACGCTGAGAAGGACTGCAGGTAAGGTAACCAGGAGGTGTATGAACCACAGCTGCCTCAGCAGAGTGAGGACCAAGAACAGGCACTGGGAGTAGGTCGAGGGTGCCTTAAATAGGGAGAGGCTGTCAGTGGGCCAATGAGGAGCGAGGGAAGTCTTTAAAGCTCATTCTTGAACAGGGTGCTACTCCTCTACCTCAAAGAGCGCCGAGACAAATGTGGCACTCTGCCAAGACCACAGAGGCCAACTCCTCTGTCACCTGAAGAGATGTCGGTGGACCTGCCTGGGCCTTATTTACCCCCCTTGAGGCCTCCTGATACTATCAACATTAGGGCCTTCAAGTTTGCACGATTCCCCGAGCTCTCCAGGACTTATTCCACATGCGGTCTCTGCTTACTCATCTGTAGATAAGTCTACTATTCTTTTCTGTTTTTAAGTTTGCTCTATACACTATGCCTTCTCCAGTTTGGTTTTGATGTTTTTGTATGCTGTTATACATTACCTTGATGTTCCAATATCACTTTCTTTGCCAATGTCCCATATTGGTCCTTCCACGCAGCACGTACCTCTGAGCTTCACATCCTACATTACCCTATCTGGCGGATGCCAGAGCCACTCCACCCCCTTCTGGTCTTTATGACCAGCTACAGACATGGTGAGCTTGTTGGCCGTCTCTTTTCCTGGGTCCGACTTCTCCGGCTACTCATTTACGTGACCCTAGCCCCCCTTTTCCAGCCCCATTCTACCCCTCCTCTTTCCCGCCCCACCCCTACTCTTGAAACCATCAGTCTGGGCTCCCAGTGGCCTGATCCCCTTTAATTCTCCTCTTCCTGGTTCCTCACCCATTCCCCATGGCTATTAAAACTCTAAGGCTGAACATGAAGAGGCTGAATTGCCCTCAGAAGAGGTCCACTTTGTTTCATAGTCTCAGACAGATGAGGGGGACATAGTGTTTTTACAAGAGACTCACTTTTCTGGTTTCCACCACCCTGAACTTAAATCTAAATACTACCCTTGCTCTTACCATGTGTGTGATCCAATCCGTAAGAAGAAGAGGGTCGCCATTCTTAAGAATGTAATTAAATATGGCATAGAATGAACAGTCCAGAAATAAGGTGGAGAAGATAAGGCAGGAGGTATATGGTATCACAATATGGCAGCACACATCAGAGGAGAGAGTAACAGTCCAGGCAGCAATATAGTCACAACAGATGTAGCAGGTATAAGGTACCATACAATGCCTTAATATGCTTTAGATGACACAGGAACAGTACAGCCAGAGAAGATAACAACAAGCAGCTTGATGGTATGACCTGTAATGCCACTGAGCCACAGAGGCAAATGCGGAGTAGATGAAGCTTGAACAGGACAGCTCTGAGAGATGACTTGAAAGGTTCAGATGTCAGTTAAGCAGCACGGCCCGTGTAACAGCACTACCACGAAGACAAGTGTAGTTTAAGCGATCCAGCCCGTGGAACAGGAATACAACCGAGGCAGGTGCAGCTTGAGTAGTGTAGACAGTGGGACAGCAGCTTGACGGAGTCAGGTGCGGTTTAAGCAGTCCAATCCGTGGATCAGCGACACAGCGAAGGCAGGTGCAGCTTGAGCGGTATAGCCCGTGGAGTAGCAACAGCGGAGACAGGTGCAGCTTGAGCGGTATAGCCCGTGGAGTAGCACACAGCAGAGGCAGGTGCAGCTTGAGCTATATAGCCCGTGGAGTAGCACACAGCGGAGACAGGTTCAGCTTGAGCGGTATAGCCCATGGAGTAGCACACAGCGGAGGCAGGTGCAATTTGAGCGGTATAGCCAGTGGAGTAGCACACAGCGGAGACAGGTGCAGCTTGAGCGGTATAGCCCGTGGAGTAGCACACAGCGGAGACATGTGCAGCTTGAGCGGTATAGGCCGTGGAGTAGCACACAGCAGAGACAGGTGCAGCTTGGGCGGTATAGCCCATGGAGTAGCACACAGTGGAGACAGGTGCAGTTTGAGTGGTAAAGCCCGTGGAGTAGCACACAGCGGAGACAGGTGCAGCTTGAGCGGTATAGCCCTTGGAGTAGCAACACAGCAGAGGCACTGACTATCCAGGTGAGAGCTCATGGAATAGGTAGGAACCTAACCAGACAGGTAACTTGATCAACAGGCCCCGAGGAAAGGGAGGAAGTGCCTTTTCAAGTTTGGAGCCCAAACCAGGAACCAATAGGAATCTTGTTAGAAGTAGACAGGTAATCAGTCTGCACATGCGCAGCTCAGGACTTAGGGATTTGAGGTCTGCTAATGAGACGCAGGTGAATGTCTCAGTCTTAGACCATGGGAGCCGAATGAGCAGCGTGTGACACTGATCTTGCAGTGCAGACTACCTGATGTTCACTCTTGCTTGTTCTTGAAGCATTGTTGTCAGTTGGCTTCTGAAACCTTGGGGTCCTGTATTGAAAATGTGCAAAAATGCAAAATGTTAACAAACTCTAAATGATTCAAACACAACACTCCATTATGGCGAAATTAAACAACCCCCTAGTACAGGCATATATAGATAATATAAGATATGAAAATTATTTATAATCATATATTAACATCTACCAACCCCTGACAGTCAGTTAATTAACCCCTCAGCCCTTAGCCAATTAATAATTTTTATGCCCCCCTTATTCCTCCCCCCCCCCAGAGTTATGATCTCCTCCCTGGCCCCCATATAGTGAAAAATATTTATCCCCTGCAGCTTATTCCCACCCCTTCCCCTGAGTCATGATATGTGCCACTGCCCCATCATAGAGAATAATAAGTAAAGCCACTCAGCCTATTAGCCTACTATCCCCCCAGTCATGATCTGTGCCTCTGTGCCACTGCCCCCCCAGTCATGATCTGTGCCCCCCAGTCATGATCTGTGCCCCCCTTCCATTCATGATCTGTGCCACTGCCCCCTAGTCATGATCTGTGCCCCCCAGTCATGATCTATGCCTACACCCAGTCATGATCTGTGCCTCTGTGCCCCCCCAGTCATGGTCTGTGCCTCTGCCCCCCCAGTCATGATCTGTGCCTCGTGCCCCCCCAGTCATGATCTGTGCCTCTGTGCCCCCCAGCCATGATCTGTGCCTCCCCCAAGTCATGATCTGTGCCTCTCCCCAGTCATGATCTGTGCCCCCCCTGGTTTTTAACTCCCCCAGCATTTACGCCATCATCTTTGCGTCCTCTCTCGAACCCTTACTTGCTCCCATTTCTTCCCTATCATGTCCCAACGCTGCTCTCTCTTTACAACACCACACTCTCTGTTGCCCTTGAAACTGCAGCCCCTGCCACCCCCCCTTCATCCCCGCCAATCTAAACCCTAACCCTGGCACTCCCCTTCAATCATCTGACCCACTTTCTCTCTTCCCACTCTCTTTTTGATCCTCTCCAGTCTGGTTTCTGTCCCCTTCACTCAACTAAAACTGCTTTCACTAAAGTAACAAATGACTTACTCTCAGTCCAATGGTCACTTCCCCCTTCTCGTACTCCTCGAACCTTCTGCTGCTTTTGACACCGCCGATTATTTTCTTCTTCTCACCACTCTTCACTGTCTAGGTCTTTGCGAAACAGCTCTCTCCTGGTTTGCCTCCTACATCTCTGGCCACTCTGTTAGTGTATCTGCTTCTGGCTCTTCCTACCCCCTTTTTATTGTAGTCCCAAAAGGCTCTGTCCTTGGCCCTCTGCTCTTCTCTCTCTACACCACCTCTCTTGGTGAACTAATTCAACTATTTGGTCTTCAATACCACCTCTATGCTGATGACTCGCAAATCTATCTTTCCTCCCCTGACCTCTCTCTCACAGTCCTAACCCAGGTATCTAGCTGTCTCTGCTGTAACTACCTGGATGTCACAGCGCTTTCTGAAACTCAACATCTCCAAATCCGAGCTTATCATCTTTCCTCCTGCCAATGTTGCTATCCCTCCCAATCTCTCTCTCTCGGTTGACAACATCACTCTTTCTCCTCTCACCCAAACCCGCTGCCACTCTTGACTCAGCCTTCAGCTTTACCCCTCATATCCAGTCCTTCACCAAATCCTGCCACTTCTGCCTCCGTAAAATTACAAAAATCCGTCCCTTCCTCTCTCAGGAAGCAGCCAATATCCTGGTCCATTCACTCATCATTTCTCGTCTCGACTATTGTAACCTCCTTCTCACTGGTCTTCCTCGTTCTCGCACTTCACATTCACATTCAATCCATACAGAATTCTGTGGCTAGGCTCATCTTCCTCTCCCACCGTAGTTCTTTTGCTTCTCCTCTGTGTAAATCACTTCATTGGCTCCATACCTGTCTCAGAATTCAGTTCAAGCTCCTTATCCTCACTTACAAAGCCCTTACTAACACTTCTCCCCCTTACATCTCTGAACTTGTCTCGAGGTACATACCTACCCGGCCACTCCGCTCCGCCTCTGACCTCCGTATCAATTCACCTCTCATTATTTCCTTCCATGCTCGCCTCCAAGACTTCTGCCGTGCTGACCCTAATTTCTGGAACTCCCTACCCCCTCTGACTTGACTCTCCCCCAACCTTCATTCCTTCAAACGCTCACTCAAAACTCACCTTTTCAAGCTTGCCTATCCTACCAGCTCCATTCTATCATTCTATCCATCACCTCCTTTTCCTCGTCTGCCATCTAAATATTTTCTCCAAGTTGGTCCTACTGTCTCTCACCACAACTCCCTTTAGAATTTAAGCCCTTGCGGGAAGGGTCCTCTCTACCTATTTTCTCATGTCTGTCTCCTGTCCCTCATATGTCCTGTCACATCTTTTGCTGCACTCTGTGTGAGTCTCATTAGCATTACTCACACTCATCTGTGCTACTAACATGTATTACCTCATATATTTGTTACTTGCCTCTGTATACGGCGCTACGGAATCTGTGGCGTTTTATAAATAAATAATAATAATAATAATAATCTATTTTGCGGCTGGATTGATTTTCCTTGCAAATCAATCTTCCACTGCTGAGCCACTCTGTCAGTCTCTATATTGGTTGCTACAAGACCATCAACAAAATGCACCAACATACATCTCTTCACTTGTCTCAAAATATCTCCCAACTCATTATCTGCTCCTATTCCTGGTTACCGTTTTAGTAGTGTGGTTTATTTATACATCAACCATGTAACAATTTTCTCCAGATAGAAAATCCATACTTTTCTGTATTCCCTGAAGTTGTTTGTATAGAGTGATTAGAGAACAGTTACTGTCAGCATGACACAGGAAAAGTATGAGCAAGGGTAGTGTAGACACAGTAGTGGAAGTTATAGAAGTTGATCAGTTTACCTAAAGAGGTGGTGTAGAATGAAATGAAAAGGGTGACAAGGACATTAGTTATAACCAGACCAGTCTATAAGCGCTGGTTTTAATTTGAGAGGGGGTGGGGGGGGGGGGGGGGGGCTATGCCTGGTTTATTATTTTTTTTTTCGTTTCTTTTTGTTTTACACATTAAAAACGCCAATCATTATCATCATCATCATCCTGCTTAAAGCATATCTTGATGGGCTTTAAGCATATCTTTATGCAGCCACATCTTTACACACTATTTTCAGCTGCACATACAATGAATGTCCTAATGTATGTTCTTTTGGCATGAACTGTGAGCCGTGGAGCCTGTGATTGTTTGGTTAGAGTAAATAAAGGGTCCTTATCTGTGCTTACTAGTGGGGATTTGTAGTGGTGCAGCCAATTAGGAAAAAGGGGTGATAACGGGAGGAGAAACCTTTAACTTCCAAACAAGGTGGCAAAAATAAACAGATTTTTCCTGGCGCAAGTACTATGTCTGTGTGTGATTGGGTGGGATTAATAATATAGTAACCAACAAGCATTGTCTGTGTAATACAAGATGTGTTTATTTTGTATGCACATAAATACAAAAAAACAGAAATACAGAACAGGTTACAGCACAACACATAAAACAAGCACATAATAGAATTATCCACATTCAGGATGCTTCTGCTAACACTTTATGATCCACAAAAGTTTGCCAACCCTTTCCAAGATTTTTCTCTAAACTGTATGATTTGCAGGTAGATAACCCTCCCCCTAAGGACCTCAGACCTAGTATTTTAATTTGTTTGGAATCATGTAATCTTCCTACGTTGAGTGACATGCAGATGACCTTTCTAAACCAGGAGATAACGCCCAAGAAACTGAAAATTACTGTAAAATCCCTTAGAAACGCATCTGTCCCATGCCCTGATGGCTTCACAGCTACATATTATAAAATAAATTCTTTCTGCCCTTTCTCCCATGCTTATACAGTTACTTAATTCTATTCTCCTTGGAAATAAATTTGATGGAGCCACTACCAGAGCGAATAAAGTTTTAATTTCCAAAGAGGGAAAAGACCCAAGTCAATTTCTTTATTAAATGTCGATTTAAATCTTTTTGTCAAAATTTTAGCTAACCGCCTTGCTTGTGTAATTCCCTCCCTGGTCCATTCGGACCAGGTGGGCTTCATCCCCAGCCCCCACGAGAAAAGTCATTTAATTTAATCCATGCTGCTAATAAATAAAAGGCCCCTGCTCTGGTGGTGGCTCTTGATGCAGAGAAAGCGTTCATTTATGTGCAAAGTTATTAGTGCAGCTAATATTCAAGGGCCTTTTCAATTCCTCAATGGAATTGCGTTGCTATATTACAATCCTTCAGCAATAGTGTTGGCAAATGGTTGTGCCTCTCCGGCTTTTACAATTCGGAACGGTACTAGACAAGGATGTCCCCTTTCTCCCCTCCTCTTTGCATTAATGATGGAACCCCTTGCCGCTAGCATCCGCTTCAATCAAAACGTTACCGGAATCTCATCTAGCACCAGGTCATTTAAATTGGCCCTCAATACAGGTGACGTACTCCTTACCCTCACGAATCCGTACGTTTCGGACCCTTCTGTTTTTTTCGAAATTAAATATTATAGTCTACTCTCAACTTTAAAATTAACTCAGATAAAACTGAAGCCCTTGCTGTTAACTTTCAACCTAATACCCAAAAACACTTGCAAGACACCTTTAAGTTTGATTGGCAATCGCAACATATTAAATATTTAGGGATCAAAAGTTATGATAAGCTATTTGCGGCCAACTTTCTCCCTTTGATAGCCACCTTAAAGCACGATCTCGGCTCTTGGACATCTCAATACATATCATGGATTGGTAGAGTCGCCTCAATAAAAATGAATATCTTGCCCAGACTTCTTTATCTATTTCAAACATTACCAGTACGAGTCCCTTCACTTCGTCTCAAAGATATACAGTCTAGTATCTCCCAGTTTGTATTGTCCGGTAGATGTCCAAGAGTCCATCTAAAATTCCTTTACCGACATGCTAAAAATGGTGGCTTGGGTCTTCCCTGCCTCCATAAATACTACTTATCATCACATCTTCCTCAAGCTGTTTTAGTTCATGCACGTCCCCACACAAGATTATGGGTTGACACAGAAGCAGACCTTCTCCAGATGTTATCTCCCAGCATTTTATTCTGGCTTGATCTAAAAGACCATCCCCCTCTGCACACTCTCCCTCCTACAGTTCGCTTTTCACTTCAAATATGGAAATATTGTACACGCACCTTCAAACAGCTTATAGACAATCCCAAACAAATGTTCCATCTCTGGAATAACCAAGCATTTCCTCCAGTTATTAATCCCCAAATCTTTTTCCCACTGGACTAAGCATAATATTATGTTTTTACCCAATATAGTTCCAATGGGATTTTTCCCGACAAATCCTGAGCTCCGCAATTGTCTCCACCTTCCATCCTCAACCGTTAATCAAAATATGCTAAAACATCACCTATTCAACAAACAAACTTACCAACGAACTCCTTGCAGTCCATCTCCTCTAGAGTCGATGATGAATAACAATTTACCTGATAAAGACGTGCATGAGCTGCGCTGGAAGGAGGATATGGCCGAGGTTTTAGATCCTGAAGAGTGGACAGAAATCCGAGAGGCAGTTGCTAAATCTTCAATCTGTACTCAGATACAGGAGAATTCTTGCAAGCTTTTATTTTGTTGGTATTTTAGTCCCTTCCAGACTGACATCTATTTATCCGACAGATTCTGATCTTTGCTGGTGTAATTGTGGTCATCGGGGATCCCTGTCCCAAATCTGGCGGAATTGTCCAAAAATGATCCCTTTCTGGGGAGAAGTAGCTGATCTTATCCATAAAATAACCATCTAAAGTTCCCGTTCCATCTTTCTTACTTTCTTCTTCCCTGTCTTCCTCCTGACACTCATAAACTTATTTGTAAACGCCATTCTCCATTTGGAAACTACATTCTCACAGCTGCTAGATATTTGATAGCTAGAAAATGGAAACAAGCTGAGAGTCCCACAATCTCAGAGTTGATTCAGAGCGTGTGGAAAATATATAATTTAGAGCACATGACTAGCATCTTAAATGATCGGCCTAACCAATTCCTCTCAACATGGCATTGTTGGCAGGACCATTTTGCTGAAACTTTCACCACCTGAAAGTTTTGAGAACATGACTTTTTGGATTGAATCTTTCTTTACTTTTCTTTACTACTCCCTTTTCCACTCAACCTCATACTAACAAGCCCTCCTCTCCTCCCCCTCCTTTTTTATCCCTTTTTTTCTTTTTCTTCTACCCCCTTTCCTAGTTCTTCCCTCTTCCCCTATTGGTACAGAATCTGCCTCACTACGATAATAACTCAATCTGGGCTATCCCCTTAGCTTTGCTCTAGATTGATATATTTAAAATATTTGTGCTGTTATTTTAAACTTATTTGAAATGCATCTAATGTTTTCTTCTAATATTCTGGGATTTAGTCCTGTTTCATTTTCTCTACCTCCTACTTTTGAAAAACCTCAATAAAATATATTTCCCCCCCAAAAAATCAAGGTGTAAAGGACTTGCACAGGGGAAGCAAACAAAGGGGAAAAAAACAGGGGAGGTAAGAAAAGGGAAAGTTAAACACAGCAGGCAAAGAACAGTTCCCCTCCATGACATGCAGTGTGTGCTGTCCACACGCACATAGCTTTGTTTGAAGGGGCAGGAAGCACTTTATGATGCTAGTGGTGTGTAATGTGATGATGCATTGTGTCTATGATGTCAATGGTTGCTATATAATGCCAAGATAATGATTCTAAGGAAATAGGGAGAGGGCAAGGACACTGTTTGGCAACCTCACCTTGGATGTCATAACTTCTTGTCTGTGCACTGTAAGGTATAAAAGTGCTAAAATGACATGGACAACATCAGTTGTCCACTTATGATACATGTGAATGATATGCATTTAGCTTTGAAGCTGACAGAAATGACATACATGAAATTAACAGCTGCTGTCCCACTGAGCTCAACCGTGATTGCTATTGCCATCTTTGTTTGGCTGCTGCACTTACTGAAACCTGCTGTCAGCATTTTGGATCACGTGTCAGAGCTGCAGAGACTGTTTACTCTACTAACCACTGCCAGGGGGTGGTAAAGTAGCCTCCAACTCCTCCAATGCTTAGCATAGCTTAGATCAATTATTACTTTTCACGCTCTCATTACCTACCCTAGCTAATCCACATTTTCCCACATCTCTCATTTCACCATGCACGTACTCAATTTAAGAAAACACATGTCCTCCAGAATCCAATTCAAATTACTCACCCTTATTTACAAAGCTCTCAAGAACTCCATCCCTTCTTGTAATACCCCGTGTGGTGCTATTTAGAGTAATACGTTGAAATTGCACTTTACCAGTATTAGATAGTTCTCTTTCTGGTTTCAACACTTCAGATTTTCTATGCACCAGAGAGGTAAGGAGATTTATCCACAGAGATTTAAATTGACTCAAGTGTAGTCTAAACTAAGTTCCTTTATTATTAAGAATCATTCTGATATTTATTTTAGACGCGCACAATTATTTTTAAACAATATCTTATCACTGTAAAACTATTTACAATTGACAAACCTTTAAATTCGCCATATTAATAACACTGATATCTTACTGGAATTCTATGTCTATGAATGTTTCTGCCAGAATAAATTATTAATCATCACATATATATATATATATATATATATATATATATATATATATATATATATATTATATATATATATTATATATATATATAATTACCTAACATTAATATATAACTTAATTTCTCAATACAACTTTAAGACCTACATCAAATATTTCAAAACCTATTTGTAGAAGTGGTGCACGTGGTTGGGGCCCATAAATTTATTTTCTTTTTATCCCGTTGGACTTTATAAATAGTCACTTTATTAAGTGGTTGTAGACCTTCACAAGAAGATTTTGGTACTATTTCTGTAGTTTTCCTGAAAAACTGATTTTTTTTTTTAGGAAGCAGTTGAAGTATATAGGGATCAGTAACATGTGTCTAAGTAACTGCTGATGTTTCAGTGTCAGTGATGTAATAGTGGGAGTTATACTGATCTGTGTCTAAGTAACTGTTATTATACAACTCCAACTTGTCTCTCTCCTCTCACACTGTCCTCAGTACATAGCTCAGTCTCTGTTGTGTACTCACAGATCTCTATACTTCTTAGTAATTTTCAGCACTTACCTTGTTACTCACGCTTCTCTTTTGCTCACTTTTTCTCTTCTTACACTTTCTTCACTTTTAATCTGCTTATATATCACTTTGTCCGATTGTCATTCTGTCCCTATCTTTTCTCTCAGTTTATCCAGACACAGGGATCTCTGTCACTGGTCCTGAGTATCACACTCCTCTCTCCCTGTCACCCCCGGCAACCACCAACCACTCCCAACTGTCACTTCTCCCTCAAGAATCTTTTTTTTTAAAAATCTTTATAAACACTTATAACAATTAACAAATGTAACCACATCTAAACAGGCAGTTACCAGGGCTGTCTTTTCCACTGGGCACGATGGGCAGGTGCCCGGGGCTCCACGGGCAAGGGGGCCCCAAAATAAAAATTCATGCAAAAAAAAAAAACAACAAAACTTACTGTTTGCGGTCAGGTCAGGTGGCGATCCGGCTCCCTATCTGTTCCCCTCCTCAGTGCTCTCACTAAATGTCGGGCATGACGTCATCACGCCTTACATTTTCATTGAGGAGTGCAGCACGGAGGAGTCACAACGCGAGAAGCAACAGAGAAGCAAGCGACAGCGAGGATTCAAAGAAGCAGAAAACACGAAATAATAAAAAAGAAGAGAAGAAAGGGGCGCAATTAGAGAACAATGCGATTGAAAGGTAAGTGAAGGGGGGATTTGATTTTTTAGTTGCTGTACTTCAAGGGTCGCTGCACGAGTACATTAAAAATAAAGTGATTATATATATAGTTTTTCATACAACTTCTGGAACTAACATTAACTAGGAATGTCTGCTGGTTTGATGCCAATTTTACCTTCAATTATTCAGATGAGCTATGGGATAAAATGTGGCATTGTCATACACCAATGCGTTTATGTTTTAAGTTGAACAAAACTTAATTTTTCCCTGGCCTTGTTGTTGCCAAAAACATATTCTTGTCCACACACCCACATAAAATATATATATATAAATAATTTTCTGCAGTCTGTCTTCTGTTATTTGGACATCTATAAATCTAGTCATAGTTATAGCTAGGAACCTTGATTTTTGGAATAAATATATATATATATATATATATATATATATATATATATATATATATATATATATATATAGGGGCCCCAGTACACTGCTTTGCCCGGGGGCCCATAATGTTGTTAAGATGGCCCTGGCAGGTACATGAACATAGCCATGAGTACACACATATATTTACATATAGATACACCTCAGGATACTCAGGTTTTGGGGTATCACATTCTTACATCACAAATCTCATCTAAAATGCTCTTTTTCTCTCCCTCTTAAATCTACCTCTGCTGATGGTAACCACCTCTCATTGTCATCTACAAGCCTTCTCACCGGCCGCATCCCACTTATTACATGCTTGATCAAACTTTCCCACGGTCTTCAAATCTTTAAATGCTCACTTAAAATCTATCTTTTTATTAAAGCTTAATCTACTTCCACCTACACTACTCACAACTGTTTGAATCTTCACTGGACCACACTTGTTCCTCTTCTTTCAGCTGTGTCCTCTTTCAATTCAAATATAAGCTCTCTCATGAACAAGGTCCTCCCTGCTCTTTGTTTTCATGTCTGCATTTATTTTGCCATTGTTTTATTTGTGTCCTGTTTTCCCCATTGTCCGCTGCTTTACAAATCAACTATAATAATAATAAAATAAGCTTTCTGTCTGCTGACAAGTGAACCATATGGAGATGCATTATGTATCTATACTGAAGTCTGATGGAGTTGTATGGTGACATAATAGGGCAATATTGTAAGATGAGAGGACATGTGGCAAAATTTAATATTTGCATTTATGCAAAAAGTGAGGCACATTCCTGCTCTTAGCCCACATTCAGCATAGAATGCCTCAACCTGTCCTGATCCTCCAATCAGGAAGAACAAAATATTTCTATATGCTGACTGCATTTGATAGGTTACACAATATGTTGGATAGGTGGGGCTGATGTGCATCATATTTAAAATGTTACCAAATCAATAGGCAAAGTCAGGGCCGTCTTTCCCATTGGGCACAATGGGCAGGTGCCGGGGGCTCTGCAGCCCAGGGAGGCCCGTCGGAGGCAGCAAAAAAAAAAAAACCTGGAAAAAAATAAAGACAATACTTACCTTGCGGTCAGCTGGCGATCCGGCTCCCTCCATGGTCTCCTCCTCCGTCGTGCTCGCTGTGCATATCGGGCATGACGTCATCACGCCCGCGCGACATCCATTGCGGAGTGCGACGGAGGAGGAGACCATGGAGGGAGCCGGATCGCCAGCTGATCCGCAAGGTAAGTATTGTCTTTTTTTTTTTTACTGTTTTTTTTTTTTTTTTTTTTTCTGCCTCCAACCGGCCTGCAGGGCCCATATATATAATATTTTTTTTTATTTTTATATATATGTGTGTATATAGGGGCCCCGGTGCACTGCTGTGCCCGGGGGCCCAAGAAGTTGTTAAGAGGGCCCTGGGCAAAGTGTTTACTTTATTGTGTGCTTTCAAAAGCACCAGTATGTCCAAGCAAGCAAATGGCTAACTGGGCTTTCTGGGAATTGTAGATTTGCAATAGTATTTAATCTTCTTCTTTTTTTTTTTTTTAAAGATGTATTTATTGTTATGTGCGTATTGTCGCTAACCAATAACGATTGTCGAACCTCGATTTGTGTTTCCAACGCACAAAGATTTATTCGCAATAAGTAGAATAAAATGTTCAAGCGAAGTAATAGTAAATACAGCCGTTACTTATCGCATGCGCTCTGGATCCAGTGCAGTCATTCAATCCTGAAGTCTGGGGACAAGATGTCTGAACACTGGATAACAAGCTGCTGCTTATATACACAATCAAATACAGTAATAAAATGAAGATGGTATAGCTTGCATCTATTGGTCCAGGTCTCAGGAATGTCCAAGGGGTCGTCATCATTGGCCAGTTCATACAAAGGAATCCAAAGGAGGGGGTCATCTCTGCAGGGGGTATGCTCTGCTCTTCCCGCCAAGAGTCCTTAGTCTTAAGTAGTTCATAATTCCCTATCATTCATAACTTGTGTATGCACTCTGCGATTCCCTCGGAGAGTGAACCAAACAGTAGGATATGTAACGAGGTTCATTATGATACCACTCATGATGTGATTCCTTCAACCTGTTCCGTGTATTTCATTAATATACATGTAACTCTAATTTAACATATAAATACTACTATATTTCGACATAACTGACTATGTGTTGCAACTACCATTAATGTGTACTATTTTATAAGTATGCGTGCTTGTGCGAATGTATGGTAAAAGACCAATAAGTGTTGCTGCCACGTGTAGTGAATGCGTACGCCCTTTCACGCCGTAGCGTGCCCTTGTATGTCGTAGCGTACCGTATGCATCTATTCAGACAAAGACAACCAAGTTTGCTCGACTTTAATTGAAATGACTTTATCCAATTTGCTGACTTCGACATTATTTACCTAAGCTGCTGAAAGTTACAGGAGTATTAACAAGTAGTATGTACAATATAACAGTTAATGATGTGCCAGTTATAATTTATAAGGGCTCGAGTGACAATAATGAAACAGACATTTATGGTTTTTATATATGACTATAATGCATATGGAAAATCATACAAATGGAGCAGACTTATTCTGGTCATGGTTACTAAAAGTATCTTTTACGTCAATTTGGCATATTATTGTTTGTTGAGAAATTTTATAAAAATGTTTTAACATTACTGAGCTTTGAGAGCAAATATGGCCACTAAGGTGGTGTAAAATGTATGCCTTTAATAAATCATCCATACGTTATGCACATCATATGTGACAATGAGAACAATGCTTCAATAGAAACATAACCGTCTGCTCTCCTGTAATTTCCAGGAGACTTCCGAATTATTAGGAGGCCTCCCCGACTTCTGGGGTGGCAAGCAATTTTTAGTGAAAGCCGCGCAGGTGCCTACTGAGTCAGTGGGGACAGTGTTCCAATATCCACTGTATCCAATAGATAACATACTGGTGTTGAATACATAAAGGTCTATATATCTTTGGGAATGTTGGAACTACCATTATGTATCACTGCAAACCACAGAGTTACATAATGAAGTAGAGCTGCTATTTACCATTCGGGGCTGCTCTGATTTCTCCAGCATTAAACTTTTGTTAAATAAGAAACAGACTTGGCTATTCATCGCTTATTAAATATTCCATATAATACTAAACTCAGCATGAGGTTGTATAGAATGGTTATAGAACAGTTACTGTCAGCATGACACAGCAAAAACACCATTCAGCAATACATGGCACTTACTGTAATTAGCATATGAAATTGTTTATGATGCTAATTTATACCCTTTTTTGTTGAACATGCAAGCTTGATGTAATGACACTGCATCTACATAGTAGCAAGGATAAAATAAAATACATACATAACAGGCAATTAGACATGAACAGTCTGTATCCTCTAAACTTCATGTTGATGAACAAAAAGCCCTTTCACACATGCTAAAAAAACATTTTATTTGATCAAATGCATGTGTGTATATATATATATATATATATATATATATATATATATATATATATATATCAAACAGAAAACAATACAGAAAAGACCATACTTGCCAACTTTTCCTCGTTGGCTTCAGGGAGATCTCGGTGGAGGTGGGTGTGCGGGGGCGGGGCTTGATTAATAACATCATTTTGGCCCCGCCCCCTAAACGATTGTCACAATTTTGGCCAATTACAGCAGGGGGGGGGGCTAAGATGACAATATTTGCATCATTAAGCCCCGCCCCCCACCATGTATCTATTGCGGGGGCGAGAACCGGGGGGTTGCCCTGCTCTCCCGGGAGCCCAGGAGGTCTCCCAGAAATGCGGGAGTCTCCAGGACATTTCGGGAGAGTATGCATTAAAGAAAAGTAGCTAATGAATCTCTAGGGACTGAAGTGTCTTTTACATTTCTGTTTCCATTACTGAAGTCATGTTGTCTTACTTGTCAGTCTTTGATTAAATCTTGGTCTCCATGAAAATGGCCACTTCCATAGGCATCAATACATGGACATAGGACACAATTTCTGTACTGTGTCATCATGCCACAGATGGCAAAGTCAACCACGTCTTGTACTGGCTCAGCATCAGGAAGAATGCCAGACTCTTCAGGGAGTGAGTGAGATCACCCCTATTTCAGGGAGTCTCCCTGACATTCAGGGAGAGTTGGCAAGTATGTGTTATGACATCACTGCACAGCGCTCCCACAACAATCAGAACTAGAAAGCCACCTATAACTATTAAACAAGCCACGCTGGTGTTTCCACATGTCTATGGGAGGCTTTAGCTACATTACTACTCAACCTAATACATTTCTGCTGTAGAACAATAATATTGTTTCATATAGATTAATTGGTGTTATACTGCACTTGGTACTAACCCAGGGTTTCCACACTCACATACATGCACACACCAATAACAAAAATTTATTTTTAGATAAAATCTTTTTAATGACTCATTTATTTTAAACATCTTCCTTGACTGTGGGTAGTTTCTCCTGCATTGCTCTCGAGTGCAATCCCATACAAACTCCAGAATATCAGTCTCAGAAAGAAAGATAGCAATGACCAACTTATTCATTAATATTCAAAGGAAGAGAAATATTACAACACGATTACAAACACTGAAACTGGAGGGAAGTAAAAAGGGTAGTGGATAAGTGGAGTAGCCTCCCATCAGAGATGGTAGAGACTAATACAGTAGAACAATTTAAACATGCTTGGGATAGACATAAGGATATCCTTACAATGTTTAAAGAACCAAATAGGGCTTTAGGTTACCATAGCTTAATACAACAATGGGCAGACTAGATGGGCCAAGTGGTTTTTATCTGCCATCTAATTCTATGTTTCTATTAAGCCTTAACAGTCATTCATTACATCTTAAGCTAGCTTCACACTACAGCAAAAATAAATAATGAGCATTTTTCCAACGACATGAAAAAAAAAAATCCCGGTCAGCCTGCCGATATATGTGTACACACTGCACACGATTACCTCAGGATGTCCGCTGTTTTCTCTGTCATAACAACAGGCTGCACACAAGAGAGATTAGAGAAAGAGAGGTACAGGGGGGAGGGAAGCTCCTGAATTAACATTATCCGGGAAGGGTAATTACTCATTTTAACTTTAGTGCAACTTTCCTTCAAGGCTGACAGGCAATATTTCAGTGAGAGGTTTCCCTGCACATGTCTCTCCCCACTCCCTCCTTCCTCTCTGCTGACGGGCTGAATCATTGTGCTGCAGTAAAGTCACGCTTAAACCCCCCCTTTGAAAAGTGGTGCTACCCACACAGCATGGGACCAGCACACAGGGCACCATTAACCCTACCTGTAGCTCACAAAGCATGGACAGCCTCCGGACCCCGGACACCAGCTGTCAAACATCAGGTAAATAGCTAGATTATCATTCCATTTCTGCAGAGTGCATACACACTGCAGAATTGGACAGACATTGTTTATAACTGAAAGACATTTTTTAAAGAGTACGACCAATCATCTCAAACTATGATCTGTGCTTTGGAACGATGATTGTTCATCATTTTAGGGTACACACTACTGTGATATCGGGCCAATCAGTCGTTTTTCGTCTGATTGGCCCAATAATTGGCTGAAAACAGTCTAGTGTGTACTTAGGATAGTGTCCTATAGGCTGATTTTCAAACAGCTGACAAACAGCTATTCAAAAAAAGCCCTTCCTTATGGCAGAAAAACGCTGCCTGAGAAACTTTATTTTTCACTTGAGCTCTCTCTAACCATGAGACAAGGTGAGCACCTCCAGTTATATCACTATCAATTATTTCACCAGAGCTGATTGCCAGTTACTTTGTGCAGTCACTCAACAACAAAAACTGAATAGAAGAATTTCAAAACACGATATTAACAATGAAGAGCAGGTCAGTTATTGCCGTAGACCAGAATACATAGCTTATTCACTATAGTTTCATTTTACTAAAAACATTTTAATAGCATATCCATTTACTTTGGTTCCGAATATATTTCATGACTTCAATCCTTTGAAAAGTTGCAGATATGACACAGGTGGAAGAGCTCCCAGTAGAAATAGAGTAATGAGTGTGTCTTGGTTTGATAAGAAATCAGAGCGTATTGTTTCATGTGAACATGTGCCTAGCCTTTTCTCTTTCTCAATAGTCAAGTTTATTATTGCTACAGGCACTTTGGTGTAGACAAGTTAATGTTTGTGTGATGTAATGAGAAAGAAAAACTTCAATGCGAAATGAGGACAGGCGTAAATCATGGTTTTATTCAGCCTTCTTTGTTTTAAACTGGAGAGAGAAAAATTAAAAACAGAAATTAAAAACTAAATACCGTCATCATATTTTAAACCTATGAGACTGTTCTGCAAAATATTCACCTTATTCCACATTTGGTTTAGAAGTTTTGTAGGTTTCAAAGGCAAAATATGTGTTCAATTGTCCCTAGACCCACACCATAGTGCTGAATGAATCGACTGCCCCGCCCCCAATCTACTTTAGAGTGATAAATTAAGAGAAAGTTACAAATACAGTGTGGAATGACATTATGCAGAATGGAGATTAAAAGCGGAACCTGTAGACTGTATCATTATCACATTATCATTATCACCTTTGTGATACAGCTTATTTACTGTGAATCTCTCTATTTGTGTGCAATCTTGACAGTGAGTTTTGCCGTCTTTGTCAGAATCAAATGAGATAAAATATATAATTGAACTGTGCAATTTATTTAAACTAACCCCATCCTATATGCAACTATTAGCCTAATACACTCTTTAGTAGACTGTACCTTACCTCTTCTACAGTTGATGCCATCTTTGGGGAGCTTGTCCTCAGCAGTTTTTGATCCACCGGTGCCTAAACTTGTCAATGTCACTTGCCTTGAACTGAGTAGCACGAAAATATTTACCAATTCCAAAAATTACAGGATAGTCTCCTTTGGGTCTATTTTGTACATGTAACCTCTTGAAAGAGAAAAAAATCCACAAAAGTAGACATATAATTTAATTAATATCATTGTATTATTAGTATTATTGGTTTCTTCTGACTTTGATGTATTGGTTCATTATAGTGATTTTCAAACAAAGGGAATGTTTTTTAAAATATTTGCATTGGTATTTTCTTTCAACATGTAATACAGTTCAGTCATTTTGTACATTCCTACAATCATGTAAGTAACTTAAATAACAAACCTTTGAAATGTTTAGTTGATATATGACAGTTGTGGTGAATATGGAACTAATATAATTCTGAAACAAGAGATTAACTAAGCAAGTGCTGTATGTAGCTGGAGGAATTGAGTGCATGTAAGAAATGTGAATTTCTCTTTAAAAAATGCTTCTGTTCAGATGGCAGGGATTGTAGGAATCTTAATATTTTTTAAGTGAACTTGATGTCTACTTTTTTTAAAGTGAATGTTATGAGCATGCAGCCTGTCAATTCACTGAGAAGTAGTGACTGAATCATCACGTTTCCTAATAAAATCAAATCATTAATTTTCTTTGTTTTTGTAGCTGGAGATTTGATGTTTCAACAAATCCCATTGGTGGAAATAGATGGACTGAAGCTCATACAAACTAGAGCCATCCTGAGTTACATAGCTGGAAAGTACAACTTGTATGGAAAGGACCTGAAAGAAAGAGCATAGTAATAACTTCCCTTGTTTACAAAATAAATCTGCTTGTCTTCAAAATTTGTAGACCAATGGTAATATTAATGCAACACAGAAGTCTTAGATTTAGTAGCACAATGACGTATGCGGTTCCTACTCTGTTTCTGTACTTAATCTGTATGAAGAATGGGTGTTAAGGTGCCCACATTGATACACACAACAATGTTTTCTCACAATATGATATAATTATTGCTCTGTGTAGCACACAATTATCTAGAACAAAAAACGTTCAGGGGGTAAATGTATCTAGCTGCGAGTTTCTGGCGGGTTTGTAAAGTGGAGATGTTGCCTATAGCAACCAATCAGATTCTACTTGTCATTTATTTAGTACATTCAAAATGTGTTACAAAATGATAGTTAGAATCTGATTGGTTGCTATAGGCAACATCTTCACTTTCCAAACCTGCCAGAAACTCGCAGCTAGATACATTTACCACCAGAAATATTATCATCCAAGTTTGAAATTTCTGATCACCCCCAATTCTTAATTTTTTTATAGCTATGTGTGTGGGCAGACTGAACAAACATAATTAATCAATCAATGTTTCTGTTTTAATGTTATTCTTAAAAGGAGGCCTTTTCTATTAGAACTTTGCAAAGTCTTTGATTGTCTGTTACCAGTGTTTGTTACCAGTTCCTGCAACATGTTTTCCTGTGTTTTTTTTTCCTGATTGTTCTTGTGTTTGTTAAATGCACTACAATATCCAAGTCTCCTGTTGTATTCTACATAGATAACTGGAAGCTTTGGCTTTAGTTTGCTGACCTTATAGATTTCTTGAACCCCTGACCACAGATTATGTCTGAACTCTGCTCAGTCCCCTTGCTCTCTTCTGACTCTTGTGTAATTGCACAATTTACTTGCAAGTACTACTTTTGTACAAGTCTAGAACTGGCATTGTCTATTTACTGCAACTATTAAATATGTGCACTTGTGTAAATCCCTGAACTGGCGCTGTCTATTTCCTTCTAGTATTATCTGTGTGCTCATATGTACAACACTGAAACTGACATTATCTATTTATTGCAAGTATAAACTGTGTGCTCTGGTGTACTACCCACGAACCAGCATTGTCTACTCTGCGCTCGAGCCATTGAGGTCCATTCGTATTACTTCATTTACCACTGCTCCTTTTCCTGTGATTACGTGTCAAGTTCATCCTGCAATAGAATAATACTGATTTCATCCGACCTATTGCCTCAGCTCACTTGCTTGACATAGTTCCAGTGTTCATGATAATTGGTATGTTAAAACCCTCTCAAGTAGTAAGTGCCCCTTCCTTCGTGAGAGTCTGGTCCCAGCAATTTTGATAAGGAGGCACAAAGAAAAGACGTGAGAATAGGTGGGGAAGCAACTTGTGAGCTGAGTTTGTGGGGCTCAGGTAAACCACAATAGGCAACACTGGCAAACTATTGGAGATGGCCAGGGGGTTGTTTTATGTGTGTTTCAAAGGTAGGCTGGGTGGTCACCTTAAGCAGGAGCTGATGAAAAAATCTGTAGATATTTTAATTGCACCCGTTGGAAAAGTTCCCTCTGGCTTGATTCGGTAGGGAGGAGAGCAAGAGAAAGTAAGATGAGAAATGGCAATTTGAAACTGGTTTCAGGCTTGTGTTATTCTAGCTAGTGTGATCAAGGAGAAGAGGCCAGAAAATTGCTTGACTGTTTTCAGGTTCCTTAGGGGAGGTCTACAGGACTTTCAAGGGTCAGGGCTGGTTGCACTACAATGAGCAGTTCAGGAAGGGATCTTGTCCAGGTTGGATGAGGTTGGGGTTTCTGGCAAAAGGTTGGCAGCAGCCCTTGCCTGGCCGGTGCTTCAGAGGGAAGTGGGGTGCAAGCTGAAGCACAGGATATCTGCTGCCAGTTCCACGAGGGCCACTGAAAGTGGGACCCATCATGTAGATTTAGGCACACTGTTTATTGTGTGGAGTAGGCCTCCTGCTTAGCAGGTGCTTCAAGAGAAGAATACAGGGCAAGCTACTGGACACTGGTGGAAAAGGGCATGATGTCAGTGAAAATAGATGTGATGAGTCCCTGATTTAATAGATATCCAGACTGGGAGGTGGCATTATTATTGGAGAAAGGATTTGCAATGGAGTTTAGATTTCCCTTATGTGAACCAAAAGTTTTAAAGGTACATGGTAATTTCAGCAAGGTAACACCCTGTGATTATCTGGAAAAGGTTACTTAAAGAATAAAACTAGGCAGGATGGGGCCACCATTGAAATACGTGTGGATCTCTCCACTGGGGATGGCTCCAAAGAAGGAACCAAGGTAGTTTTGGTTGATGCATAATTTTCCTATTCTAATGGGGATTCAGTGAATGATGGGATCAGTCAAGAAGTGTGCTCGGTGTTAGACACCTCATTTGATGTGGCCAGTCGGTGGCTGTGGAAATTGGGTCAGGTGGTCTATAGTCTGCATTTAGGCTCTCAGTGCATCCCAAGTGTTTTCAACTGTTGGAATGTGTATGTGCGAAGAGAAAGTTTCAACAGATGCTCTGTACTCTGTATCACATGACTGCTTTAAGGTCTTTCGCTCCTTGCTAGAGTGGGTGCTAAGGGAGAAAGCAGGGATTCAGTTATCCATTACCTGGATGATATAAGACAGTAGGGGTGCAGCCCCGCATCATTTCATGAGGGTGAATGAAGGGAATATTTGAGCATATATAGGAGAGGATTTTGGAAAAGCTACAATGGAAGGTCAGGGAATGGCAGGGGTATGTAGGGGATAATGGGGAACTACTTGGGTTTGGTGCATCTTTTCAAGCTAAATGGTGCAGCGTGAAGTAGCCAGAGGAATGGGTCAGTGTAGAACTGATAAGTAAAATATAAGCTCTGCTTGAACTTTTCCCAGTAGTGTTGGTGGTGGAATTTTGGGTGAAGTGGTTCCAGGAGAGGAAGAAAAATTTACATTGTGACAATAATACCCCATTCATAGTGCACCAAAATCCCGGGTTTTTCCTGGGTCGAGCTCAAATGAACCGGGTCTTGGTGCAGTATGAATGGAGTTTGTGAGCTGGGACGCTCTGAGCCCCTGCAAAAACCCGGCTTCAAAAACCTGGGATATTGCAGGGGCGGCAGTATGAAAGTGGTATAAGAGTATAGTTATTGTTATCACTCCTGATCATTAACCAAAGTTATTATTTGTGTGCTTGAAGGGAGATATTTACTTTTATGCAAACCATTCACAAAGGGTAGATAGTGAGATAGCTTATGCCCTATCCCATTTGCAGCTGCATTGGTGTCAGAGGCAAACAAACATAGTTCAAATTGCCTGGACAAGGCTTTCTTTGTCTGAGGGCTTGCAGAAAGTTGATTCTGCGATGGACCAGCCACTGACAAGCAGTTCATAGGCAATGTATGGTACATTATAGAAGGAATAGCAAAGTTGGGTGTCACAGGCAGAATATGCCAATGATCAGGAGCAATTAGGTTTACTGCTCTGGTGCTTGGGAGACCTGTCTGCCTAAGGGATGGCCCTCACTTCATAAACATTGACAGGGTTGGATCTCCTTTTTAAAATTCTAGAGGAAAATATGTGATGCAGGAGTTTAATGTAAGTTTTGGCATGAAGTGTTACAAAGGAAAAGTATCACAGGATACTAAGAGACCAGTATTCTTTGAGAACTAAAAAGGCAATTGTGCATAGTGTATGTTAGGGAATTTAGCTAGTAAGCTCCAATGGGGCAGGGACTGATGTGAGTGAGTTCTCTGTACAGCGCTGCGGAATCAGTGGCGCTATATAAATAAATGATGATGATGATGATGATAGTGAAGTGTTGGAAAAATATGGTATGAGAACACTGCTGCAGCATGGAGATGGGAGTTTGTTGTCTTTGTTCCACTTCAGAGAATGTATAGTTGTGTTGGGGATGGTGGGGACAGAATAAGAGCCCCATTCATTCAGAAGCTGCCAGTGAAGGGTTAAGTGACCAGAGGTGAGGTGGTTATTAGATGGCTGGGCATAAGGGGCATGTGGGGTGATGCAGTGCCAGTTTGGGGAAGTTGATTGTGTGTCTGTCTTCCTGGTGAGACACGCCAGAGGAAAGGACTTGTGTGTGCTTACCTTGAGGGAGTAAGTTAATAAAAGGAAAGAGGATCTGATGAGGCTGTGTATTAGGTTCCCCATTACCATAGTATTATGGGCAGAAATTATGGCACAAAGATGCTAACGTCACACCTGGGGGTAAATGTATCAAGCTGAGAGTTTTCCGGCGGGTTTGAAAAACCAATCAGATTCTAGCTATCATTTATTTAGCACATTTAACAAAATGATAGCTAGAATCTGATTGGTTGCTATAGGCAACATCTCCACTTTTCAAACCCGCCGGAAAACTCTCAGCTTGATACATTTACCCCCTGATCTTTTAAAAGTAATAACCAGGCAAAGATTAAAATGAACCAGCTTGTGGTCTCTTAAGATGGTTATGGGAAACGGTTCATCTAAGGGCAAGGTCTCGAGGGGATGATGGTTGTGTATCACTGGTCACCCATGCAGAAAAACATGGATGGCTACAGGGCATGTCATGGTGTGATTATCTGGAGTCCTCCATGGCCCCCGCACTCTTGGGGAAACGGTTGTAAGTTAATAGATTGGTGCTTAGATGTTTACTTATATTTATAATTATAATCAAAGTCAGAGTGATATGGGTGTTTAGAGATTGTGATGCTTAAGTATGATGTTGATGGGATACTAACTGCCTTTTACTCCATTTGCATCCTTTCAAGTGTTAGAGTTATCATCAGCAGTCATGCATCCGATGTGTATTTGGGATGTAAGCTCACAACCACCGAGCTGAAATACCACTACCAGTGACTGAGTAGTAGTAACAAACAATGCAAACAAACAAAATTATTAAGTAGATTTGGAGTCTTCTTAAGTATATCTCCTCTTATTGGGTTTAAAATACATACATATCTTTTTGACGTTATTTGGGTTGTGATTCAGAGGTGTGTGTAGAAACTGAACAAATACTATCAAAATGCTAATATATTTCTTTTAATGTAAGAAGAGGGCTCTTCGATGTAGATTGAACATGTGTTTAACTTACTTTATTATATAAAGAAAAATACAAGAAGCTAAGACCTACTTCGAATGATTAACTTTATATATATATATATTGGCTGCTCTTGGTTTCATTTCAGTATTGACATGTATGTAGAGGGAGCCACTGACCTGATGGTAATAGTTATACCATTGTTCTTCCTTAATGGCGGTGAGAGGGATAAACAAAAGAAACTCCTCAAAGAGAACGTTGGACAGATACTTTCCAGCATTTAGCAAAGTAAGAACCATTTTTAAAATGTTTTTAACTTTTTAAAGTGCGCCTAACAGGTGTTGATTTTTTAAAAAAAATATTTTGGGGGTTAATGTACCTGGGTTTTGATTGTCACTAGGACAGAGGGTGAGTGTGTTTAATTATTTTTTTTAAAGTTTTTAATTTAAGCCCCCCACCTTTATGTGATGTTCCACCTGTCCAAATAATGTTATTTGCCTGGCCAATGCTGTTAATTATGAAAGAGTGAGCTCTGGACAGGACAGGCACAACATTGCTAAGTGAATCGCCATTTTCAACACCTTCAGGAAAGCTGAAAAACAGAACTGCTGCTTTTAAATTGAGCTGTTAGAAGGTGTTACAAGTGGCAATTCAAATTATTAGCAGCAAGCAGGGCCGGACTGGGACTAAAAATCAGCCATGGCATTTAAAGCATACAGGCCCACCTCTGTTGATGAGTAGGAAATAAATTGTGTACGGCGCCAAGAGCATGGCCACAATGTGTTGGGTGGGTGGTCAACATGGGGCGTTGAAACATACATTCAAATAAAACATTACATTTATCATGCCCTCCTCAGCCCACTGTACTTATCTATGCTTCTGATGCTGCTGACATCCATCAGGGTGGGAACTTCCTGTAGAGTGAGCAGGAAAGCTCTTATCTCACAAGCTTTCCAAATCTTGTGATACTTAGAGCTCCTCAGCTTGCTGCAGGCTGTGTCCTGTGCAGGGAGTGGGAGCAACTATCAGTTCCCTTCCCCTAACCAGAGCTGGATTAAGGCCCTGGGGAGCCTGGGGCACTTAAGACAGGGGGGGCTCTTATGATGTAATATGATTATTAGACAAATTTTAGACAAATACATAGGCAAATTTGTGCCTTTTTTTTTTTTTTTTTAAATCTGGACTGACCGAGGAGGAAAGGTAAGAAAAACAACGGAGGGACAGAGGTGGTGATGGTGAAGGGGCACAGAAGTGGTGATGGTGATGGGCACAGAGGTGGTGATGGGCACAGAGGTGGTGATGGTGATTGGCACAGAGGTGGTGATGGTGAAGGGCACAGAGGTGGTGATGGTGAAGGGCACAGAGGTGGTGATGGTGAAGGGGCACAGAATTGGTGATGGTGATTGGCACAGAGGTGGTGATGGGCACAGAGGTGGTGATGGGCACAGAGGTGGTGATGGTGAAGGGCACAGAGGTGGTGATGGTGAAGGGGCACAGAATTGGTGATGGTGATTGGCACAGAGGTGGTGATGGGCACAGAGGTGGTGATGGTGAAGGGCACAGAGGTGGTGATGGTGAAGGGCACAGAGGTGGTGATGGTGAAGGGGCACAGAATTGGTGATGGTGATTGGCACAGAGGTGGTGATGGTGATTGGCACAGAGGTGGTGATGGTGATTGGCACAGAGGTGGTGATGGTGAAGGGCACAGAGGTGGTGATGGTGAAGAGGCACAGAGGTGGTGATGGTGAAGAGGCACAGAGGTTGAGATGGGCACAGAGGTGGTGATGGTGAAGGGCACAGAGGTGGTGATAGTGAAGAGGCACAGAGGTGGTGATGGGCACAGAGGTGGTGATGGTGAAGGGCACAGAATTGGTGATGGTGGTTGGCACAGAAGTGGTGATGGTGAAGGGCACAGAATTGGTGATGGTGATTGGCACAGTGGTGGTGGTGGTGGTGATTGGCACAGAGGTGGTGATGGTCACAGAGGTGGTGATGGTAAAGGGCACAGAGGTGGTGATGGGGAAGGGCACAGAGGTGGTGATGGTGAAGGGGTACAGAATTGGTGATGGTGATTGGCACAGAGGTGGTGATGGGCACAGAGGGGGTGATGGTGAAGGGCACAGAGGTGGTGATGGCGAAGGGCACAGAGGTGGTGATGGTGAAGGGGCACAGAATTGGTGATGGTGATTGGCACAGAGGTAGTGATGGTGATTGGCACAGAGGTGGTGATGGTGAAGGGCACAGAGGTGGTGATGGTGAAGAGGCACAGAGGTGGTGATGGGCACAGAGGTGGTGATGGTGATTGGCACAGAAGTGGTGATGGTGAAGGGCACAGACGTGGTGATGGGCACAGAGGTGGTGATGGTGATTGGCACAGAAGTGGAGATGGTGATTGGCACAGAGGTGGTGGGGATGGGCACAGAGGTGATGGTGAAAGGGCACATGTGATATTGTGAAGGGGCAAAAGTGACAATGAAGGGGCACAGTGTGATGATAGAGGGACAAAAGTGACAAGAGCACATACTTGGATTTATGCGTATTATTTTTACAAACAACTTAAGTAAGTATTTCTGCCCTGACTTCAATATTTATTAAGTTGTTTTGACCCAACTACTTAAAAAAACGGGACTGCTTGGTAATTATTTAGGGCAGGGCCGGATTTATCACTAGGCAACCTAGGCAATTGCCTGGGGCCCAGCGGTCCCCAGAGGGCCCTCCCAGGGCCGGAGGTGAGACCAACCTTTAAAAATGGGCCGCTACTTATGGGCCAGTGCTATTTGCTTGCCCCCCTGGGTTAAAGTCTGCCAGCCAGCCCCTGAATAGGGGTATATGTTATGCTAAAAACTATAGTGCTATGGATTTTTTCAGGGAGGGGGCCCCAAACCAGTTTCTTGCCTAGGGCCCCATGAGGTCTAAATCCGTCTCTGATTTAGGGGTGCCTTTTTCTGCAGCAGGGTGGCCTTGCTCTTTTCACATGTTAGGTACGCCCCCAAAGATGCAAGCCACGCCCTCACCTTCTTTGGCGGCGTGCCGCCGCGCAGCGGCACATGCTTTCATATCTACTTAACTATAGGGGTATATGGTAGGCATGTGGCGGCACATGCTTTCACTTCTACGTATCTATAGGGGTATATGGTAGGCTGCAAAAATATAGTGCTATGGATTGTTTCAGGGAGGGGGCCCAAAAACAGTATCCTGCCTAGGGCCCTATGAGGTCTAAATCCGGCTCTGGTTCACGCCTCCACCCGCATTACATTAAAAGCCCCTTCAAACCCTCCCAACCCAAACCCCTTACCCGATCTTCTCCCATGTGGCGATATAGCCTGCTACTGGAGCTCGCTTTCTTCACACATGCTGTCATACGTTAATAACGGATATATGTACACAATGCAGTTAGGCGTCATTGATTTTGGTTCTAGGCTGATACCTTATCAATTTTAGGAATTTTGGATGTGAATGGAATAATGCCTGTAGTGTGTAGATTTTTAAGTGTGTTATTCAACTAAACCTGGATCCTCATCTATTTCCAAAGACATTTGTTTTCATTGAATTTGGAATTAATTGTTGATAGCACTTGATTTAATGCAGGAAATATCATTCAATGAGACTAACTAGCGTTAAATCAATTTCATTTTAATATTGATGAGTAACACACACCACAATACATTAAATTAGCTCAATAAAACTGATTTTTAAAAGAGTGAGAAAAATAAAATTAATATTTTACCCGGATTGATCACACGTTATTCCTGTCAGCAGCTAATAATTATAAGCCCCTGATTTGCTTTCCATACAGTAATACATAAAATTGTTGCTAGCCCTGATGGCAATAAAATAAACATGTAAACCAGTAAAACCATAACATTTATGAATGGTTAATAGGAATTAGACAAATAATAAATAAATAAATAATGCATAAAATAGGTTCAATGAGGGCTTATAAATATTCCTAGCAGCAATGGCCAAAATTAAAGCTATTGTAAACAGTCTTTGATGAAATCACAGCAGTACCATATGAACAAGTGTCCAGAAAGAATGAATAGAATCCAATCATAAAGATTGCAGCAAACAATTATTTTTTCAATATTTTTTTTGTAAGGGGACAACTTGAACCTGGTCATAGTGAGCGGTTTCCAGAGTGTGCAAGTTAAGTGTCATCTTATCTTGTTTGTTTTCCTGGGGCTGCGGGCAGGTGGCAGTGCTCTGGTGTTCTCCAGTAAAAGACGGTGAGCTGGACACTGTGGTGAGTGCACACTGCTCATCGGCACTTCTGGGTATGGAAACCGCAATGCACGTGCCCCCCTTAATCCGTCTCTGGGGGGGGGGGGGCAGAGCGCGGAACAGATAGTATGGTGGCTGGTTCCTGGGGAGGAGCCAGCCACCAGGAAGTCAGTCAGTGTTGGGGCCGGCCACTAATAGGCTAGGGCCGGCCCCATTAGCTCGGGCGCATAGACTGCTATCTGTCATGCCGGAACCTGGCATGGCAGATAGAATATAACAGATTGAAATGACTGCCCAATTCGCCGGTCCCTGCACCGCCCCAACTGGCCATCGGCCCTTCTGGCATTTGCCAGAACTGCCAGATGGCCAGTCCGGCCCTGGCAGCAAGATATGGGAGGTTCTGGCTGTCACTATATTATGAATTCCCCTTCCCCCCAAGTGCACCAATCTGGCAAGCGTTCAGGAGGAAATGGCTGGAATCTCTTCTCAAGCATGAGCATTAATATTTATTAAATGATTTAACTTAAAGAAAATTGTACCACTGATTGGAGAAAGGGAAAACTCTCTAAGGTAAAAGTAGGCCACATTGAGATACTGTAAATGGAAAACTGGGCCACTAAACATACAGTACATGAATGTGTATGTATATGTGTATTTATACATTGTGTATATGTATATATATATATATATATACATACATACCGTATTTGCCGGCGTATAAGACGACTGGGCGTATAAGACGACCCCCAACATTTCCACTCAAAATTATAGAGTTTGTTATATACTCACCGTATAAGACTACCCCCTCTTCCGCACACCTTCCACACACACACTGTATTAAATCACTGGCCTTCACACACACTGTATTAAATCACTGGCCCCCACACATGCTGTATTAAATCACTGGCCCCCACACACACTGCATTAAGTCACTGGCCCCCACACACACACTGCATGAAGTCACTGGCCCCCACACACACTGCATTAAGTCACTGGCCCCCACACACACACTGCATGAAGTCACTGGCCCCCACACACACACACTCATATATGCTGATCACACACACACTCATATATGCTGATCACACACTCTGCATTGACATGACATAACATAAAACAAACATAACATAACACATACTAATAACACTTACCTTCTTCTGCTGTCACTCTCCTCTGTCCCCCTCCTGTCACTCTCATCTGTCCCTCTCTTCCTCTCTCACTTTGCCCCCTCTGCCGCGCCCCAGCCATAAAAAAAAAAACAGAAACACTTACCAATCCGTGCGGCGCCGGGACCCAGCATCCTCCTCTCTCACGCAGCCTGTCACTGATATATGACAGGCTGCGTGAGAGAGGAGGATGCTGGGTCCCGGCGCTGCGCGGATTGGTAAGTGTTTCTGTTTGGTTTTTTTTATGGCTGGCCCGCGGCACCCCTGAGACCCCTGAGTTTGGCACCCGGCGTATAAGACGACCCCCCCACTTGGAGGCATGTTTTTCAGGTCAAAAAAGTCGTCTTATACGCCGGCAAATACGGTATATATATATATATATATATATATATATATATATATATATATACATATATATATATATATATATATATATATATATCTAATATATAAATGTCTAGTGGCGTGTGTTAGTCTGTCTGTCTGTGTGTGTGTGGAAAAAATAAAACCAAGCTGCAGCGCCACCTGCTGGGCGGAGTTATACACTGACCTACTAAATTGTTAGTGTGTGTGAAAAAAAAAATTCAGAAAGGGCTGAAATTTGGTATACTAAGATGTTTTTAATTTGTTCATTTAATTTGTTAATTGTTAAAAGTGTTTATAAAGATTTAAAAAATATATATATATTTCTTGAAGGAGAAGTGGCAGTTGGGAGTGGTTGGTGGTTGCCGGGGGTGACAGTGGGGAGTGGTTGGTGGTTGAGGCCTGGGCTAGGCCCAAATGCATGACAAGAACCTTTTTAACACCTTAAGTAGCTTGATTTGACTAGAATGCATGAGTATCATGCACGGGTTAACTTATATATATATATATATATATATATATATATATATAGTTACACTTTTTTTTTATAGATAGATAAACTGTACAAAACGTCCTCAAACGTGGTTCTTCCACCAATATTTACACCGGCATGCCTGACACAAGTTTAGAAAAATACGCAAGCGACAGATCAGGTTACATATATCATTATTTTTATATTGATTCCCGTATCATATTCCGGTGTGAATTAAATTAGGATGCAGGCTCAGACAGACCATTAGTTTCTAAAGATCTTGTGGTTGGCACTTATATCATGTTAGGTATGGGAAGTGTGACTTTACAATGTGAAAACTTTAATTGTGTGAAACGTGTGTATTTATGATATATGGGTATTAAATGAAAGATAATATTCTAGATCCTACAAGGGGCCCTTATAACATAAATTAGTGATGGGCCCAGCATACCCCAGTCCACCATTGCCAGGATGAGAAACATAGTAGAAAAAAAATAGGTGTATGGAATACAGCTAATATATTGTTAATAATTTTAGGCCTTAGAAAATCAGGAATTTTTAGTTGGAAACCCGTTGAGTATGGCAGACGTGCTGCTGCTTGATACTATTTTATGAGTGGAAGAGATCCATGATGACATCTTACTGAACCTTCCTAACTTACAGGTGAGCATTGCACAATGTTACTGTGATCAATTATGTTTTTGCTTATTTTTTGTATTTGACAGTATGACACCAATATGTGTATCATTGATACCTCAAATGGCAGCAGATTTCACTGAGAACACACATTTGAGCTGTTCCTTTTTGTGAGGTCCAGAACCTACAAGTGTAATGTCTACCTGACCTAAGTTTTGCTGACTGACCTCCCAGTTATGTCTGTGCTCTATTATAGAAGTTCAAGTTATACTTATTTTGTGTGGTGGAAACCTTAGTTGCATGCAAGTAAGTAGTGTCTTATAGGATTGGGATGAGTTGTAGCTTGGCCCATTGACAGGTCTGTCAGTCTTACTTTGTAGTATGGTGATGGATTCTTAACTAGTAAATCAAGACTGGCCACCTGATTGTGGATGACAGGGTTTGGCTATCATCATGGTCTCAAATAAGGACTCAACGTTATTCAGCCACCAACGTATACATATACAGGTTGATGGAAACATGCCCTCTTATGGTATCTTTTTAATGTACCCATCCAAGGTTCTGCAACAGATCTTACTGTAATTTCTTCTCTGGTACCCAACCTACTTAGACTCAGCTTCATAGCCTTGTACAATGTTTCATTTGTGACCCAATAACCAAATCCACTGATCACGTCCACAGTGCCCAATCATAATGGCCAACTGATGCCCTGCCCTGGTGACAATTAAAATACAGGTATAATAACCCAAAAACCTTGGGCAGAGAACCCCTCCAACTCCCAAGGGTCTCCCTCAAATATACCCGTATAGTTCCATCTTTTCCAGGGACAGCTAAAAAGCCTCCCCTTAACCGCAACAGGCGTCAACAAACATCAGTGCAACAGTATCTCCTTTTTAATTACATTCATGTATTTCTTTCCTTTTTATAGAATAACATACAATTTTGTTTTCTTTCTTTTTTAAAAAAAAAATATTCTTTAAACATGTCCAGACATGTGTTTTGTCTTGGTTTTTTTTGTTTTTTTTACAACACATGATCAAAGTGCAATGTACAATAATGAAACAGGAAGAAACAAACATCCTATCACTACATCCTCTTTTACTCTTTTAAACCTAGATTGGGTCAGCTCCACATGTTCTTTTAGAAAGAGGGGGACGTGAGCATGCCTTCTGCTTTTATATATGCCCTCCCCTCCCCTTGCCCTTATAACACTGGCAGGACCCATAGCAGGCGCCCTCCTGCTGCTGATTCCTAGCGGGGCTTTTTGATTTTTGTTTAACAAAATTCTTTTTGTACATGAGACTTCATCTGACTAGACAACATCACTACATATTTAGTTTATTAATTTTATTTTATTAGTATTTGAAGAGTTCCTACAACACTGAAATGGTGTGCCATAGCCAGGTCTAGAATGGAGGTTCACTGGAACCTAAGAATACCAGTGCTACATATATGGATATCAACACACAAATGAATAATTATTAATGCAGTGCTAGTCTACTTAGCTGTGACTTCCTACTGTGTTTGAGCGCACTGTTCTTTTGTTGTGATCTGCAATAGACACAACCTTTTCTAAAATTGGGGAATGTGTTAATTGAATAATAAACTTTGACATTTTTCTGCTTGGAAGGTTAACCTCTCAATATAATAATTAAAATAATCAATACAATTTATACCTCAATTTTTATCACAAGCTTCTTTTCACTGGTCTGCTTTTAGTTTTATTTAGCTGGTTATAATTGGACCTTGTTGGATCAAAGATGTTGATTTTTTTTAAAATGGAAATAAAGAAGAAACTATACTAACTATAATGTATTTCTTGTCCTTCAGTGCAGCACATTTGGAAACGTATTTGTTCTTTTGTGTTACCAAATTTCAAAGGTTGCTGGTGCGAAATACTTTTAGAAAAATTAAACAACGTAGCACATCAAATGAGGGGTCCATTACCTGTCTCTCCCATGGCTAGCATGCAAAATAGTTTCCAGAAAGTAGCGTAATAGCAGAACATTTTTTCACATTTTTTATTTATTTACCACTTCTCTTGGAAAACTAATAAGCTCCTTTAGTTTTCAGTATCATCTCTATGCGGATGATACACAAATTTATCTATCCTTTCCAGATCTCTCGCCATCTGTGTTGTCCCGCGTTACTGACTGTCTTTCTGCCATTTCATCTTGGATGTAATTTCGCCAACTCAAACTCAATCTTTAAAAAACAGAGTTAATAATATCCCCACCCGTCAACAGAAATTTCTGTTGATAACATGACCAAAAATCCCACCATGCAAGCTCTGGCCTAGATGTGATCCTTGTTGACTATTCTATGTTCCCCTCATCGACTCTTAAATCATGCTGCATACATTTAAAAAACATTTCCAGAATATGCACATATTTTACACAAAACACTGCAAGAACATTAATTCATGAACTCCTCATCTCCCGCATTGACTATTGCAAGTACTTCCTTACTGGTCTTCTCCGAATTAGACTTTCACAACTACAATCTATTTTGCATGCAACAGTTAGATTGATTTTCCTTGCAAATTGTTCTCCCTCTGCTGAGCCACTCTGTCAGTCTCTACATTGGTTGCCTGTTTTTTACTGAATCCAATATAAAATACTTCTACTAACATACAAGGCCATCACCAAAACTGCACCGTCCTACATACATCTCCTCACTTGTCTCAAAATATCTACCACCTCGACACCTCCATTCTGCACAAGATCTCCACTCTCACTACATGCTCCCATTGCCGGTTACAGGACTTTTTTAAGGCTAACAATCCTTCGCACAATAAGACTTTCCTCTAGTCTTCAAACTTTCAAGCGTTCTCTGAAAAACCACCTCTTCAGGCAAGCTTCTAATCGGGCTGGCTGGCAGACTTTAGCCCGGGGGACAAACACACAGCACTGGCTCATAAGTAGCGGCCTATCCTTAAAGGGTGATTTTTAGTACAATATATATATCAATATAAAAAAAGGTTAACTTTGTGGTGCTTAAATCAGCGATACTTTATTATTTTAAATGATAAATCTTAAATAATGAAAACAAATAATGCAACCAAAAACAAAATTCACTTTATATTACATTTTATTTTATATGTTAATTCTTCCTACCGCACTTTTTTTTTCATACCTAGGGCCTGATTCATTAAGGATCTTAACTTGAGAAACTTCTTATTTCAGTCTCCTGGACAAAACCATGTTACAATGCAAGGGGTGCAAATTAGTATTCTGTTTTGCACATAAGTTAAATACCGTCTGTTTTTTCATGTAGCACACAAATACTTGATAGCTTATTTGTACACTGAAATTTAAAGTTGATATTTGTTTTAGGGTCAACCTAAAACAAATAATATGAGCGGTGCTACTGGTAGGAGGAGCAGAGCACTAGATGTCAATCTGACACTCTGGCCCAGAGCTGGATTAAGGCTCTTGGGGGCCCAGGGGATTAGAGACAGGGGGACCCCTATGATGTAACATGGTTATCGTTTTAGACAACTACACAGGCAATAATGTGTGCACTACTGTTTGATGCACGCAGTTTTGCCTTCACAAGCAGTAAGTACAGTGTGAAGCGGGACATATCTCCCAACTGTCCTTCAAGTCAGACCAAATCCTGACTAAGGGAGAAAATCACCCCAATTCGGGTCTGCCTCACCAGATTCAGGACAGTTGGCAGAATGTCCTGCTCTCTCCCACCTGTTCTTGTCACTTTCACCACCTGTGGCTGCTGGTGTCTTTAGCTCAGTTGCTGCTTGTCTGGATCCTTGGAGGCCCTATTTGGTAAGGAAAAAATGGGTACATGAAATTTAGAAAACTTTAACATCCCTGGCATTAAATCAATATATCACCCATGTTTTATAATTAGCCCCCCCCTTCTGCCCACATGCTTTAGTCACACATGCCTCCCCCTTCTGCCCGCATGCTTTAGTCACACATGCCTCCCCCTTTTGCCCGCATGCTTTAGCCACACATGCCCCCCCTCTGTCCCCAGCACCTTTAGCCACACATGCAGATTGGAGGTAATTCTGTCATGGAGGACAGCGAGCCAAACCTTTCTGCAGCTCAGGTCTTAGCCAATCAGATCCAGGCCTTGTCGCAAGTTGTACAGATCAGTCTAACTCAAGATCTTGGGGCCACACTCCGCCAGTTCCAAAAGATTGCTCCAGCTCAGACTCCTACAAATAAATTGTTTGTTCCGGTTCATCTGAGGAAGTCAGTCCTCATTGAATGCCACAACAACCAATCAGCAGGTCATCCAGGAATCCATAGGACCATCAAAATACTATCCCGCTGGATTAGGTGGCCCACCTTGTCTTCGGATGTTGAAAAGTACGTCCGTGCCTGCCTTTAATGTACTAGAAACAAATCCTCTAGGAACCGTCCTCCTGGTCAATTGCTACCCTTGCCTGCTCCGAGCAAGCCTTGGACACATGTTTCAATGGACTTTATTGTCGATCTCCCATGGTCCTCTGGTCATAACACCATCTGGGTGGTCATTGCCCATTTCAGTAAAATGGCACACTTTGTACCGTTACCCAAGCTACTGGATGCCAGAAGCTTGGCCACATTATTCATTGCACATATTTTCCGTCTCCACGGTCTTCCGGAAAACATCGTCTCTGACCGAGGGTCCCAGTTTATAGCACAATTCTGTAAGTCCTTTTGCAACTCTCTCGAGATCAAAGTCAGCCTGTCTTCTGCTTACCACCCACAATTGAATGGTCAGAAATAAAGAACCAATCAATCACTGGAACAGTTCCTGCGCATATAACAATTCTTGCTATTCTGCAACACGCACATCTCCGTTCTTCTGTAACCTCGGGTTACAGAACTCTTTTTCCTCTGTTATTTCCACTGGTGATTCCGGGACTTCTGCCTTTACATCCTGGCTAAAGTCCATCTGGAAAAAGGTACACTCCGCACTACATCAAGCTACTTGCAAGTCCAAATCCCTCGCCGATTGTCATCGTGGTCCGTGTCTATTGAGAGTGGGGGATCGAGTCTGGTTGTCTACACGAAACATCAAATTGAGGCAACCCTGTAAAAAAATGGGACCCCGATTTATTGGACCTTTTACGATTGAGAAAAAGATTAACCATGTGGCATTAAGACTTAAGTTACCTCCATCCTTAAAAATTCTTCCATTGTTCTCTCCTGAAAAGGCTATTTCTCCTAGCAAGCTCCATCAGCCTTCTTCAAACAGGCCTCTGCCTCTGCTTGTGAATGGAGACCGTGAGTTCCTCGTAGAGAGAACTCTTGACTCAAGAAAAGTTAAAGGTCAGGTCCAGTTCTTTGTACATTGGAAGGGTTATGGCCCTGAAGAGCGATGTTGGGTACTGCAGAGGCATCTCCACGCTGATAAGCTCATAAAGGAATTTTTTTAGGAGATTTCCCACGAAGCCTGGATATCGGGGATCCTTGACACCTCCTCATGGAGGGTGGGAACTAATTTATGGTGGTGGCTATTAAATATAATAGTGGCATCATGGTGGTGCCTATTAATTAAAGGTGGTGGGACTATAAATTTATAGTGCTAGGATGATTTGGGAGGGTTATTAATTGATTGAGGGACTGAGTTTGGGAAGAAGTATGTCTGCCCCTCTTCATCCTCACACTGTCTGCCCTTCTTCATCCTCACTGTCTTCCCCTCTTCATCCACACACTGCCCCTCTTCATCTACACACTTTCTGCCCCTCTTCAACCACACACTGTCTGCCTCTCTTCATCCTCACTCTGCCCCCTCCTTCATTCTTTTGCCCCTCCATTGCTGTTTCTTTTCACCTTCCCCTCCGTTTCTTTACTTACCATACTTGGCCTTCTTTCTTCTATTTCTTCTGTCTTCTCTTCTATCTTCTTACCAATGCGGCGGCGCCCGGTACCCAGCATCCTCCTCTCTCCTGCTACTTCTCACTAAATATGTCGGGCGTGATGATGTCCCGCCCGACATTCAGTGAGAAGCAAGGAGGGAGGAGGATGTTAGGTCTCGGGCACCGCCGGATTGGTAAGCACCCCTGTGACAGTGCCGCTGTCCTAATGTGTTTTTTTTAAGATACTACAATTACACTCATACAATTTTTAATCACTATTTCACTGGCATTATGTTTTTATTTGACTTACTAATAAGATATTATTTTAATCCATTTTGGGTAATGGTACACAATGTGTATTTGAATAATCCTATTGTGAGTGATTTCCAGACATGTGCGCCACCTTTACATAGATACATTTCTCTTTTTCTCTGAAAGGATTAGAATGTAAGCTCTTATATGTTGGTCACAGGATACAGCAGGTAATAGGCCTCAGGCAGAATCTTCAAGCAGTGCTGTTTTATTGCTGACAAGAACTTTTCCACACTAGTTTGAGATGCTAGTGATCATCCAGAAGTACAGATGGAATAATACATTTTACATGGGCAACAGGGCTCTTCATATACAGTTTTACACACATAACTTGGCAGGGGGTAACCCAGTCCCCTTCCGAGCTGGCACCACAACATCTGAGATATTACATTGAATGTTTACCATCAGGATGTAATATATTCTCTAATCTTGTATTTAACTCAATATAACTTAACAAAATTCACATCAATCTATGACTTCTATTAAAGTAATCTTATCGTTTTCCAATAAGCATTGTCTAAGCAATTTCTTGTGTTTCCAAAGCACAAAATGATTTATTTAGCAGATGCAAAATTTAGTAGTTCAATACATTTTAAAATACAGTACAGCCGATACCAAGAATATACATACATACCGCCGCGCCCTTCGCTGCGCTCCGCTGGTACCAGCTTACAGTACTTCAGCCCAGAAGACTGGTCAGAGAATGACTGAAGCCAATATGAGCAAAACTGTATTATATACACTCAGTGTTACAGAGAAAACAATGCAGATGACGTGGCTTGCTTCTATAGGTCCAGGCTTCAGGAGGGTCCAGTGTAAACAGGTCATAGGCTAGTTCAAACAACCCCCTCCAAGGGTGAGGGTCAACATTCCAGATGATTCTCCCGCCCAGAAACCAGTTTAAGCTAGTCTATTCACAATACACAGTCAGTGTATTAAACATTTATTCCCTAACATCGCTAACTAGAGTATGCAATGTGCGATCCCTTAGGTGAATGAACCGGACAACTGCGGATGAATAGGGGATTAAAATGATTCTAAACATGACATGTTTCCTGTAACCTGAACCTTAAGTATCACTAAAGTGTACATATAACCTTAATAAATATATAAACTAAATACCATCTGCTCATAAATCACTGGGGAATGGAACCATTATAAAATTAAATATATAAATAACTAAATGTGAGAGTGCGAGTGTGTACGTGCGTATTTTACGGCGTGATCGCGTGTTACGTGGCATACTGATCGCAATCGCACAGTAAAACAATATTAACCAATATACTTTCGTTCATCCAATTATACGACTTCGACACCTATATTACTTGCTGGTTGCATTATTCAGACAGGTTCAAAGTTACAGGATAAAAAAATAAATAGGAAAGAAAGGTAACAACCTCCTGCTGTGCATTCAGACTAAAAAGATATGTTGTTTACTTCTGAGATGAAAAGACTTAATTAGCATGATTAGCCTGCTCTCAGAAGCAACAAAACAAATTTCCTCCTACATGGCATATATCTGCAGAAATCACACAATATCAAAAATCAGTACATTTGCAATGAAATATAGTGGAGCACTGCACCCCTATTTGAAATAAATATCTCAAATAAGTTATTCCTACATGATCGAGCCACAGTGAGATTTCAAACTACCATCAGTCTTATATAAGCATACATAATGTATCTATTAAATAGGGGTGAGGTACGGTATAATGACGCTGATTAATCCGACAACACTTACCCCGACATGATGACACCGAAGGGCTTCTTGCCGACGAGGATCGATGACGAATGTTGTGGGCAGCGACTGGAACCAATCCCGATGAAGCAACAATGCGGCATGACTTGATGAAGTCACTTACATCCGCAACGCTATTATCGCTGCTGTTAAGGGGGTAATGTAAGTATACGCCCATGTAGAATGTACTTTACAAAGCGTTGTACATTCTACATGGACATGCTCTGATTGTGTTTCAGAGCAGCCGGGCAGCACACTCTCCCTGCCTGTCTCTGCTGAACGGACCTGCACATAGTGTGCAGCCGCCGGCAGCAAGCCCCTGCTAGGGACGCCCCCCCTGGATCCGCCACTGCAGTTGGATGGCCTGGAAAGCCTCCCATGAAAACGGAAAAAAATATTCACTTTTTTTCTTTTGTGTGTGTAAATATAAGAAAAATGGCTTCCGCCAGCCTCTGGTGTTTCCATGCTCATGTGCGGATTGGAAAGGGGGACTCAATTTCACACTCCACCAATCAAGTTTTCACCCCAGCACATGAGGATTGAGTGTGTGGGGGCACAGTAAATACCCCCACCTGCCACTTTGTACTGCCAGTGCCAGGAGGACTCAAGTCGGAGCAATGGAGATGAAGAACATTCTTTTTAGTGGCAGACAGTGACAGACAGCAAGTGGTGGTTGCTGGCAGCAGGTGTGGCTGGCTGAAGGGGCACAGTGACACTGGCATCAAACTCTAATAGCGGAGCTTAGCATCAGTAGAGTGGCATAAGCAGCAGTGGCTGAAGTTGGCAAGTGATGACAGAGTAAGCTGCCCAAGCTCCCACTTTTCTTTATTCTCACAAATATAAAGCATTGGAAATTTTTGAATACTGTTGGCAAACGTCACAGTAGCGCTGACGATCAACTTCATACCAATAAAAAGGCTGTTTTAGGATCTGCTGGACTACCATCTCTGTTCACCCGCTGGAGCCACTGAACTCAACTGTCATTGTTGTTTCAACATCTGTTCAGCTGTTCACTGAGCTCCATTGTGAATGCTGTTGCCATCTCTGGCTGCTGGACCCTCTGCACCCAACTGTCAGCATCCTGGAATTAAATGTGTCAGAGCTACAGAAACTACCTACACTATTAAAGTATCCTTCCCCTCTTTAATTGCTCTGCAATCAATTGTTCCATTCCACTCTCTCATTACCAATCTTACTTAATACGCATTCATGCACATCTCTCCATCATGCACCTACTTCTACATACTTTGTCCTGTTCACTTTAACCACACCTCTCTCCAAACCCCTCTTCTCTGTCCATCATCCTAGTTCTCCATCCCCTATTATTGTTTCCCCTTTGTTACTTCGCTCCTCACCAGTCAGCAGTAGAGATGTTGACTGACCCCTGTGTTCTGGTTTTGGTTCTGGATTAACTTTGTGTTTTGGTTTTGGCAAAACCGCCCTTGTGTGTTTTGGTTTCAAATCCCTATTTTTTTTTCTAAAATCCCTATTTTTTTTGGTGCTAAAAACACATAATTTTGCTTTTTTTCCCCCTACATTATTAGTAACCTAAATAACACTAATTTCAAGTCATTTGCAGTCAATTTTGACAACCTCACAGGTCACAATATTATTTTCATACACTTTCAAACAAAGATTGCAGCAGTTCTTGCCAGTGATAATAAGAAGGCCATTGTCATGCCTGGGCATAAGACCAAAAAATCCACCTCTTCTGTGTGGAATTATTTTTACCCAAATCCTGACAACAGTTGTCTAGCCATTTGTAGCATTGTAAAGCCACAGTCAGTAGAGGTAGGGACCTTAACCATCTAGGAACCTCATTCATGTTACGCCATTTGAAGCGAGTTCTTGAAAAGTTTTTGTGAAAATCAGAAACTTATAAGAAAAAATAACAACAAGCAGTCCTGCAATCTACACCCCAACACCTTCATCGACAATATCCTCACAAGTGATCGAATTTAGTCCTGCATCTAAGTTTCTAAGGCGAGATGACTCCTCCCCTATCCAGGACTCCTCAGAAGAATCCTTAAGCGTTAGGCCCACTACTGCTGCTCCTGCTGCTGGGGGTGGATCTTCAACCCAGAAGCTGACCCAAAAGAAGGCTACTAGTAATTTACAACAACTGACTGTTAAACAATCTTTGCAAAAGGAAGCAAGTATGAAAGCTATCACCTAGTCGCAAAGCGGATCACAGATGCCATGGTGACTATGCTAGTATTAGATCTGCGTCCAATATCCACTATTAATGCAGCTGGTTTTAGACATTTACTTGAGGTCTTCTGTCCCCGTTACCAAATTCCATGACGACACCAATTTACTAGAAAAGCTATTCCTCACCTCTACCAGAAGGTTCGTAAAAATTTAATTATTGGGCTACAAAATGCCATTCTACCCACTGTACACTTAACCACAGATATGTGGACAAGCAGAACTGGGCAAACTAAAGATTATATGATTGTGACAGCCCACTGGGTTGATGATTCGCCTTCACCAGCAGAGACAGCAGCAGCATGTACCCAAGAACGTTGCATTTTTCAGAGGCAGGCTACTCTGTGTATTATCTGCTTCACTAAGAGGCATATTATTAATATTATTATAGTAAATTTGTAAGGCACCACAGTGCTTCACAGCGCCGTACAGTAGGGAAGACAAGGACATACATAAACTAAGACATACGTAAAACAAGAACAGACAAGGCAGACAAAATGAATGAAGATATGAAAACAAAGGGTATGGAGGATCCTGCACATTAGAGAGCTTACATTCTAAAGGGAAGAGGGCACAGCTGAAACAAGAGGAGCGAGTGTGGCTCAGAGTGGAGATTGGGATAGTTGTGAGGGTGCATTAGTGTGAATAGTGTTATCGAGGATAAGGTCACCTCTAAAAAAAGAGATGGGTTTTCAAAGAGCATCTTAAGATTTGAAGGCTGTGGGAAAGTCTGATTGAGCGTGGTAGGGAATTCCATAAGCTGGGAGCAGCACGGGAGAAGTCTTGAAGGTGGGAGTGAGAGGTGGTTATCCGAGACGAGACAAGGCACAGGTCAGAGGTAATACCGCTGACAACCTGTTTGAAAAACTAAGGGATGTCATTGCAACATGGCTTATCCTGTTTGAACTCTCCTGAGGATATGTGATTTCTGATAACGCCACCAAAATTGTTAGAGCATTACAGCGGGGGGAATTCCATCACATTCCCTATTTTGCTTACACAATCAACTTGGTGGTACAGAAGTTTTTTAAAAAAATAACAATAAAATGCAGGAGATGCTGTCTGTGTCCCAAAATATTTAGGGTCATTTTCGGGATTCTGCAACAGCATGTAGGGGAATGCAGCAGCTGCAAGAAGAATAACATATAGGGGGAACGTACTTTAGTCCAGCACAGTGAATACTTTCCGTGTTATGCAAGGTGCTGAAACCACTCGAAGTAGTCACCTGTGAAGAGAGTGCAGACACTGTTTGCTTGAGTCAAGTGATTCCCCTAATTAGACTTTTTGAAAAGCAGCAAGAGAAATTGGAGGAAATGAAACAAAGCAATTCCGCTAATTATGTTGGACTTGTAGATTAAGTACTTTATTCGCTTCGCCAAGATCCAAGAGTTATCAACATCTTGAAATCGGATAATTACATTTTGGCAACTGAGCTTGATCTTAGGTTTAAGAGCTATGTCTTTTCTTCCTTTCCAACTAACCCAGATCTGAAGAGATGCAATGAGCTCCTGGTCAGCAAGCTGAGAGCTCAAGTGGTACATGACACAATGACGTCTCCTCCTTCAGTTTCTCTGGATATTGCTGCTAGGAAAAAAACTTAGATTTCCCAAGACACCCAGTGGTGATGCAGATGAGTCTGCACAACATTTTGACATTTGGTCTGGTTTAAAAGAATTGCCCAAAAATCATGATAGCTCTTCCGTAAAATGAACTACAAATTCCATGAGGAAGGCCATTACCGTCAATTACATCAAAGTACACAGACTTCCAGCGGGGGTGAATTAGTATTGTTTGAGGATGATGTACACACTGATGAGTGTGAATATGATGACAGTGTAGATTGCAGATGCTGAGATCTAGCTGAGAGACTTGATGACGTCACGCCTGTCATTCAGTGTTAACAGAGCAGAGAGGAAGGACGCCGGCGCCGCGAACAGGTGAGTAATTCTCTATTTTTTTTTTTTGCTACCCTGCTCCGCCCTCCAACGAAGAGGAGCAGCCCCGACACCGCCCGCAACCCCCCCCTCCCGCCGCAAAAAAATAAAAATCACGGGCAGTGCTGTCAGACAGCAACAGACAGGTTAGATCATACGGGCGACGGGGGGGTCCGCGGAGTAAGGGGGGCCCGGAGCAGATGCTGTCAGTTGCTGTCAGACAGCAACTGACAGCTGGCGAGTTAATGCAGGCGGCAGGGGGCCCTCGGAGAGAGGGGGCCCGGGGCACGTGCCCCCTGTGCCCCCCCCCCCTTAATCCGGCTATGCTCCCGAGATCCGACGACGTAACAATGACATTTTGCCTCGTTTTCAATTCCGAGGGCGCTCAGCTCGGTACTCGGATCTGCTAAGTTCGGGTGTGTTCAGTTCTCGGGGAACCGAGCGTGAGCATCTCTAGTTAGCACAGTACACATAAACGGTTTTGTACTCGGCACCCACCAAACTCACCAGCCTACATAAACATAAATAACCCTCACACCCACACCCAGAAATCATCCTTGCATGTCGTCTTGCTCACCCTGCTCCTTTTCATAAGCTGGTGACATCTCACCTACCGCTGGACACACAATTCTCACTATCTGCTCCTGCTCATTGCTCCACCGCAATACTTTCATCATCATCATCATCATCTTTTTATTTAGCGACACTCATTCCGCAGCACTGTACCAGTGTGCACGGCAATGAAGGTGTTTTGTGGGGAGAGGAGAATGGGCAGCCTAGCGTTTGAAAGCATTCTGTCCTGATGCCACCTCCCCAAATGTTGGGAGGGTTTGCATTGTGATTTGGAGTCCATTAGTATTATGTTTAAAGTCTCTGTACAGTGCTGCATAATATGTTGTTTTTATATAAAGAATAATAACAATCACTACCTCCATGATCATCTTGATATCTAGTCCAGCCAACATTAACGTTGCTTACATTATTGCTGAGAATAGGTGCTGACACTACATGTATAATTGGCCGTTCCAGAAAGCCAAATAATGTGATGTAGTTGAAATTACTTAAAAAGAAAAAGAAGGCATTCTGCCACTCGCAGTGCCGTCGTGGATGCGTGTCTTGAAGACTTATACCTTCCTAGTACGTTTTCTTCTATGCTGGGACCCCGATTCTCTGCAACTGAGCGCTAAGCGTCAGGAGAGACAAATGTGGATGAGGGAAGAAAGGGACACCCGCCTATCCAATCAGATCAGCCCATTTTGAATCTAGCGATCAATGCGGTGACAGATGTTACACCAAATCACCCTCACATCCGAAAAAAGAAGGGAACGAATCCTAATATGTAGGCTAGGAATCCTAAATTCTTAAGATTATGGCGACTGCTGAAAATGGTCAGTTTGTTTCTGCGACAATTATTGCCTACACTATTAGGATTTATGACTCCCCATAAACTTCTAATCTGATTATTTTACCTTTGAAACCTTCAGGAGTCTGTGACTGCTTCAGTATTCAAATCTACCAACATGCTACAAGGGGATTGGTGGGTTGGACCTCGCCTCTCTATATAGTCATTCACTCGTTCCTTGCACTAGTTGCAGCAGCGAGCTATCCTACACAGCTTATAGTGTTGGTCTCGGTTACTTGGATAAAGGGTAAGATTTACATTTACATGCACAAGATAGAGTTACGATGCTTGTAGAACTTTATTCTGCTCTTAACAGGATAAACTATGTTCCTATGTCGATATTACTAAACTGCATGTTCGGCTGGAGTCCGGAAATGTGTGTGTGATTGTTTGTGCCTTCTATTCTGATAAATATGCTCATTTGATACTGATTTAGATAGTGACAAACGTGACCACAAATCATACCCCACAACGTACACGCTGTGTATGTGAATGAAGCCCTCACACTTGCCAGATAAATATTGTCCAATGGCATATTTGTCTCCTGTTCGTGTCGTTTACAAAGAACATGAATTAGATACAGCTGAGGCTGTGATCATGCATTCAGTCATTGAAGAAGAAAGACCCAGGGATATAAAATACCCATGGGATATACTGTAGTAATATCAGGTTAGGAACCTGATATAACTATTCCGTAGTGACTGAACAATGCTAGTAGCTTAGGCATGTTTGTCCTTGCCCAGGACATTAGTATGTCCAGGACATCATTGGTTAGTTACATTATGCAATTCAATATTGTTCAATGTACTGAACTTATGACTACGTCATTTACTGAAAAACACATTAATGTCATCATGTAACTCAATATGGAATTCAGAAAATTTGTGATGATTTTCCCCATGGAATATAATGGCTAACACAGATGGCTTCAGATGGCTTTGGCTACTGGGATCAAGTTTCTAATTTCAGAGCTTGTTAATTAGAGCAAAATCTCAGTCCCCATAGACACCTATAAGGAATTGAGTTGCAACTGAAGAGGTGGAGATATCTGCTGTGGTCCTCCATTAATAAATAGCCTTATACTATTCCTATGCTTTAATTCCCTGCAGTTTTGGGTTGGATTATTGGTTGATAAATGGGCCCCTCTAGTCCAGTTGCCAAACATTTGGCTCTAACCTGGCCACACACATATGTATAGTCAAATTAAACAGATCCACTCGGGCTCAAAAGACAGATTTTATGGGGGACAAAACGTGAGGTTGACTGCACACAATAGCAGACACAAGCACACTGCTACCTATTGGCAGACCAGATTTCCCATAGATACCTAGCAGATGTTAATTGGGATGTGTACAAATTGGTTTAAAATTATGGAATTCATTACTTGTATTGGCCTTCATCAGGGATGTCAAAGGGCTGACTTAGGGTGGTTTTCCAGGTTGATAAGCGCAGCATTTATATGGGCAACACTAGACCTCCTAGTTTTCAAAAATGTCCCTAAATATGTTTTATATAGTACACACATTTTAAATTGTATCTACACAAATATGTCAGGTTAATGGTGGAGAAATATCTTTATCATGCTCTCCTTGTGTTGCATACACTTTGGATCAATGTGGCTTTGGAACATCCTTGGTAAATTTCATGACAAATGAGCCTTAATATGCTGACACAAGACAATGTTGTGGCCTGGGTAGGGTTAAGTGTGAGATGTCAAACCTTGCACAAATTATTTAGCTTTATATTCCTACAGCAAAACATTTTACTCATCTCTGAATCCTACCTGGCATTAGTCTTATATAAGCATACTAATTAAACAGAGGGTTTATTGTTTTAATGAGCTGACTGTCATGTGACCGAAGGCATGACTTGCACTTCAACAGAGACAAGTAGCTACACCCATGAAATTGGGTTTCTTTGATAAATGTGTAGTTCCTCTTTAGTATTTAGAGTGCACTAATCTTAGTGTGATGTACAATCTATTAGAATGGGTTTGACAAAAAGATGTGAAAGAACTATTGTAAAAATGTGTACAAAATATATTATAGTTTAATTTTTGTTTGTTTTAGTTAACGAATATCTCAGAGGTGGCACTATTTAGAACTCTGAGAGATGTCATTTAGCAACAGCAGTAGTAATAGACTTAAGGGTCTATTTATTCTATACCACTGAATTTAACAATACAGTGTTTTTTTTCCTTAGGGGTGCCTCCACTGGTTATAGCGATAGAAGTACAGCAGCGTTAATTTGCATAAGGAAGCTTGGTTGGCTATCTCTGGCAATAGTTTTCAATGGCCTGTGGGCTTTGTTAAATAGGATACTTTCACCTATTATAATTTAATTACTTTATTCCTGTAGATTTGTAAGGAGCCACAGCGCTGTGCAGCACCTTACTGGCCAAAAAAGTGTTTTACATTTATACAGCTTATATAATTGCACACTTAGAAGTACTTTTTTTTTTTTTTTTGGACGTTTCACTCTACACAAAGGAAAAACAACTGAATAAAACAGAAGTTCTATCTCGGACAAGTTATGTCTCTTGTTTATTTCAGCACATTGATCATGTTTAAAGTAATTATACACACCTCAAACAGTAAACACCATTATAAACTAAGCTTCTACAACTAAACCATGAGTGGAGACTGACATTTACAAAACAAAAAAGTACTGCAATTCCTAATAATTGTGTAGTCTCTGGGATACCAAGAAGGTGGCACAGTCATCTGCCCAATTTTATCTGCTCTGGCCCCAGGGCAGTTGCCCCATCCTTCCATGTTATAATTCACCATCATCCAATGTCATCTCTTAGCGCAAGTAAATACTGGGCTTTGCCCACCTGTATCTTTTGTATACATTTTCATGTGTCATCATACTACCTAGCTGGGGCTGCTCTTCTGGTCCATTTTATTCATGCTATTTACTTTTATTAAGAAAGTAACTTCCATAATATCTACCAGCATTTCCACCACTGCTGACTCATTCTTTCATTTGCCTCCACCAAGGCGATCTTATATTTTTTTTATTTTTTTTTTTAGCAGGAAATGTATCCTTTATTAAACTGCTGTCCAACTAGTTCTGCCAGTCATTTCATTTGTATAGATTGACAGCTCCTCATAGCAGCAATACATAATGCTGTGATTCTAGATATTTTGGAGATCTATTTAAGATGCCTATGTAAACACCGGTAAAAGGCTTTCACAAATTTTTTGTTTAAGAAAGAGTTAACAGCAGCCTTAATCCAATTAATGGAGCTTACTTCTGTCCCCATCTACCTTTATGGCGACAGCAGCATTAGTTAATTTATTAAGCTGCAAAAAGCTTTGCTTTTGGTAGTAAAGTAATGCCTCAGGATGGAGGTACTGGAAGCTTATAATGGGATCTAGCTGAACCCTCTCTGGTTTTGCTGGATCCCTCTCCTGTGAAAGTGCTATGTGCATGAGCATGGCATGTCCTCAATTTGGCAGTGTTTTCTTGTATGGACCTCTAATCCTGTAAAAAAAAAAAAATCATCCTTTATTCTGGGGTGAACACTCATTTCTTCTGTTTTCAGCACCATGGAAATATTTTCAATGAATTGCGAGGCAACTTGACATGCAAGCCCAGCTGCTTTTACCAGCTGGGGGAGGGGTTGATAAAAAGGGGGGAGGGGGTTAAATTGGAGTAACTTTGAAACTCTTACTTCATTGCCACTGCCAGGCTTACCCAATCCATATCTGCTTCACTGCTTTATAGACTCCCAAACTGAAATGTGAAGTCCTTTCTGTACTTTCAAAGCTGCTCATCACTACAGCCCTCCTTGTATAACTGCCCTGATCACTGCATATGATGCTACATGTCCACTGTGCTCTAACAATTATGTACTGCTCCTGTTTTGATATTTTTTTTGTGCTCACTGATATCAAAGTATCAGACTAGTACATGTATGCATTTATACATTGTATTATGTTTTCATGATGAAAACAAAGGGACATCAAAAGTAAACTATTGGAATTGATCTGCTACAATGTACTAGAATAAGGCTTAGGAAGCTTAGTTTTCTGACACATTTCTTTCACCCTATGTTGTCCAAATCCTACCTTTTGAAAGTATCTAATACCGAGGGATTTTTTTATTTTTTTTAGATCAATTACTTGTGCCTGAAGGGGGGGGGGGGGGGCGGCAGGGATAACTAGTGACAGTGAAGGGTAGGCCATAGTACTGTGATGGTGATTGCATTTGCAGACCTTCTCGAGGGTTCTGGCTGGTGTAACGATCTGCAGCGCTTCCTAGCCGTATCTGATTTTGTCTGGACTCCTCCAACTGATAGTATTTCATTAATTATCTTGGTGGCCTTCAAACTGTTTGACTTAATATTTTTCTTGTAGGTACCCAAGAATTCTGATTTTGGTTTTAAAAATTGAAAACTGTTTATTTTGTATTTGTTTTATATTGAAAATGTGACTTCTCCTTTTATGGATATCTGTCGATGCACTATTCTCTCATGTATGACACTGGACTACATTATTATATTGTGCACAAATGGGATTATGCAACTTTAGATTTTACAAATAACCCTGTGAAGCAACATCTCTACTATATCTTTACTTATTCTCTATGCTATCCTGGGCAGAAGTATAGAGATTTGTTACTGCTGACTTAAGCCTGGCCAAAATGCTATTTATTTATTTTTTATTTTTCGCCATACATCCATTCTGGGCGCATATGTGATCACCTCTAAGTGTGCAGCAGTGTGAGTTTTGTATGTTGACATTTTAAAAGTGGACCTGAATTAACAGGTTTTAATCTAATATGTCCATAAGCTGCATGTATTAGTGCTGCATCATACACAGCTGTGTGTTTCATACAGATTTGTTGCTGCATTTATTGGCTCTCAACATTGTCTGAATGTTGGAATGCTCTGATTAGCTACTGGGCTCGCCCTGTGAATCTTCTAATTGGCTACAGGCTGCTTCCAATCTTACCCACTACAAAACCTCTTACATGTAGTCATTGTTGAATAAGAATTAAATATACACCATACCCAAGTGAAACACTACTCAAAACGTTCTACATCTTGTGTTTCCAAAGTCCTGCTGACTCTACTTGCATTTCTTATCCATCTCACTCCATCTGACACGTTTGCCCTAATGCCAGCACTAAGGAGAGGGGGAATTAATTCATCAGGCCTTCTTGTTCTATAATAGAAAAATTGTATTATAGTTTTGGAAAGATAAAATATTTACATCTTATTTTAACATACAATAAGGTAAAAAATTATGTTTGTCAAATTACTATCAATTTTCTAACTATTGCTTGTTTTCAGGGCAAGTAATCATGACTGAGAAACCAAGACTTCACTACTTCAATGGACGCGGTAGAATGGAGTGTGTCAGGTGGCTGCTAAGTGCAGCTGGTGTTGCGGTTAGTATAATACCAGATTGTATAATACCAGATTGTAATATCACAAGCATGTGAACCCTGAATGACTGGCATTCAGCACACAACTGCAAACAGAACTAAAGTTCAATGATCCGTATGGTAAACCTATCATTTTACAGGTTGTAAAGGAATGGGTGAGAATGAGGTGGGTGGGTAGATTATGCTTTGTCTGTGCTCAGCTCTGCACTTCCTGTCTGACAAGCGAGTATAGGTTCTGTTTTTTGCCATAGTGATCAGTGATCCAACAACATTCTTCAAGTTCACTCTTTGTTCACTGGTGATGCTTCTCAGCTGACAGTTCCACCAACCCTGGTCTATAAAACCTAGGAGACATCTCATGACGACTTTTGTTCACTTGCTGTAAATGTACTTGTCATAAAATGTAGTCTTAATAAGAATCTGTTTACATTAATTGAAAGAACAATTTATTTATTGATCTTGGTTTAGTTTCCAGCTTGGTATTTATATTCAGGCTCTGCAGTGACATGTTTGATTCAGGATTGAATATAGACAAGATGGGCCTGATTCATGTTCTGATGCAGCTTGCACGCAAGTTGCGTTTAAAAAACAAAAAACAAAACCCAGAATTGGTGTATAGTTCTGACCACATTCAATTCCAAGCAGACTGAAGATGCATTTCAATTTGAATCTGGGTGTGTGCTGGGCCGCCAAGAGAAATTTTGGGCCCGGATGCAGCAAATGTTTTTTGTGGGGGGTGCATAGGCGAGCAACAAGGGTGCTGTATGCTGCTGCCTCCAAAGGGGCCGCATAATGTTGGAGGTGTAGTCAACATGGGCATGGCTGCACCTCTTTAGACATGACATATTGGTGGAAATTAAATTGCCAGCGATGTGACGTGCAGCGTTCATTGCCGGCACTTGCGGTAGGAGTCTCCACTCATTTTTCCTCGCACCCCATAGAGGTGCAAGGTAAAAAGGGAGATTTCTGTCAAATTTCCGCCGCAAAACGTCTCGCAGACGTTCCGGAGACAATTAGCGGCTAATTGAATTCCCCCATTATGTATTAAAATGGGGTTACTTTCACCTACCTGTTGCAGCTTTCACAACCTGGTACTGGATACTTGCATGGATCCTGGAATGTTGGAAAATGTAAATGTGGAGAAGCAAGCAATAAGTGAACACCGTACATAACACAGATCATGCAGTATATAATGCATACATTATAATAAAATATTACATTTATCACACCTTCCCCAGCCACATCACGCCACCCCCTGCCACATATCACATCACCCCCCCCCCCCAATACACCACGTCCCCTCCCCAGACACCACGCACAATGCCATATACATACATACTCACACACACAATTCCACATGTATACACAAAGCCAGGCTATAACACCCCCAGTCCCTTGTACTCAACTCATCTCCAGAGGCTGTTGCTCTGAAATGACAGGCAGCCTGACATCCGTCTGATTTGTTGCCTGGCTGCCTGTCTCCATTAGTTCAGTGACAGCCTGTCACTGATGGGGCTGTCCCGATTAGCACTGCCCCCTCCCAGCCGGATGTTATCTGCTCTACAGTGCAGCCCGGGCCCCCTGGTATGCTCAGGCCCTGGTAATTAGTAACTCCCCTCGGCGCCCCTGGGTGTAGGCTCCTGTCTGTGAAAGGCATGTACCTTTTAGGCAAACAGTCTACTGTATACACAAGTGTGTGTGCATACATAAATGGCCAACTCTTAACAGTATAAGCATTAATAAAAGTATGGATTTATTTCCCCCATTAAATACATAATTAAAGATGCTTTTAATGCATACTGTATATCATACTTGCCAACTTTTAAAACCTCTGCTCTGGGAGATCCTGTAGCAAGTCATGTGATGGGGTAGGAGGGGGTGTAGCGATGCTATTGCATCACCCTATCCCTGCCACCTGCAAAGAAATGCTAAAATTCTCGGCATTTAAAAGCAGGGGGCGGGGCTTGATGACGTGAAATCACTTCAATATGCTCCATGTCGTCTGGGAGAATGTCTGCTCTCCTGGGTACAAAGACTAAGCCATGTCAGTCGGCACTCACACCTGCCCTGTAGTGGGTGCAAATGAAATGGGTGAAACTTACGAGAAACACAGAACTTGAATCGGCCGCATCAACGTATGAATAGCTTTACTGTGCATGGCCTTCATTAGTCCAACCCTTTCCTCCCCCATTCTGCCTCAAGTCAAAAGCAGTAGTAGGTATCATTTGAATTTAGAGCTGATGCCTTTATTGGCCTAAGGTATGTTTCTGAGCATGCACACAGCGATTTCATGCCAGACAGTCTGCAAAAATGGCCGTTCATCTGAACATCAATCAGGGCCCATATGGGCAAATGTTGTAATTTATTGTAATTATTTTTCTCTTTTTTTTTTATTCAGTTTGAAGAACAATTCTATGACACAAAGGAAGAATTTGAAAAGTTGCTCAAATGTACAGTATTTTTATTATTTTTTTTTTCTATAAATGACCAAAACAAGTTTTCTAAAATTAGCATTTATGATGAATGTGTGGTTTTTTTTTTGTTTTTACTTGTAGGCAAAATATGCAATAATGTATTATAAAGAAAAATATATCCTCTTGGTTATTGCGTATGGGAGATTAAAGGTGTATTTTAAGCATGTATTGTATCTATTTTTGTCTTGAACATGTCTATCTGCACATGTGGGTTATTATACTGGGATTAAAAAGCAGCTCATGTGATCCATGATTACAAATGTCTCCACAGATGGCTTTATCCATACAATTTTTGATAGTGAGCAATTGGCCTGATATCGCGGTTTGTGGCCCCAAAATCACCACCACGCCAGATAATCATACTATCTGTTAATCGGCTCCTTATTTGGCATGGCAGAAAATGTGGTCAGATGACCATTATCAACATGAGTGTGCTGTCATCTTCTGACTACAATCACAGACCACAACAAAGCTAGAAGTGATCTGGCCACTTGACCTAAGATGATCAGCTGGATCTCATCCGACCTGGCCACTCATTTGTAGCCAAATTAATGATTCTGTAGTTCAGGTTGAGTGGTGGAAACAGCTTGTGTGGCCACATTTAGTCCACAGCCTATGGAATAACATGTATATATACTTGTGTATAATGAGAGTAACTTTTAGATGTTGGTTATTCTAGCATGATTTGTTTAGCAAGTATAGGAGACTCCTAAATGGGGACAGTTCCAGTAGGAATAGAATTAAGGGTGTCTTTGCTCTTTCTTATTAGTAAAGTTTGATTGCTGCAGGCACTTTGGTGTAGACAAGTTCATTTCAGTGTTCCCTGCTAAGAACAGAATTGCATTCAGCATCCTTTTATTAGAGGGCATTTATCCTGGGTCCACCAAGTCATGGTTCCCACCATTATGCTTTGTCGTAAAGGTGTCTGGATTCGAGAGGCTTGTAGGAGCTCTTGGCTCTTTTGTTAGACTTTCTTTTAAAATACACACAGAAAAATTAAAAAATCCCAATCCTACTTATACAGCAGTATAAATTCAAACTGTCATCATTCCAAATCTATTTTTAGGGGTAGGTTTAATTGATGGCGTTGTTGCGTGGATATCGCACTGCGCACGTTGCCAGCAATTACGGTAGAAATCTCCCCTCATTTTACCTTGCACCTCTTTGTCAAGTCTCCAACATGAGGTGTCTCACGCATGTTCCCGAGACACTTTGCAGCTAGCTAATTCTGCCCCTCAGATTATAAATTCTGCAAAATGTGGATGGCATGTGAATGTAAGTCAGTTGAAACATTATTGCTCTCAAGGGAAGTTGATACATTATACTCTTAGGGCCTGATTCATTAAGGATCTTACATTAAGAAGTTTCTGTAAGTCTCCTGGACAAAACCATGTTGCAATGCAAGGGGTGCAAACTAGTTTTTTGTTTTGCACATAAGTTAAATACTGACTTTTTCATGTAGCACACAAATACCAGCTTTAAATTTCAGTGTACAAATAAGCTATCAAGTATTTGTGTGCTACATGAAAAAACAGTCAGTATTTAACTTATGTGCAAAACAGAAAACTAATTTGCACCCCTTGCATTGTAACATGGTTTTGTCCAGGAGACTTAAATAAGAAACTTCTTAATTTAAGATCCTTAATGAATCAGGCCCTTAGTGTTTAGTCATAAATTTCCCCTCCCATTATCAGGGCCATCTTAACAACATTATGGGCCCCCGGGCAAAGCAGTACACCGGGGCTCATAGATATAGATATAGATATATAGATGGATACAGATACAGAGATGTACTTGCTCAGTGACCCTTGTGGGGTTTTTTTTGCAGGTTTTTTACTTTTGCAGGATTATTTATTCTCATTAAGAGCCATGCCTATGGGGCCCTCTTGCCTGCGGGGCCCCCGGGCAGCTGCCCATCGTGCCCAATGGAAAAGATGATCCTGCCTATTATGCCAGGGCAATTGGGTGCCCCAATAATGTAATAAGGCAGCTCTGGTTGGATTTACCTGTATGAATAAGGATCAACCGTGGGGCTTGAACGGTTTCACAAAACCTGCTCAAGTCCATGTGACCCACCTTTGGGCAAAAAAAAATGCCAATATTTTGCTTTCGCATGTGAACTTGATAAACTTTATATTTTTTATCTTTTATTACATAGTCCATTTTGCTAAAATAAATTGATTCTGCCAAACGTACACCAGGAAATTGATTCCCAAATGTCTAAGGTTTCTGGAGAGCGGCACCCATTGAAATAATTAGTTGCTAGGTGGATATTTATTACCACGGTTACCAGCATTGTTCAACAACACTGTGCGCATTAGACACTTAACCCATCTATGCTGCACAGGCCCATCTGTTTCCCTTCAATCACCATCTTCTTGGTGTCTCAGTGCAGCAGTAGCCACAAGATGTCTTTCTCATGTAGTAGACAGAGTGCAGCTCCAGAACATGTGTATTTTCCTCAGTCCTGCCTTTCTCTTGCATTGTACATGCAGAAGAGCAGCTCTTGGAATCTTCATTTGACCCAGAACATGTATAATGTGGAATATTGGGGTTCTCATGTTTACTTTACAGAGTATGAGGTCCAGGCTAGGGCAATTTTAATTTAAAAATCTTTTTGGCACAGTTAATGCTGCCTGAAGATTATATTTCAAGTGTTTGACCATATTCCAGGTTATGAGCAGGTTGGGGCTAATTTGTATAGACCAAAAGTATACAAATAGGGTGTCCAACTAATAGGAAAACTGAAGATTAATATAATTGGGTATTCTTTAATGTAATCTTAAATTAGATATACAATATAACTTTAATTCTGAAATGTATTGAAAGAAAACATGGGACATATGTTGAGCTTCTTATGTTTGCAAATCTAATTCCTATCCTATATGCAACCATCATCTGTATACACTGTAGTAGACTTTATAGCACTTACCTCTACTGTGTTTCCTGCCATCTTCGGTCAGCAGTCCGTGGTCTATGGCCCAGGCTCCCACCAGTGCCTCATCCTTCCGATGTCAGTGGGTTTGAAGCAGAGTCATAACTAGGGCTGTACAATAGTGGCTGCCGCCCAGGTGCAAAGCTTGAGGGGGGCTCAAATGTTTATTTGATAAATGACCGTTATGGTGAATATGGAACAAATGCAATTCTGAAACAAGAGGTCAACTAAGCCATTGATGTAGCTGGAGGAATATACAGTCATCGGCACAATTCTCATATTTTGGGCTATATACACCACCACAATGGATTTGAAATGAAACTGGTGTATATAGGCCAAAATATGAGAATTGTGGCGATGTCCCTATATTTATGGACTTGACTGTAGTTCCTGTAAGAAATGTCCCTATTCAAAATGAATGTTTAGGTAGTACGGGTTCATCTAAATCCAGTATGAAGTTTTATTCTAGGAATCATATTGCACAAAGTTTACGTGAACTCTGATTACATGTAGTGGTAGTGGATTTTTTTTTTTTATAATTTTTTTGAAGAATCAGCCATGAGCCTGCAGCCTGTCAAGTCACTCAGATGTAGTGACTGAACCATCACACATTTCCTAATAAATATTCCAGCTTAAACAACTCATTCATATTATTATTTGCATCTTTAGCTGGAGATTTGATGTTTCAGCAAGTCCCAATGGTGGAAATAGATGGCCTGAAGCTCGTACAAACTAGAGCCATCCTGAATTACATAGCTGGGAAGTACAACTTGAATGGAAAGGACCTGAAAGAAAAAGCATAGTAAGTACATCCCTTGTTTTGTTGTTTTCTTCCTTGCGTAGCATTGGACACACTGGAGGCCCCTGAATGTAAGCTAGGAAAATATTCAAGTGGAAGGAGCCGTAAGTGGAGGATTCGATCAAATCTGCATATGGACCTAGGAGTACGTATTTGTGGTGTACATACGAAGTACGGAAAGTGTATTTAACAAAACAAAAAAAGACCTACATCCATATTTTTTATTTTTTTTATGCATTGTAGAGCAATGGCTATAGTAATGCCACGCAGCAGAGATCAGTCCATTTGTATTTTATTCCGAAACTTATGAAGCATTAATCTATATAACCTCAATCATGTGAGATTGATACTCGTAACATTCAATGAAGATCTGCTCATTGCAGAAGGCACCAATGTGCCACTACTTGGTAAACATCCCAAACTATATACTGGTCACAGGAACACAGGGTCTATCTGCTTCTGAACCGTGCATAGCAGGTAGTGTAATCACTCAGTTTTCACTGAACTTGTACTAGTGTGACTATGAGATCAACTTAAACACTACCTGTTATGTACAAACAAAGGAACAAATCCATGCTGGTTTGCTGTGCCAGAGTGCCTCTACCCTACCAAAAGCCGGTATATGAAGCATACAGGAAATATAAGATTATAACTCTGCCAGAACAACACGCGTCCCCTCACTTCTATAGTGTAGCGATTACAAAATATAAATAGCAACCAATCAGGTTTGCTTCTAACACTTATGTACAAAGAACTATGTTATTAAAACAAATCCCAAGTCTTCTCATCAGTGAACTGATTTAAAATGACATTGTTCTAATATACTGTACAATTCTTTTACTAACATTGCATTTAGTTTGCATTGCCCCATAGCAACCAATGTGTGTAGTGGTATTTAGACAACAAAAGAAAATGTCTGGTTACTATGGTTTATATGCAATGTTGGTAAATGAGCCTTTGAAACTGGTCTCTTTAATGTATGTATTTGATTCAGGTGATTAATCTAATAAACATTTGCTGCTTTTCATTCCAGCATTGACATGTATGCAGAGGGAGTATGTGACTTGTTTACACTGGTACTGTCCATATTCTTTCTTCCTGAAGATGCCAAGGAGAAACAAAGATGCCTCATCAAAGACAAAGCAGTGAACAGATACTTGCCTGTATATAACAAAGTAAGAAGCGTTCTATGTAAATCGACATGTAAATGACGCATCATTCTACAATGTAGTTATCTAACCAATGTTTATACTGTAGGAACGGCTTTGAAATACACCACAAGACAATGTGTAAATTATTATGACTTCTGTTCTAAACCTTTTGCCGTCTTCTGATTCCCAGAGCCAGGGGTAGCAACCTGGCACAAGTTTACACCCAAAAGCCAGTTTATGGTCAGGTTACCTTTTTCAGTGTATCATTCATAGCATATTCTGTTGTGAATTAAACCAGGAACCAGGCTTGAATGGTCCATTAAAGCGCCTGAAGATACTCCGATGGAAATGGGACTTTATAGCATTTTTTTTTCAGAAAATCATGAATGTGTCAACATTACAGATTTGTGTGTATTTATGGTATATGGGTATCAAATTACATCTAATATATTAGACCCTAGTGGGGACCCTCATAGCATAAATTACTGATGGGCGCAGCATACCCCAGTCAATTGCCAGAAGGAAAAAGAGGTGTATGGAATTCAGCTAGTTTATTTATCGTTTTAGGCCTTAGAAAATCAGGATTTTTTGGTTGGAAACCAGCTGAGTATGGCAGATGTGCTGCTGCTTGATGTCATTTTATCAGTGCAAGAGTTCCATGATGACATCCTACAGGACTTTCCTAACTTACAGGTAAGCATTGCACAACATCCCACTGATCTTATGTTTTTGGTTTGACAGTATGACATTAGTATGTATCATTGCTACCTCAGATGGCAGATTTCACTGAACAAACACTTGTGGGCTGTCCTTTTTTAGAGTTCCAAAACCTAGTAACATATGCCTGACTGGGTACTGCTGACCGACCTTTCAGTTAGGTCTGCTCTATATTTTAGAGGTTCTGCTTAGTCTACTTAGTGGATGATCTGCCTTCCCTACAGACAGCAAATATTGTCTTCTTGAAAAGCGAGGAGTGGTAGCTTGCCCCAGTGGCTCATAGGCACCTGACTGTTTATTCCTGTGGCTTTCCTATGGTGATGGATGGAAACCAATGACTAGTAGGAACTACGTTACCTGACTGTTGATGAAATGGTTTGGCCATCAGGCTCTCAATTGAGGTCTTAAAGCCACTGACCATATACCTGTACAGGTTGGTGGAAACATATCATATTGGTATATCTTATTAATGTGACCATCCGAGGAGATATTTTGAACAGTATCTCAATTGACCATTTCTGCAACATCTTGTTGCCTGGAAATTCTTTCTCTGCTATGGTAATGGGTACACATAAAACCTACCTCTACTCTGCTCCATAGCATGGCACATTGATTCAGTTTAAGTGTCTCTGTGGTCTACAACAAACTTATTTTCACAGTATATCACTGTGATATTCAATATATTGTCATTTCACTGGGTAAAATGCAGGTTTTGCGACTCTTGGCAGAGGATTTCAAAATGCAACTATGAAAAAATACTACATGCTAAAATATGTATTTTCAGATTTATTTAACATGTCTGAATTCTCCCGTGTAATGAGAATATGCTCAGTTTCACTATGGAGCTGGGAGAATTGTATTCATTTTGCATGAAATATCATGACTTAGATGCCTTTTGATCCCCCACGCTGGCACCAAGAGTAACGGTGCTACTTATGTTCATGTACATTTTTAATGAATATTAAAATAGTGCTAGTCTACTTTGACTTCCTGCTGTGTATGTGTGCCATCCTTTTTTTAGGCAAGTCTATAATGTAATAACAAATACAAATTGAAATATTGTACATCTGTTTAATATTCAGTTATATTTATTTGTATCGTTATACTGATTTCTTTATTTGGTAAAACTGGAAAATGAGAACCCCAACAACCATTTTATTGTTTGTCACATAACATTGTAAAACTGAGTTTCTTCTCTTTATTCTTTAGGCTTTTAAAGAGAGAATCAGTGAGATCCCGACAATAAATAAGTTCCTACAGCCGGGGAGTCAAAGAAAGCCGATGGCCGACGCAGTGTATGTAGAAACTGTGAAGAGGGTTCTTTACAGCTAAAGTGAAAATGAAATGCGCTGGTGTACTTTCCAGGAAACTGAAGCATGCTGTGTAATCTGCATAGCTGTGATTTACATTAAAATTTATATTCTAATATCTTTTTGTCTGTCTTTAAATGTTAAATCTCCACACCTGCTTTTATCTTTAATAGTCTTTTATATAAAAATTTAGTCCATTTTGGCACAAGTCACTCTTTTAACAACTTCCTCCCTGAGTTGCAATTCAGTAGAAGCCCCTCCCCCTGCACCATTTCTAACAATGAAGAGCTCTAGCTGGAGTACTGGAGCTGTCAGGATTCGAGCTGGGTCTACTTTTATTAAATTCAGGACAGTACGTCGTTCATGGTATGTCTGAGCAACCAGTGGCTCAGTCATTTAACCCTTCAAAAATGCCACTTATTCACATGAAAAAATGCCTTGAACCACTTTGGGCCAGAATGTACTTCAGTTTCTCTAGTGAATCCAGCCCCGTGTTGACAGGCCTGAAGCTGGTTTGTCATTATTGCAGAGGGACCCCACACTCCAGACATCTCTGCTACTATAACACCAGCCCCAGCTGCAAAGCCTTCTGGGAGATCCCCATTTTTTGCTAGCTGGCAGCACTAGGGTTGTTTAAGCTGTTTTGTGGCTTGGGGAAGGAGGGAGTCCTCTTTTGTCTAACATTTTCATCTGGGTTTTTACATTGCCGGTTTAAATTTAATGCTTTGTCAACATTGTGACATATATATATATATATATATATATATATATATAATCACAACCTGTGACATTCATGTCGATGTTTGAACCCTGACGACCTAACGAACATGTTGACATTCTGAATGTCGGCATTGTCATTGTCAACATTTCGTACCCAATCCCAACTAGCATGGGATAGGTAGATTTGTTTATAATGTGCTTGCAATAAAGTTTGCACAATGGTTTTTCTGTAGGAATTAAATAACCTTTTTAGTAATTCTACTCGTGTTCTAAGCAGAGATCTTAAATTATATGGTGAAGTGTTAAAATAACAACCGTAGCATAAAAATGTTTATTGTGACATTAGAAATCTCAAGTAGGGCAAGCTGAGAATCTGTTGTCTGGTTTTAACCAATCTGAGCTACTCACAAAATTTGCCTGCAGTGTTGTGTTTTTTTTTTTTGTTTTTTTTTAGTGCACACTGTTACCTGAGTCATGCACAACTAGGAGCAGAAGTGAGACTGTTTCACAATGTTAGTTTTTGTATGTTAGTGACCTCTTGCAGGCAGGACTGCCATCAGACATTGTGGGGCTCGGTACAAATGAAACGGGCAGGGCCCTCCACCCCAGTGGATTGCTCACACTTTTTGGAGGCAAATATAAAAGTGCCAAAACTCCTGTCAACTCGCGCTATAGCATATCCAGCGTCCCTCATAGGACGCAAGAGAAAAAGGTTTAATCTTTTACCATCTTTTCACTTTACTGTATGTAAAATTGTTGTATTGGCTCTTTAAAATGATTTTCAGTTTATACATCTCCCTATTACAATTTTCCACTCCATAAACCCCCCCCCCCACCCCCTCCCCCCAAAGGTTAGTGCCCTAGGCTGTAGCCTAGTGAGCCTATTGGATAATCAGGCCCTGATTATCTTAGAGCAGTAGCTGCACTGTGACAATGTAGAAATGCAATGAACAACCTTGAAGTGATTAAATGTCACTTTCTATAAATGCTCAAATATTGTGAATGGGAATATTAATGGTAGTATATTGAAAGAATTCTTTTACAATATTTCACATTGTAGTTACATTTTCTATGCAACACAGTACAAGCTATTATCAGCCATTTCAGAGAAAGTATGATTGCAGAGTCCTTCAGTCAGATTATTGACAAGAGATTTGACATGTTTATGAACAGAATTTTCTATCACAACTATCCCACATATCTTCTGGTCTGGTACACGCTTGACACACTTCTGCTAATAGTAATCACAAATATATATTGATCTAAATAAACTATCTTGTATTGCAGATTAAGTGTCCGTATAACAGTTATGTCTGTTCGTTTCCACTTTAAATGTGTAAAATTAGCCCGTGTTGCTATAATGTGCACACATGCGTTCCCTCTCGGCCCACATGCCTTACACACGCACGCGTTCCCTCTCGGCCCACATGCCTTACACACGCACGCGTTCCCTCTCGGCCCACATGCCTCCTTACCTTTTTCTCCCAGTGACAGCACAGGAACAGATTTCCAGCAGCTTCTGCACTGTGTACCATGTGACTGCTGCATCCACATGACCTGTGATGTCACACGGTGAAGATGATCTAGCCACTACCTACAGTGATTTTGTGCAGACAGCCTTTGCGGTGCCTGCGCAGGCTGTTACATCACATACTACTCACTACGAACACACAATCCATTCATAGAATACTGCACTACAGTTTGTAGCCACAGTGAGTAGTATGCGATAGCCCATGCACAGATCGCAAAGGCTGTCTGCACAGCATTGCCACTGAACCACCACGCATAAAGAAGTGGAATGAAAAAAAAAATAATCGATGGTGTGCAGTGTGAGCCAGGGCCCACATACCCCCCCCCCCCCCTCCCCCCTGATGACAGCCCTGCTTGCAGGTGCTTATTAAGAATGTTGCTACATTTGGTGTTAATGACACTAAGGTGGTTCGGTGAAATTGATGTTCATTCAATTTAACCTTTTTAAACTTTTTTTTTTTTTTTTTTTTTCTGTAGTGTCTCTATTAGGAAGTTTGTGAATAAAACCTAGATAATTTTTGTTAGCTGTTTCAGCTAGCAGAGTCCTATTGAATCGGCTTCATTCCCATAATAACTGGCGCAGGCTAATTGCAGAATTCATTTTACATAAAACAATTCATCACTCATGAATATACCTGCTTAGTGGGTAACTAACTTCGTTTATACTTTTTAAAAGGTGTATTTAGAAGAAACTGTACTTGAGGAAGGGGTTGAGCACCCAAAACAGTGTACGCTTCTATTGTTCTGGGGGAGGGGGGGGGGGAGACTCCTGTGGGAGAACTTTTCCTTTCAACTGACTGAGTAGCAGCTTCTTGGTCTTTTTTTTTTTTTTTTTTTTTTTTTTTTTTTTTTTTTGTGTATGATTGTTAGCTTGTCATTTCTTTATTACAATTCTATTAATATTCCTCTGGTGGCTTCCTAAGGGATCTGAGGTAGGTGCCTGAAAGCATGATTATCAGGGGTTGCTAAGCATGCAAATGCTTTAGTATTTTTCAATCATGTTGTATGTTCAGAACCCTGACAAGGATTTATAATACTGTCTGCATCTCAGCGGTATATGAAGAGGCCAATGTACAAGGATACAGTTCCCAGAACACAAATCCTGACAGTATTGTTGTTCAGAAGGTTGGTCCATCTCCCCTATCCCTGTACACCGTACAATCGCCACTCTCTATTCCTGCTCCTCACTCCACCCCACTCAATTCAATCTACCCTGTACTTGCCATCCTGCCAACCTTATTCACATATCTGCACTACCCTCTGTTCCTAGCTCATGTGCGCTATGTAACACCAGATCTGTTTGTAACAAACTTGCATCCATTCATAATGTATTAATTTCTAAATCCCTCAACCTTGCCTTTACAGTAACTTGGCTCACATCCTCTGACACTACATTCCCTGCAGCTCTCTCCTGTGGCGGACTCTCCCTCAGCCACACTCATAGACCCGGAAACAGACAAGGTGGTGGAGTAGGCATTCCACTTTCTCCAAGCTGCACCTTCCTAGTCATACCCTCTGAACCCTCCCCCTATTCATTTTGAAGTCCAAACTATCCGTCTATTTTATCCTCTCCACCTTCGTGTTGCTGTCATTTATCGCCGCCATTCGGCAAGATAAAGTATTTCCTCATGCCAGATTTCACCCAGTCTACACACCGTCACATACACTCACCAACCCACCCTTAATGCATTCTCTCTAGTAACAGAAGACTAAGTCACTGCATTTATCTAATCATCTCACCATACAACCTGCCGCTTCGACCTTATTCTCTCCTAACTACTCCATTCCCTAATTCCCACTGTATGTGCACCTCTTCAACCTCTCCACTGGCACACTTCCATTTTCCTTTAAACATGCACTCATCTCACCAATTCTAAAGAAACCGTGTCTCTCTCCAACTACCGCCCTATTTCTATTCTCCCCTTTGCCTCCAAACTACTTGAGCAACTAATATACCGCCTGTCTCACTTTCTCTACTCTCACTCCATTCTTGACTCTGCAATCATTCTTCAGCATCCATCATTCCACTAAAACTGTTCTCACTTAAGTGATCAATGATCTACTTACTACAAAGTCTAAGGGCTAGATTTACCAAGCTGCGGGTTTGAAAAAGTGGGGATGTTGCCTATAGCAACCAATCAGATTCTAGCTTTCATTTTGTAGAATGTACTAAATAAATGAAAGCTAGAATCTGATTGGTTGCTTTAGGCAACATCCCCACTTTTTTAAACCCGCAGCTTAGTAAATCTAGCTCTAAAAGAGTCATTTCTCCATATTCATTCTCTTGGACCTCTCTGCTGCTTTTGACACTGTCGATCACTCTCTTCTCCTATACACCCTTCACTCCATTGGCCTTTGTGACATAATACCTGTGCAGAGGGCCAAAAAAAATATACTACGCTGTCTCCCTTCTGATATTGTAGAAGGGGCAGTGAACATATCTGCATAGTTTCCGGGAGTGCATAATTGTCTTAAGAGGCAGACCCCTCTGGATAGCCATACATGCAATGGTTTTATGTCTATTAGTCTCTCAGAGGTCACATTCTCCCACACATGTATAGCTGTAGCAGCATGGAGCCCTATAACAGACTCTATAACATCTTTAGTTTTTGGCTTCCGCAAGTCTGGTTTAAGGTCCTCCTGTTTATGTTCCCTCACAAATTATCCAACATCCAAGGTGCAATCCAGTTGTAGGGAAAGGAGCTGTCCCACTTGTCCCAGCCAAGAACCCTCCAAAGAGGCAGCAGGAAAAAGCGAGACCTGGATTTCCCAGCAGAGCAAGTGTTCTTTTCAATAAATGTCCTGCGGATGCAGTTACAAAGAAGGTTTGCAGCATGGTGTGGATATCTGGTATCCCTTTCCTGCCTTTGAGGAGCTCCTTGTACATAACAGACTGTTTCAATCTGTCCATTTTGAGGCCTTAGATGAAGTGGACGACTGTCCTCGTGATGGTTTTGCAGACCGCAGCAAGAGGTGGCTAAGCTTGGGCCGTGTACTGCAGCACGGGAAGAATCTCGTTGCCCAGCACCAGTGGTTTCCCTTCAAGGGTGAGATCTCTGAGGCTCCACAAATCAATTTTCTGTCTCACAGTCGCAAGTCTTTATTTCCATCACTTCAGGGCCACCTCCTCTCCACCACACCAAACTCACAATCTTGATGAAGTCTAACTTGATTGTGAAGGGGAATGCAATGGGGGTTGACGGATTCCACTGCCCGTAGAGCATCTCCTCTTACTTCCTGCAGTTAACCTTAGTCCCTGAAGCTTGGCTGAAGAGCTCGCAGGTCTTGTCGAGTACCATCACTGAACGCTGTTCAGCGCAGAAGACCGTGACGTCATCTATATAGAGCAAGCACTTGGCCACTAGACGGTCTGGACCTGGTTTGATGATGCTGCCTAACCCTGGAATCTGTCTGATGCACATCACAAATAGCTATATACAGCAAACAAAGGGGAGGTGAAAGAGGTCAGCCTTGTTTGACCCCAGACATAACAGGAAAGAGGTCAGTGTTCCAGTCGTTCACCAACACTGAGCTGTAAATATCAAGGCACATTAGGTTAATATATGAACAAAACATTTCTCCTAAACCAAACCTGCGCAAAGCCCTATGAATAAATTCATGAGAAACACAATCAAAGGCCTTCTCCTGATCAAGACTGACCAGGGCCACATGTGCATGGCAATCTGATGTAATGGACTGTGTCCCTCAGCAGCGCAAGGCTATCGGCCATCCTGTGACCAGAAATGCTGCAAGTCTGATCTGGATGCACAATCTGCCCAATGACAACCTTTAGCCTGTTGGCTAGTACCTTGGAAAGGGTCTTGTAGTCCACGTTCAGGAAAGAGATAGGATGCCAATTTTAAGGTCACATCTTTCACCCTTGCGCATACAGGATCATAATCGGTCCCTCCCTCAATGCGGTGACAGATGTTACACCAAATCACACTCACATCCATAAAGTCTAGGAAAACAGAGCATAATATCTAGGCTAGTAATCCTGATTTCTTAACACTATGGCAACATTTGAAAATGGTCATTTTGTTTCTGTAACAACAATTATTACTTACACTAGTAGGATTTCTCCTTTGTCTCTCCATGAACTACTTATCTGATTATTTCATCTAGCAGACCTTCAGCAAAGTGTGTGCTTCAATATACAAATCTACCAACATGGCACAAGGGGATTGGTGGGTTGGACCTCACCCCTCTATGTACAGTAGTCATTCACTCATTCCTTGCACTAGCAGCGAGCGATCGTACACATCTTATGGTCTTGGTCTTGTTTACTTGGATATAGGGTAAGCTTTCCTTTTAAATGTACATGCAGCTATTTGCTTAGTTCCATGCTCAAGATAGATTGACGATGCTTGTAAAACTTTTTTTCTGCTTTTTACAGGAAAAACTGTTAATATGTAAATATTGTTAGGCTAGAGTTTGGAAATGTTAGTGACTGCTTGTGTCTTCTGTTATTCTAATAAATATGCTCATTTGATATTATTGATAGTGATTTAGGTAGTGACAAACATGGACACAAAATATAACACAACGCACTCATCGCGTATGTGAATGAAACCATCACACTTGTCAGATAAATATTGTACAATTGCGATGACTTTCTTACATATAAATCGCATTTTTCTCCTGTTCATGTCGAGTTTACAGAGAGCATGAATTAGATACAGCTGAGCCTATGATCATACATTCAGTCATTGAAGAAGAAAGACCCAGGGATATAAAATACCCGTGGGATTATACTGCAGTAATATTAGGCTAGAAACCTGATATAACCATTCCTTGGTGACTGAACAATACTAGTATCATAGGCATGTTTCTCCTTGCCCAGGACATTATTATAAGCTCCTCATCATTGGTTCGTTACATTACATTATGTAATTCAATGTTGTTAAATGCACTGAAAATTATTAGAATTTCTGACTACATCATTTACTAAAGCACATTAATATTACATATAACTCAATGTTGAATGCAAGTCAAGAAATAAAGCATCTGTTAATTAAGAAAATATGATTTAGCACACACACATTTTGTAACTTGAAATACACAGTTACATTAATGATAGAAATGTTTGAAAGCCATTTTTACCATTTCTAATATTATGGTGCACATATAGAAGATATATCTCAGCGAACAATCTATAATACATTGATCACAATTGCGATCACGTTACTTACAGGTTTCTATGGCCAGGCAGAATTTGCGATGGGGAGAGCATAAAGCCTACTAGGGAGTGATCCTAACATCCATCTCCTGTGATGCTTTCCCCATAGGTTATAACTGCTAAAACCATCTTCAGATGGCAATAACTAACGGGATCAAGCTCTTAATTTTGGAGCTTGATAATTAGTGCAAAATCGCAGTCCCCACAGACACCTATGGGGACCTGATTTGTGATTGAAGATGTGGAGATATCTGCTGTGGTACTCCATTAATAAATAGCCTCATACTATTCCTATGCTTTAATCCCCTGAAAACTGCAGTCCAGTTACCATGCAGTTGGCTCTAGTCTGGCCACACACAAATGTGCAGTCAAATTAGACAGATCCACTATGGGGTACAATATGTGAGGTTGGCTGTTGACTGCACACAATAGCAGATACAAGCACACTGCCACCTATTGGCCGACCAGATTTCCCATAGATCCCTAGCAGATGTTAATTAGGATTTGGGTCATTTTGGCCTTACTCACACCAATATGTGTATAAATTGGTCTAAAATTATGAAATTGGCTATGAAAATCATTACTTCTATTGACTTCAATCAGGGATGTCAAAGGGCTGACTTAGGGTGGTTTTCCAGCTTGATAAGCGAAGCATTTATATGGACAAACACTAGACCTCCTAGTTTTCATGAATGTCCTCAAATATGTTTTATATAGTGCACACATTATAAATTATAGCTGCACAAGTATATGTCAGGTTAATGATAAAGGGAAATATTTTTATCATAGTGTCCTTGTGTTAAATACGCTTGGAATCACTGTGGCTTTGGAACATCCTTGGTAAATTCCATGACTAATATGAGCCTTTATATGCTGACACAAGACAATGTTGTGGCCTGGGTAGGGCTAAGTGTGAGATGTCAAACCTTGTACAAATTATATAGCTTTATACTCCTACAGGAAAACATTTTACTCATCAGTAAATCCTCCCTGGCATCAGTCTTATATAAGCATACTTATTAAACAGAGGGTTAATTATGTTAATGAGTTGACTGTCATGTGACCATGACTTGCACTACAACCGATACAAGTAACTACATCCATGAAAAGAAATGAGGCTTTTTTTGATAAATATGTAGTTTTTTTTTAGTGTTTATTACAGTAACACTGTAATCTTAGTGTGATGTACAACCTATTAGATCAGGTTTGGCAAAACAATGTGTAAGAATTATTCTGAAACATGTACAAAATATATGATATTTTATATTTGGTAATAAGTTTAGTTAACTAATAATATCACAGGGGTCGCATTCTTTAGAACTGAGAGATGTCATTTAGCAACAACTGGAGAAATAGACTTAAGGGTCTATTTATTCATTCTTAATATTAAAATCTTTTACCACCAAATTTAACAATAAGCATTAAAGGAAGCTTCGTCGGCTACCTCAGGCAAAAAGTCTTCACTGGCCCAGGGGCTTTGTTAAATAGGATCTTTTAACCTATTATTATAATAATTATATTGTTATTATTTTTGTAGATTTGTAAGGAGCCACATTTCTGCACAATACTGGGCAAAAAAAGTATTTTACATTTATACAGCTTATATACTTCCACCCTGTTAGAATTACAATTTTTTTCCTGTAGCTTTCGCTCTACACAAATAAAACATAAATGAATAAAACAGAAGTTTTAACTCCGACCATTTATGTCTCTTATCTATTTCAGCACATTGAAATACTTACAAGATGACATTGACCGTTTTTAAAGTTTAGAGTAATTATACACACACACCTCAACTGGTAAACACCAGTACAAACTAAGCTTCTACAACTAAACTATGAGCAGAGACTGACATATACAAAACAAAAAAAAGTTACTGCCACACATCCGCCCCATTTTATCTGCTCTGGGTCCTGGGCTCCTACTTTATGTCGCACCCACCCATGTTATAATCCACCACATCATCCAATGCCATCTCCTGGCAGAAGTAACACTGGGCTTTGCCCACCGTTATCTCTTTGTTACATTGTCATCATACTACCTAGCTGGGGCTGCTCTTCTGGTCGGTTTCATTCATGCCATCTTATTTTATTATTATTATCTTATTTTTTTACCAGAAAATGTGTCCTTTATTAAACTGCCGTCTGACTAGTTCTGCCAGTCTGTTTAATTTGTATCCAATAACATCTGCTCATAGCAGAAATACATCATAAACTGCATACTGCTGATTCCCTCAGCATTACACCATACCTTAATAAAGTTAATCTTAACACTCTAAATCTTAACTACGAATAAAGACACGACAACTTTGTAGTGGCAAATAAAAGTATTTATTTATTATTATTAACCTATAAAGGGTGGCGGCGAGAGCCATTCAATCAGCTAACAACTAATAGCGAAACCGAACAGTGTATGGCCCACAGGCACTAACCACTGGTCCCAGGACCCAGTCCTTTACGATCGGCCGGTGCTAAATCTGGCGTCATCGTGACCACTCCCCTCTGGGCTCCCCAAGATGAACGCGCACAGTGCAGGTCAAGGGGTCCTCTCACAGAGGTACCAAGAGCCAGGGTGCTTCGAAAGGAGCAGTGACGTGTCGCCAATCAGCGGTAGCACAGTATGAATTAGTCGCTGATTGTAAAACCTCTCCTGCCTGCCAACCTTTTTCTTTGAATTCTTCTAACTTAATCTTAACTTAAGAAAAAAGTGGAGGGTGGGAGGGAAATCCTGGTGACTAGAGGAAGTTGATCTGCCTGAGCAACCTTCCAAAAATTAACCCTGTAATGTCAGTGCCTGCTTCGTGACAAGCAGCTGTGTTTATCTGCATTCAGGTTAAGGGCTTCATTTTTAATAATGCTGTGATTCTAGAGATTTTGGGGGTCTATTTAAGAAGCCAAAATGCCTATGTAAATGGTAGTAAAAGGCTCTTTCACAGCTTTTTTGCTATGTAAGATAGTTGACAGTGGCCTTAACCCAATTAACTGAGCTTACTGCTGTCCCCATAGACCTCTATGGCGACAGCAGCCAGGGCCGCTATCAGGGGATATGGCCAGTACTGCTGTGAGGGGCCCAGACAGACTAGGGGGCCCGGACAGACCTCTCCGTCTGTCCGGACTCCCTGGACTGTCCCTGGGCACCGCAGTCACCGACCGTGCCTCCCCTTTTTTTCTCTTACCTTCTCCGCGATGCTGCAGTTCTGCCTCCCAGGCTCTGATAGGCTCCCAGTATATCAGTGACTGGGAGGCAGAGCTGCAGCATCGCGTAGCAGAAGGTAAGTAAATGAGCTATTATTTTTTTTGAGGGGGAAGAGAGGGAGGGAGGGGGGAGAGGGAGAGCCTGGGGAACCATAATTGTGGAGTGAGACGGGGAACAGGGAGAGCCTGGGGGACCTGATCTGTGGAGAGAAAGTGGGGAAGAGGGGGACCTTAACTGTGGAAGGGGGGAGAGGAAGACCTTAATTGTGGAGGGGGGAGGGAGAGGGAGACCTTAATTGTGGAGGGGGGAGGGAGAGGGGGACCTTAATTGTGGAAGGGGGGAGGGACAGGGGAACCTTAATTGTGGAGGGGAGGGAGAGGGGCACCTTAACTGTGATTGGGGACACACACACATTAACTGTTGGGGGGGTGGAGGAGGACATTAACTGTGGGGGGGTGGAGGGGGACATTAACTGTAGTGGGGAGAGAGGGGGACATTAACTGTGGGGGGGAGGGGAGAGTGAGACATTTACTGTGATTGCGGGAAGGGGAAAGGGGGACATTTACTTTGGGGGGAGAGGAACATTTACTGCGATGAGGGAGTGGGGGGGAATGTACTGCGATGAGGGATAGGGGGCGCATGTATGGGGAGGGGGGCCCTGCCAGATTAATTAGTTCTGGACCCAGGGAGGGAGGGGGGCCCCACCAGATTAATTAGTACTGGGCCCCACAGTTTCTGATGGCAGCCCTGACAGCAGCACTAGTTAATTTATTAAGCTGTGAAAAGCTTTGTTTGGTAGTAAAGTAATGCCATCTCAGGGTGGGGTTACTGCTATTTTATAATTGGATCCAGCTTAACCCTCTCCGTCGTTGCTGGATCCGTCTCCTGTGAAAGTGCTATGTGCATGAGCATGGCAATTTTTCAATTTGGTGGGAGTGTTTTCTTGTATGGACCTCTGCAATCCTGGAAAAATTCATGCTTGCTTCTGGGGGTGACGCTCATTTCTCCTGTTTTTGGAAATATTTTCGTTGAATCCTGCAATTTCTCAAGAATTGTGAGGCTGCAGGAGATGCAAGCACAGATGTTTAACCAGTTGGGGAGGGGTTGATATCCTTAAAAAAGGGGTTAAATTGGAGTTAACTTTGAAACCGTTATCATTCTCATTGCCACTGCCAGACTTGCCCACACCCAGTGCATATCTTCTTCACTGCTGTGTCTGATCTGACACTTGCCACCTATAGACTCCCAAACTGAAATGTAAAGTCCTTCCTGTACTTTCAAAGCCGCTCGTCACTACAGCCCTCCTTATATAACTGCCCTGATTGCCAAATTTGATGCTACACGTTCACTGTGCTCCAACAGTAAGTACTGCTCCTTTCCTCTTTTGAATTATTCTACTCACTGATATCAAAGCATCAGACTAGTACATACATTCATGCATTTATAGTTTGTATTATATTTTCTTGAAATAAACAAAGGGACATCAAAAGTAAATTCTTGGAATTGATTAATAATATTGATTAATCTGCTACAATGTCCCAGGATAAGGCTAGGGAAGCTTGAATTTTCTAAACCTCTGTCACAATATATTGTCCAAATTCTAACTTTAGATAGTATTTAATAACACAGGGGTTTTATTTTTTTAAATAGGTTCTGGCGAAATTGTAGACAGTTGCAGTGTAGACACTATTCTCTCTTGTGTATTACACTTGATTACATGATTATATTGTGTGCAAATTTTGTGACTTTAGCCTTTACTAATAACCCTGTCTAGCCACATCTCTACTACTCTATCTTTACTTATTCTATGCTATCCTGGGCAGAAGTATACGCTTTTGTTACCACTGACGTATACCTGGCAATAATGCTACTGTTTTAGGTGGACACATCTTGAGATGCTTCAGACTAAACATTTGCATGTAAATGTGCTTTTTTACGTGTGTCTTCGCCATACATACATTCTGGCCGTATATGTGACCACCTCTAAGTGAGCTCCAGTGTGAGCAGTATCAGACCTTAGGTTGAATTAATTTTGTATGTTGATATTTTAAAAGTGGGCCTGACTTAACAAGCTCTAATCTAATATATTAGTAAATTGCATGTATTAGTGCTGCATCATACATGAATGTGTTTTATAAAGATATGTTATTGTTGCTGCATTTATTGGCTCTCAACATTGTATGAATGTTGGAATGCTCTGATTAGCTACTGGACCATCCCTGAAAGCCTTATAATCTTCTAATTGGCTACAGGCTGCTTCCAATCTTACCCACTACAAAACCTCTTACACATACTTGCCAACTCTCCCAGAAAGTCCGGGAGACTCCCGAAATTCAGGTTGGTCTCTCGGACTCCCAGGAGAGCTGGCAATTCTCCTGCATCCTGAAATTCCCTTTGCAAAATGATGTGATTCTCTGTGAATCGCGTCATTTTTACCCCGCCCCCCGTGGAAAAACGTCATTTTACTCCTGGGGGTGGGACCAAAATGACGCGATTCAAGGTGCCCCGCCCCCTCCCGCCCTCTAGTCACGCCCCTCTTCCGGACCTCGCCTACTGAAAGTAGGCAAGTATGCTCTTACATGTATGTAGTCATTGCTGAAAAAGAATTAAATAAGCAGTATAACCAAGTGAAACACTACTTAAAACGTTCTCCTTCTTATGTGCTTCCAAAATGCTACTGACTTTTTTTTATTTACATTTCCTATCCATCTCACTCCTTCTTTATCTGACAGGCTCTCCTTAATGCCAGTGCTAAGGAGAGGGGAAAATAATTCATCAGACCTTCTGGTTCTATAATAGAAAAATGATATTGTCATTTTGGAAAGATAAATTAAATGTAAATATCGCTTAATGTTTACCTCATTGTATGTTAACATAATGTTCTAAGCATACAAAATTATATTTATGTGGGAATTCTATGTCAAATTACATTATAAATCTTCTACATATTGCTTGTTTTTAGGGCAAGTAATCATGGCTGCAAAACCAAAACTTCACTACTTCAATGGACGTGGTAGAATGGAGTGTGTCAGGTGGCTGCTAAGTGCAGCTGGAGTTGCGGTTAGTATAATACTAGGCTGTAAAGTCACAAGCATGTGGGCCCGGAATGACTGGTATTCACCACACAAAACTGTGAGCAGAACTTCAGCTAAAGTTCAGTGATCTGTATGGTAAACCTATCATTTTACAGGCTGTAGAATAAAATAATTGGGAGGGGGGATTAAGCTTTGCCTGTGCTCAGTCCTGCATTTCCTGTATGGCCAGTGAGTATAGTTTTTTCCATAGCGATCAATGATCCCAACTTTCCCTTCAGTTCACTCTTCATTCACAGGTGACACTTCCCAGCTGAGGGTTCAACCAACCCTGGTCTATAAAACCTAGGAAGACATCTCATGATAATTTTGTTAACGTGCTGTAAATGTACTTATCATAAAATGTAGTATTTATAAGGAGAAAATCTCTGTTTGCATGAATCGAAATAACAAGTTTTTTTTTATTGATCTTGGTTTAGTTCCAGCTTGGTGTTTACATTCAGGCTCAGCAGTGAAATGTTTGATTGCAGGATTGAATATAGACAAGATGGGCCTTATTCATGCTCTGATGCAGCTTGTACGCAAGTTGCGCTTTAAAAAAGAGCACAGAACTTGCGTATAGTTCTGACCACATTCAAATCCTAACAGATCTCAAGATACATTTCGATTTGAATCTGGGTGTACGCTTTTTTGAAACGGTACTTGCCTTTCGTAGACAGAACAGACTACAGTATGCTTAAGCATATGTGCATAAATAAATAAATGGCCATCTCTTAACAGTATAATTATTAATAAAATGATGGATTTTTTAAAAAAAAAATAATTTATGTACATTAAATACATAATTATAGATGCTTTACTGTACATGCAATGTGGTATTATGGTCTATCATACTTGCATACACATGTTCTGTGCTATCTAGTGGCACGCATATGTGAAGTTTTTAACGTGCACTTTTAAAAACAAAGACTAAGCCGTGTCAGTCATCACTATCAGTCGGCACTCACACCTGCCCTGTAGTGGGTGCAAATGAAACGGGTGAAACCAAGCATACTTACGAGAAACAGAGGTCTTGAATCAGCTGCATCAGCGTGTGAATGCCCTTACTGTACATGAATGTAAACTGGGGAAGCGCTGATAATTTAGCAATTTATTAAAAAATAAATAAAATATTAAAAATCAACCTTAATAAAAACAATACATTTCATTCATAGATATATCGGAATACTCCCAATTATTGTCAATCCGGATTGACATATAACAATAAAATGAATAATGTCTACATGAACACCTTTACATATACCAGCTGGGTATATCTCCCCTGTCGATTGCTATAGAGAAATGAGCTGATGTAATAGAAGATTTATTTATTATTTTATTTATTTATTTTATTATTTTATTATTATTATTTATTTATTAGAAGATTTCACTTAACTTTCAACAGAGTCCTTGAAATTGTCTTCGGATACTGATCGATCCAAAATACTGCACAGATGTACACCCAACACATTCGATTAAACTCAGGTCCACGTGCTAACAATCGGGATTCCGAAAACACAATTCCCTTGGCGCGTTTCTCCGTATAATCATCATCATTCATCATCATCATTTATTTATATAGCGCCAACATATTCCGTAGCGCTTTACAATTGGGGACAAACGTAATAAACTAATAAACAAACTGGGTAAAACAGACAAAGAGGTGAGAAGGCCCTGCTCGCAAGCTTACAATCTATGGGACAATGGGAGATTGACACATGAGGTTAAGTATACATTTTGCATCTTGGCCCAGCCAGACTGCAAAGGTAAGGTGACTCATAAGCTAAATGATCCTGCCACACAACAATGTTGGTCCGGGGGTAGTTGTCTTCTGTGAAATTGTGTAACAGGCTAAAGGTAGTGAGGTTAAGATGGTGGTTGAGGAATATTATAAGCTTGTCTGAATAGGTAGGTTTTCAGAGAACGCTTGAAAGTTTGTAGAACAGAGGAGAGTCTTATTGTGCGAGGGAGAGAGTTCCATAGAGTGGGTGCAGCCCGAAAAAAGTCCTGTAACCGGGAATATGAGGATGTAATGAGGGTGGATGAGAGACGCAGATCTTTTGCAGAACGGAGTTGCCGAGTTGGGAGATATTTTGAGACAAGAGAGGAGATGTATGTTGGTGCAGCTTTGTTGATGGCCTTGTAGGTTAGTAAAAGTATTTTATATTGGATTCGGTAGAAGACAGGCAGCCAGTGTAGAGACATACAGAGTGATTCAACAGAGGAATAGCTATTTGCAAGGAAAATCAGTCTTGCCGAAGCATGCAAAATAGATTTTAGGGGTTTGAGTCTGTTTTTGGGAAGACCAGTAAGGAGGGAATTGCAATAGTCAATGCGGGAGATGATTAGTGCATGAATTAAGGTTTTAGCAGTGTCTTGTGTGAGATATGTGCGGATTCTGGAAATGTTCTTTAGATGTATGTAACATGATTTAGATATAGAGTCAATGTGGGGAACAAAGGATAGGTGTGAATCAAGGATTACACCTAGGCAGCGAGCTTGTGGGGTGGGATTTATGGTCATGTTATCAACAGAGATAGAAATGTCAGGTATGCTCTTGTTGGCGGGTGGGAATATTATTAACTCTGTTTTAGAAAGATTAAGTTTGAGTTGACGAGAGTATAATCACGGTTTCATCGAATGTGTTTGATGTGCATCTGTGCAGTATTTTGGATCGATCAGTATCCGGACGCAATTTTAAAGCTAAGTGCAATCTGTTAACACTGTTTGGCTGTTCAATTGACGTCCTAATTGACTTATTCACAGAAGTTCCTATTTTGTCTCTGTGAGATATTTAATTCCAACACACTGCCTATCCCCACAGGTTCAATTATGAGTCTTCACTATTGGACCGAATAAGCCTGAACTATTATTCTATTAGCCAGCGGATCTATATTTTTGTGCATGCGGCTCCTGAGGAATATATAATAATAGATGGAGCTTTATTTTTATTTGGAGCAAATAAGATCCTATAAGCGCTTAGCTCCTATTACATCAGCTCATTTCATCATAGCAATCGACAGGGAGATATATCAAGCTGGTATATGTAAAGGTGTTCATGCAGGCATTATTCTTTATATTGTTATATGTCATTCTGGATTATTCTGATATAATTATGAATGAAATGTATTGTTTTTATTAAGGTTGATTTTTAATATTTGTTTATTTTTTAATAAATTGCTACATTATCAGCGCTTCCCCATTTTATATTTATTTTTTTCACATATTGTGTTTGGCAATCTCAGCAGATGGCCAGGTGGGAGCTGCAGATAGCTAGCAGTTATCTTAGTGGTGTATGATCTTTTAGTGCCTGTATTTTGTATGTTTTAGTATATCCTTACTGTACATGGCCTATATTAGTCCGCCCCTTCAGTCCCCCATTCTATTTCTCAAGTCAAAGGCAGTAGTGTCATTTGAGATCAGACATAAATTGCGTTTATTGGTGTAAACAGAGCTATTTCATGCAAGATAGTCCACAAAAATGTACGTACATCTGAATGTGAATCAGGCCCCATTTGTGCAAATGTTGACAGATTTAATGTAATTCTTTTTGTTTTCTTTTCTTTTATTCACAGTTTGATGAGCAATTGTATGACTCAAAGGAAGAATATGAAAAGTTGCTCAAATGTACAGTATATTTTATTACATATTTACTCTATAAATGACCAAAACTAGTTGTCTAAAATTAGCACTTATGAAGAATGTGTTATTTTTTTTTCTTTTACTTGCTATAGATAAAATATGCAATCATCTTTTGGAAAGTAAATATATCATCTTAGTTTTGAGTATGTGAGATTAAAGGTGTATTTTAAGCATGTATTACATCTATTCTTGTCTTGAACATGTCTGTTTGCACATGTGGGTTACTATTAGAGATGCTCACTAACCCACCGTGTTTTGGTTTTGGATCTGGATTACCGTCGTGTTTTGGTTTTGCCAAACCGTCATTGCGTGTTTTGGTTTTGTTTGGTTTTGTTTTGCTATTTTGTTTAAAAATCAATGTTTTTGGGCCTAAAATAACCAAATCTAGTGCTCCACCTGTTTCTTGGATAAGTAATATAATTGTAAAGCTAATAAATTATCCAAAAGACAGTTTAATTCCTGGTAGGCCTTCATTAATTCGACAAACAAACCAGATGGTCTTCCTCTCCATCTATGAATATTGGCAATGCAGCCATCGTCTTTGGATATATATTACACCCTACACTTATACTTAAATATGTAAAGAAATGGACAAAGGCAGTTTGGTTTCTGTCTCTCTAGGCCCCCCTCCAGTTGTATAAAATACCCAAAAAATCAGCCGTTATAGACTGTACAATATGAATTGAAATGGAGAAAGCCAGTTTGGTTTCTGTCTCTCTAGGCCTCCCACCACTTGTATAAAATACCAAAAAATTCAGCCGTTATAGACTGTACAATATTAATTGAAATGGAGAAAGCCAGTTTGGTTTCTGTCTCTCTAGGCCCCCCTCCACTTGTATAAAATACCAAAAAACTCAGCCGTTATAGACTGTACAATATTAATTGAAATGGAGAAAGCCAGTTTGGTTTCTGTCTCTCTAGGCCCCCCTCCACTTGTATAAAATACCAAAAAATTCAGTCGTCATAGACTGTACAATATTAATTGAAATGGAGAAAGCCAGTTTGGTTTCTGTCTCTCTAGGCCCCCCTCCACTTGTATAAAATACCAAAAAATTCAGCCATTATAGACTGTACAATATAAAGAGAAATGGACAAAGACAATTTGGGGTCACTCTGTGTATGACACCCTACCCTTAAGGAGAAATTGCCCAAACAGCAGCCTTTCAAGACGGTACGTGATAGGGAAATGCCCCAAGTCCCTTTCCTTTTTGGGGGTAGATTGCACCCTACACTTACATATAAAGTTTTTAAAAGATGTTATCGTCATCATCTGGAGCTTCATCCTCACCCTCATCAATGTGTACGTCATCATCACAGACTATCAATTCATCGCCGCTTGAATCCGCCATTAGAGAACAGTCAGTGCTTGGATGTCTTGGATGGTGAAGGCCTTCCTCGTGGAAGATGTAGTTCATTTTCATAAACATAATTTTCTCCACATTTTTGGGAAGTAACCTTCTACGGCGATCACTGACTAAGTTCCCTGCTGTGCTGAACACTCGTTCAGAGTACACACTGGAGGGTGGGCAGCTTAAGTATTGTAAAGCAAGTTTGTACATGGGTTTCCAAATTGCCTGCTTTTCTTCCCAGTAAGGAAAGGGACTGTCTGACATTTCCATATCAATTACCTCTTGAAAATAATCCTCCACCATCCTTTGCATGTTAATACTCTTATTGGATGGAGTTATGGGCAAGGTCACAAATGTTTTAGAAAAATCCTTCAAACCAGCCCAGATGTTAAATTGTTCTGGTCTGCCTTCTGCATCTTCCCTGCTTCTTTTTTCAAAATTAAATTTTTTATGAGCAGGAGCTGCTTGAAAAACTGAAGGAGGACATGTGGAGAAGCCAAGGCCCAGTTCAGCGGACAACTTGCTGAGCAATAGCTCCTTGCAAAAGTTCACATCTCGTTCATTTTGAAGCAAAGACTCAATGTAGGTCTTAAACCTTGGATCAAGCACTGGGGCCAAAACGTACTGATCCGAGTTCAAGATCATAATAACTCGAGGATCATTGTGAAGCGAATTAAGTACTTGATCGACAAGGCGAACATACTTTGCAGAATTGCTTGCTTTCATCTCCTCCTTCAGTTTCTCAAGCTGCTTTTCCAATAGTCTAATTAAAGGAATGACTTGGCTCAAACTAGCACAATCTGCACTCACTTCACACGTCACAACTTCAAATGGTTTCAGCACCTTGCACAGCACTGAAAGGATTCCCCACTGTGCAAGAGTGAAATACATGCCCCCTCCTTTCCCAATGTCATGGCTTGTGCAATACGCTTGGATGGCTTTACGCTGTTCCTCCATCCTCTGCAGCATGTACAGGGTGGAATTCCACCTAGTTACCACTTCTTGCTTAAGTTGGTGGCAGGGCAAGTTAAACTGCTCTTGGAGCTGCTGCAATCTCCTACATGCTGTGGCAGAATGCCTGAAATGGCCTGAAATCTTACGGGCCACCGAAAGCATCTTCTGTACTTCACGGTTATTTCTTAGGATGCTCTGCACCACCAAGTTGATGGTGTGAGCAAAACAAGGTATGTGCTGGAAATCACCCAGCTGTAATGCTCGCACTATATTGTTGGCGTTATCAGAAATGACATATCCTGGGGAGAGTCCAAGTGGTATAAGCCATGTATCAATCACATCTCTTAGTTTGCGTAACAAATTGTCAGCTGTATGCCTGTTAGTGAAGCCGGTGATAAAAAAGAGTGGCCTGCCTGTGACAAATGTTACGTAGTGGTGTACATGCTGCTGCTGTTCCTGCTGGTGAAGGTGAATGACCAACCCAGTGGGCTGTCACAGTCATATAGTCTTTGGTTTGACCACTTCCACTTGTCCACATATCTGTGGTTAAGTGGACAGTGGGCAGAATGGCATTTTTCAGCGCAATCTCTACATTTTTACACACTTTTTGGTAGAGTTGTGGAATAGCTTTACGGGAAAAATGGTGTCGCGATGGAATTCTGTAACGCGGACACAAAACCTCAATTAACTGTGAAAAACCAGCTGCGTTTATTGTGGATATTAGACGCAGATCTAACACTAACATGGCAGCCATGGCGTCTGTGATTCGCTTGGCGACTGGGTGACTGCTGTCATATTTGCTTTCTCTAGCAAATGATTGTTTCACAGTTAATTGTTGAAATGTAGGACTGCTCTTTTTCTTGGCCTTCCTCTGGGCTGACAATTCACCCCCAGCAGCAGCAACAGCAGCAGCAGTTGGACTAACGCTTTCTTCAGAGGAATCAATAATAGTGCAGGAGTCATCCAGCCTTAATAAGTGGGATGCAGGGCTAACTCCGAGCGCTACTGAGGATATTGATGAGTATGGTGTGGTGGGTGTATTTTGTAGCCGCCGGGATGTCGGTGAGCGGAGGGTCCTAGCTGATGATTGAGTGCTTGTAATTTTTTTGGAAGAACTTTCAGCTTTTCCCAACACTTTGCCATGAACTCTCGTCAAATGGCGTAACATAGACGAGGTTCTATGATGGTTAAAGTCCCTCCCTCGACTGACTGTGGCTTGACATACACTAGAAATGGCTATATAGTTGTTGTCTGGATTGGGGTAGTAATAATTCCACACATAAGAATTGGATTTTTTTGTTTTATGGCCTGGCATGACAATGGCCTTTTTCTTGTCACGTGCCAGAACTGCTGCCACTGGTGCAGGACTGACACAAACAACCTCATCCTCATCAACATCCTCATTAGCGCCCTGGTCGCCTACACAAATCTTCCCCTTATCCTCTTCTATTTCCAAAGTGGCATCCTCAATTTGTGTATCACCGGCTACACTCGGGCTGTTCATGCACACATCAGCAGAATTGCTGAAAGGGTCCCTCTTTATAGGTACACTAACAGAATGCTCACAATTAGACATCCCACTGTTGGATGGACTCCCCACAGGGATTGGTGTCATTTGTGATTCAGAGCAAACATTATCCTCTACTGCCTTACTGTTATCTTGCAGCTCGGCTTTGACGCGTAACAGTAGTTGTGCACCACTTGTAGGCTCGGTAACATTTTTTGATCTGCCACTAATAGACAAAGGTGAAGGCCTCATTCTCTCTTTGCCACTGCGTGTGTAGAATGGCATGTTGGCAATTTTTTTTTATTGGCACTTAACTTTTCCTCAGTTACACTTCTTTGTCGCATGAACACGGTAAATTTTTTGGGGGTGTGTGTTTTTTTGACTGATTTCAAAAGACTGTGTAGTTTGACATCGCCTTCCCAGGTGACGTACTGGGAACACTACCATCAGGACTGGTGACAGAACCTGGTTGCTGATTCTGCTCATATGTGGACTGCTTTGAATCCATTATGAGCCCAAAGCACTTGTAGTGCTACAAATTGTTTTAGATATTGCTGACAAATATGACTTTTGACAGCCAGAACAATTAATGCAAAAGAATGGGGGACACCCCAAAAGCACTTGGGAGTGCTAAAAATTATTTTATGAAACTGCTGACAAACAGGACTTTTGGCAGCCAGAAATATTAATGCAAAAGAATGGGGGACACCCCAAAAGCACTTGGGAGTGCTATATATAATTTTTTAAGACTGCTGACAAACAGTATTTTTGACAGCCAGAAATATTAATGCAAAAGAATGGGGGACACCCCAAAAGCACTTGGAGTGCCAGAAACTGAACAAAAACCTCCTCTATCCTCCTCTTACTGCTGTAACAACTGGTATTAAGATTACAGTGGTATTGCATACAAACAATAATGTGTCCAATTACTGCTCTGTCCCTGCGCTGATATAGCCTGTGACCTAACCCTGCTCTCTCCCTCTATCACATGGCGATGGATTGCTGTGGGGGCTGGTATTTATGCTTTTCAAATCTCGCGAGAACCGAGCTCAGAAATACGAATACGTCACGATGATGTTTTGCCTCGGTTTAAAATCCGAATAGGCGGGAGAGTAACAAGCCTGCTCGGCTCGGTACTCGGATAGGCTAATTTCGGATGAATTCGGATCTCAGGGAACCGAGCCCGCCCATCTCTAGTTATTATACTGGGATTAACAAACATCTCATGTGAGCTATGATTACAATTCTCTCCACAGACAGCTTTATCCATACAATTTAGATAGTGAGCAATTGGCCTGATATCACAGTGTGTGGCCCCAAAATCACCACCATTCCAGATAATGATCCTATTTGTTTAAAGAGGATCCTTATTTGGCATGGCAGAAAATGTGGTCAGAAGATGACCATTATCAGCATAAGTGTGCTGTCATCATCTGACTACAATCACAGACCACAACAAAGCTATAAGTGATCTGGCCACTTGTCCTAAGAGATGATCAGCTGGATCTCATCCGACCTGGCCACTCACATGTATCTAAATTAAATAATGATACTGCAGTTCAGGTTAAGTGGTGGGAACAGCTTCTGTGCAGCCACCTTTAGACCTACACACTATGGAATGATAACCTACATACATATTTGTGAATAATGAGAGCGTTATTTTTAGATGTTAGTTTTTTGTTCCCTCTTACGTATTACATACACACTCTCGGTGACCTAGCATGACTTGTTAAGCAGTTATAGGAGACTTCTAAATAGGGACGGTTCCAGTAGGAATAGAATAATGGGTGTCTTTGCTCTTTCTTAATAATCAAGTTTATGATTGCTGCAGGCACTTTGGTGTAGACAAGTTCATTTCAGTGTTCCCTGCTAAGATCAAAATTGTATTCAGCATCATTTTATTGAATGCCATTTATCCTGGGTCCACCAAGTCATGGTTCCCACCATTATGCCTTGTTGTAATTGAGTCTGGATTCTGTTAGACTCTTTCTTTTAAAGCAGAGAGAGAGATGCACACACAGAAATATTTAAAAAGGGGTGAAGTATTTGTTTTTATCTCTAGACTAGATATGAGTGCTTTTTTTGAAACTGCTCTGTGAAATATTCTCCTCATGCCACATTTTCCTACATATTATTGAAAATTTTAACAGCATTTGGCCTGAATGTTCCCATTCCTACTACAGAGGCATCCTGCAGCAGTATGAATACTAACTGTCATCATCCCAAAATGAGCGTAGCTTTCTGTCACCTCTCTGCCGTGAGGTGTCTGGTGGACGTCCCAGAGACACTTCATGGCTAATTGACTCTTCCCCTTAAACTATAAATTCTGCATAATATGGATTTACAAATGCAGTGCCATTACACTAAATGGCAAAGCAAAAGTGGAACACAATGATTGTATTCCTAATTTTACTCTATTTATGAGCAAGGCTGCCAAGATTTTGTTAATGTCTTCCCTAGAGCTAATCTAGGCTCTAATCCAAGCCTAAACATAAATCTAAATTATGCTTTTTCACTATTATAATAGATCTCTGAATTTGCTCCTCAATTTCGAAAACATGCAATAACTCCTTTAATAAAATTGATTAATTTGTAAGTCAGTTGAAGATTTATTGCTCTCAAGGGAGGTTGATACATTATACATATGGTGTTCAGTCCTAAATTTCCACTTCCGTTATGAAAAAGAAGATTAGACGCCCCACTGCCAAGAGGAATTTGGAGCAAGTTTCTGGGCCCCTCTACACACATAGTAAGAGAAGGGATGTGCACCACCGCCGTCTAAGTGGGCGTGACCACATAGTGATGGGGACATGGCCAACATAAGCTGTGGCTGCGCCTCTTTACACATGACATTATAGGGGGAATTCAATTAGCTGCAAAGTGTCTCCGGAACGTCCGTGAGGCACTTCACGGCGGAGATTTTGACAGAAATTTCTACCATAATTGAAGGCAATGTCTGCGATGTCTGCGCGCCACATTAACGGCAGTTGAATTCCCCCTGATTATGTATTAAAATGGTGTTGCTCTCACCTACCTGTTATTGCAGCTTTCACAACCTAGTAATGGATCCTTGTATGGATCCTGGAATGTTGGGACCTGTTTGGAAAATGTACATGAAAATAATTAGTGAACATAGATCACGCAGTATATAATTATATAGCAAGCAAAATATGCTTGATAAGAATAATCACAGATATCTATATATTTGGATATGGTTAGATAATGAAACACAATTGTAGATGAATAAGAGAAATGGCTGCCTCTAAGGGCTCCGCAACCCCAGACAAAGTTAAATACATAACAAAAAATAAGAGGCACTCAATAACCCTTAAACATAAATTTAATAACGATAAGAAAAAATGACATAAAATTTTAAGATCCAAATTAATTTTTTTATAAAGTAACATTATGGGGGAGATTAAATTGGGGGTAATGTGGCACATGGACATTGCACTGCGCACACTGGCGGCAATTACAGTAGGAATCTCCACTGCAAAGTGTCTCGTGGACGTTGCTGAGACAACTAATTGGATCACAATAGGTCTCACAATACAAAAAATTATAAAGTATATGTATATATATATATATATATATATATATATATATATTTATTTAAGGGTTTTTGAGTGCCTCTTAATTTTTGGTGTGCAGTATATAATACATACATTATGATGATACATAACATTTAACATGCCATCTCCACGGTTTCTTCATGCCACCCCCTAAGCCATGTCACGTCACATTAAACCCCCCAGACACATCTTACCCCCCCAACACATTATAAGCCCCCAAGATGCATCATACTACTCCTGGACACCTCATACCCCCCCAGAAACATCATACCCCTCTGAAACATCATACCACCCCCAGACACATTATACCCCCCAACACATCATATCCCCCTGACACATCATAAGCCCACGCCAGATGCATCATACCCCCCAAGACATATCATACCACCCCACAAACATTATACCCTCTGACACATCATATTCCCTCAGACACATCATATCCCTCCTAGACACATCGCCAGCTCGCTTCCTCACTCCCCCTTAACACCCCCTCCCCCCACCCCCCCTCCCCCGCCCCATCTAAAGAGAAATTGCGATTTTTTTATTTTTTTTTTCAAATCATCTTAAAAAAAATTGCTTATCACTCTGTGGGGCCTGTGCCTCCAGTCAGCCTGGGACCCAGTAATTTGTACCCGCTCTACCCCCTCTCGGCATCCTTGACCAGTAATGTGATAAGGCAGCTCTGGTCGTATTTGCCTGTATGAATAAGGGCCAACTGTGTGAGTCTTCAACGGTTTCTCTTATTTGTTCACTGAAGCTTGACATGTCTTCCACATACAAAGCTTCACAAAACCTGCTCCAAATTCCAAGTCCATGTGAACCACCTTTGGAAAAAAAATGCCAATATTTTGCTTTCACTTGTGAACTTGAAATTGTAATTTATTTATTTTTTTAATCTTTTATTACATAGTCAATTTTACTAAAATAATTAATATATTCTGAAAAATGTACACCAGGAAATTGTTTTCCAAAGGTCTAATTGTTCTGAAGCAGCACCCATTGGAATAATTAGTTGCTGGTTGGATATTTATTACCACAGTTACCAGCATTGTTCAACATCACTGTGTGCGCATTAAACATTTACACCATCTATGCTTCGCAGGCTCTATCTGTTTCCCTGTTTCCCTTGCTTCAATCATCCTCTCTTAATGTCTGAAACAGGGCGCCTAACTAATAGGAAAATGGAAGATTAATATATAATAATAACAACAGGTATTCTTTAATGTTATCTCAAATTAGATATAAAATATAACTTTATCTCTGAAATGTATTTAAAGTAAACATGGACATATGTTGAGCTTTTCTTAGGGTTTATATGTTTGCAAATTTAATTCCTATCCTATATGCAACCATCATCTGTATACACTGTAGTAGACTGTATATATATCAATTGTAAAGCGCTACGGAATTTGCTGGCGCTATATAAATAAATGTTGACGATGATGATATATAGCACTTACCTCTCCTATGTTTCCTGCCATCTTCGGTCAGCAGTCCGTGGTCTATGGCCCAGGCTCCCACCACTGCCTCATCCTTTCGATGTCAGTGGGTTTGAAGCAGAGTCATAACTAGGGCTGTACAATAAGGGCAACTGCCCAGGTGCAAAACTTGAGGTGGGTGCAAACGCAGGGCCGTAACTAGGGCTGTGCGACAGGGGCGACCGCCCAGGGTGCAACGCTGAAGGGGGGCGCAATTTAGGAATATTTTAGGTTAATTTGATTAAAATTGAGGGCTAGGGGAGCGACATTTGTCTTTCTCGCTCCAGGCGCTAGAATTCTAAGTTACGGCTCTGCGCAAACGTTTATTTGATAAATGACAGTCATGGTGAATATGGAAACAATGTAATTCTGAAATAAAAGAGGTCAACTAATCCAGTGCTGATGTAGCTGGAGAAATATACGTCCTGTAAGAACTGTACCTATATAAAATGAATATGTTTAGATAGGTTCTTCTAAATCCAGTATGGAGTTTATTCTAGATATCATAACACACTTAAGGTTTAAGTGAACTCAGTGCCTACATGTAGTGGAAGTGGACATTTTATGTACTGAAGAATCAGCCATGAGCCTGCAGCCTGTCAATCCACTCAGATGTAGTCACTAAACCATCACACATTTCCTAATAAACATTCCAGCTTAAGCAAAACTCATTTTCTTTGCATCTTTAGCTGGAGATTTGATGTTTCAACAAGTCCCATTGGTGGAAATAGATGGCCTGAAACTCGTACAAACTAGAGCCATCCTGAGTTACATAGCTGGAAAGTACAACTTGTATGGAAAGGACCTGAAAGAAAGAGCATAGTAAGTACTTATCTTTACTTTTTCTCTCTCATGTAGTGTTGGACACATTGGCGCCCCCGAATATAAGCATTAAGAGATGCATTTACGTGCATATGCTCAGTCAGGTGCTTCTCAAGATGTGTCCAGTTTTACCGCTAGTATATGCCCAGCTTTACCACTAGTGTAAGAAGTTTGTATACTTATACACCATGATAGCATAGGAAAGAGTAGGGACACCTAATAATGTGGGTCGACAGTTTTAGTCGTAAAAATAGTAGAAAATTTGCATATCCCTGCCCCTAATGTTGTGTTTTAAACACAATCAGCACAAATGAACAGCATCCTCTACCTGCCTGCCTCTGCCGATAGGAACATGTATATTGTATGGTGCAGCTACCAAATACTGATATTAGTGGAAAAGGGGACGGGGCACTAAATCGCCCGCCTCCACCCCAAAAAATCTATGTCTGCCCCAGTTTGTACACAATATAATACGGTAATGAAATGTCATGTACATAATAGTGCCTGGACAGTGTCGGGCTCTGCTCACATCGGAAATGTGCTGAGTCTGTGTACTTGTAAGACGGTGTTTTTCACATGTCGCTGTGTTTTTATTCTGATTATTTATGCCGCTGTAAACACTCTCAGTGTTTACAGCATCGTGAAAGTGACTACCACTGTGCATATGGACCTAGGCATACGTATTTGTGGTGTACATATGAAGTACGGAGAAGTGTATTTTACTACAAAAGTAAAAAACAAAAAATAGACTTAAATCCAACTTTACATGAGCCTCTAAATTCCTTTTCTTGCATTATTGTAGACCAATGGTTTTATTAATGCCACACATTGGAGACCAGTCCATTTGTACTTTATTTCAACATTTAAGAAGCAATAATCTATATAACCTTAAATGTGTCAGGGAATTGATACTTTCTTAATGTCCAATAAAAATCTGCTCATTGGGATGATTTCCAAAGTAGTGGCATATTGGTGCCTTCTGCCCACTTGGTCCTCGTGTCATCATGTCTACTGTCGGGGTAGTCAGTACCGTCTTACTGACTACCACCGTTATGTACATATAACTATGTTATTAAAGCAATTTGCAAGTCTTCTCTTTATCAGTGAACTGTGATTTAGAATGACATTATACTAATATACTGTATGGTTCTTTTACTAACATTACATTTAGTTTGCACTGACCCATAGCAACCAATCTGTGTAGTGGTATTTAGACAACAAAAGCAAGTGTCTGGCTACTATGGTTTATATGCAATGTTAGTAAATGAGCCTTTGTGACTATAGAAACTGGTCTCTTCAATGTAAGGTGTGTGTGTTTGTGTGTTTATGTGTGTGTGTACCTGCATTCATATGCTTGTGGGGACATTGACCTGTTTACACACCAGCACTGTGGGGACCTGAGTTGTAGTGAGGACAAAAATTGAGGTCCCCACAAAGCTACTCAAGGCTAATCAATGCAGGGGACCTTGCTGATATGCTCAGCATAAAAATCTGGTATGTCCCCGTGAGTCACATTTGTCGGAACAGTGTGCGTGTGTCCAATATGGAGGGGAGAAAGTGTGTGTGCATCCCACTGCTAGAGGCCAGTATTCCGTCCAAATGTATAGCAGGAGCAGGAAAGGAAATAACTGCATCCTGCCGGTACTTTGTACATCAAGCAGGTAAAGACACAAACGAATCCATCTGCTGCTGAAGGTAAAGCGTGGACAGTAAAGCATGACAGAGCCCACCAGTAGCTCCGACTGTAGCCCAGAGTGCAGTGGACATAAGTATGCCCCTGACACTTCAGAGGAGAGCAGTTCAGACACCAGCGGTGATGTCCCGTTGCCCACCAGAACAGCAGAGTGCAGGTACCCAGAGATGTGTTCCATGTACGACCATTCTCGACCTTCTGCTAGCCGTGTATAAAACACAAAGTGTAGGAGAGACTACGCAGGGTCAGTCCAAGAGCTATCTAGAAACAGTGATGGCTCCAGGGCTTATAACAAAAAGCAGTACTGCCTGTACTGTGAGAAGCCCCTCTTAAAAATTGCCCAACACTTGGAGCATGTTCACCGCAATGAGACTGAAGTAGCCTGGGCCCTGAAATTCCCCAATCACTCGAAAGAAAGGTGCATGAAATGGCACATCTTCGCAATAGGGGCAACTTTGCAAACAATGCTGAGGCAATGAGCACAGGCCATGGCGTTCTGATCCCGTGCAAACTTTCAGACAGAGAGATGGATGCTAAAGGCTTCATGTACTGTGTAGCCTGCCAGGGCTTGTTTGCAAGCAAATACCTGTGGCGACACATGAAAAGATGTAAGCTAAACCAAGGGGCAACAAGCTCACACCTGGCAAGAACAGAATCCAGTCACTGTGCGCCTTTGCTCAGCCTGTTCCACCTGACATCAGTGATGGCTTTTGGAAGCTCTTGAGTGACATGACCCAGGATGAAGTCTTACTCACAGTCAAAAATGATTGATGCATCATGCAGATAGGACAGCATCTGTTCAACTGGGTCAGATCAGATGTCGGCAGGCACGAGTACATTCGTCAGAAGCTTAGAAAAATGGTCAGAATACTGCTACAGGCCAGAAGAGTTACCCCTTTGGAGAGGATGGGAGACTTTACCGCCCCATCGAACTTTCTACACGTAATAGACGCTGCAAAGCTGGTAGCTGGCTATGACGAGAAGACAGGTACATTTAAGACACCCTGGCTGGCACTCAAGATCGGGCACGGCCTGCAAAAGATAGCGAGCATTGTGGAGCCCCAAGCCATGATGCAGGGCTGCACTGCAGCATTAGAAAGCACACAAAATTTCAGGAAGCTATATTAAGGAGTCTAAGTGGAACTTTAGCCTACTGTATCATCTGTATATTAACACTAAACATATACTTCCTTGCGCCTAGGGAGTTATTTCCAATTTTTCTAAGTGGAACATGCCTCAGCTCTTACTTTCACGGAAGATGTGAAAAAGATTGCACTTGTACCTCGATGAGAAGCAGCAAGCCTACCAAAGTGGTCTATCGACGGAGCCTACTGTTAACCACTGGGCATTACTTGCAAAGATCACCCTGGAACAGGTGATTTTGTTCAATCGAAGAAGGGAAGGGGAAGTTTAAAAAATGTATTGGATCTCCACGAAGATGTGGCCTTAGCGCTTTCCGAGGTTGAGAGGAAGCTCTGCCGGCACTTCACTCGCATTGAAATCTGAGGAAAACGAGGGAGAAATGTCCACATTCTGCTGACAGCCATGCAAGCTGCAATGGAACTTCTCGCAGAAAAGCGTGACAAATGTGGAGTGGATAGACAAAATGTCTACATGTTCGGCAGACCAGCTGCCTTGTCACACTTCAGAGGCTCCGATTGCATATGACTGTTTGCCCAAGAGTGTGGGGCCAAGCCTCCCCACACGCTGTCTTCCACAATGCTTCGAAAGCACATTGCCACTCTCTCGAAGGTCCTCAACCTAACCGACACAGAACTGGATCAGTCGGCAGACTTCCTTGGGCACAACATCAAGGTGCACCGGCAGTATTACCGCCTCCCAGAAGGTACCCTCCAACTCGCCAAGATCAGCAAACTGTTAATGGCTCTCGAGAGTGGCAGACTGGCCGAATTCAAAGGCAAGAATTTGGACGAGATGCACATTGATCTGGACTGTAAGTGGAAAATCTGGTGTCTGATGTATGCTTTTGACTTTTACTTCGGTCATTTAGATATCTGTTTCTTTTTAGAACCGGTCTAGCTGCAGAGCTACATGTCGGATAATGAGCAATATATAATTTAGAGACAAAAAGATCAACAAGTAGATGTATGTGCAAAATTAGATGTGTTACTTGATTCAAGTGATAAATCTAATATACATTTGCTGCTTTTCATTCCAGCATTGACATGTATGTAGAGGGAGTATGTGAACTGGTGTTACTGGTCCTGTTATCATTCTTTCTTCCTGAAGATGATAAGGAGAAACAAAGATGCCTCATCAAAGACAAAGCATTGCACAGATACTTTCCTGTATATAACAAAGTAAGAAAAGTTATATTTAAAGAAACATCATTCTAAAATGTAGTTATATAACCAATGTTAACCAATAGCCAATGTTTACACTGAAGTAAGTGTGTGTGTGTATTTCAAAACAGTTCCTAAAGACAATATGCAAATTATTGTGATTTCTTTTGTACTAGACCTTTCTTCTGCCATCCTCTGATTCCCAGAGTCAAGGGTGGCAACCTGGCACAAGTTTACACCCAAAAGCCAGTTTATGGTCAGGTTACCTTTTTCAGTGTATTATTCATAGCATATTCTGGTGTGAATTAAACCAGGAACCAGGCTTAGATGGTCCATTAAAGCGCCTGAAGATACTTCTGTGGAAATGGGACTTTATAGCATTTTATCAGAAAATCATGAATGTGTCAACATTGTAGATTTGTGTGTGTTTATGGGTATCAAATTACATCTAATATTTTAAACCCTAGTGGGGACCCTCATAGCATAAATTACTGATGGGCGAAGCATACCACAGTCCACTGCCAGAAGAATAAAAGAGGTGTATGGAATTATTTATCGTTTTAGGCCTTAGAAAATCAGGATTTTTTGGTTGGAAACCAGCTGAGTATGGCAGATGTGCTGCTGCTTGATGCCATTTTATCAGTGCAAGAGTTCCATGATGACATCCTACAGGACTTTCCTAACTTACAGGTAAGCATTGCACAACATCCCACTGATCTCTTATATTTTTGCTTCATTTTTGGTTTGACAGTATGACATCAGTATGTGCCATTGCTACCTCAGATGACAGCAGATCTCACTGAGAGCACACATGTGGGCTGTTCCTTCTAGAGAGGTCCAGACTTAAGTACTGCTGACAGACCTTTCAGTTAGGTCTGATCTATATTCCAGAGGTTCTGCTTAGTCTACATAGTGGACTATCTGTCCTCCCTACCAGCAGATAGCAAATATTGCCTTATAGAAAAACAAGGAGTGGTAGCTTGTCCCAATGGCTCGTAGAGACCTAATTGTGTATTCCTGTGGTTGCCTTTGGTGATGGTATCTTGGTGACGGATGGAAACTGATGACTAGTAGTATGACAAGTTACCTGGTTGTGGATGACATAATTTGGCCATCATCAGGCTCTCAATTGAGGTCTTCAAGCCACAGACCCTATTCCTGTACAGATTGGGGGAAACATGTCATATTAGTATATCTTACTCATGTGCCCACCCAAGGGAGATGTTTTTGAACAGAGTCTCAATTGAACATTTCTGCAACAGATATTTTTGCCTGGAAATTCCTTCTCAGCTCTGATAACAAGTACACCTAACTCTACTCAGCTCCATAGCATGGTACATTGATTCAGTTAAAGTGTCTCTGACAATAAGATTGTTGTTTGTTTTATAATTCAGCTATTTAACAACATGTTTAACAGCATGTTGTCTGTATTTTTCTCCCATGAAATGAGAATATGCTCGGTGTTACTATGGAGCTGGGAAAGTTGTATTCATTTTTCATTAAATTTTGTGACTAGGTGCCGAGTCTAGCATGGGGGTTCACTAAGTTATCTAAGGGTAACGGTGCTATTTATATGTATACCTACACGTAAAATATAAACTTTATGATTATTAATGTAGTGCTAGTCTACTGCAACTTCCTGCTGTGTATGTGTGTGCCATTCTTTTGTTGTGCCAGTCTTTAATGTAATAATAAATCAAAATTTAAATATTGTACATCTATTTGATAATCAGTTATATTTATTTGTATTTTAATATTGATTTTAATTTTACTGAGTCTTAATTTTTTAGTAAAAATAATGAAAATCCACAACCATTTTATAACCAACTGTTTCTTTGTCACATAACATTGTAAAACTGAGTTTCTTCTAATCTTTATGCTTTAGGCTTTTAAAGAAAGAATCAGTGAGATTCCGACAATAAATAAGTTCCTGCAGCCGGGGAGTCAAAGAAAGCCGATGGCCGATGCAGTGTATGTAGAAACTGTGAAGAAGCTTCTTTACTAAAAGTGAAAGTGAAACGCGTCGGACTACTTTCCAGGAGACTGAAGAATGCTGTGTAATATGCATGTCTGCGATTTACATTAAAATTTCTATTCTAATACTTTATTATCTTTCTTTAAATGTTATCTCCACACATTCTTTTATCTTTAACAGTTATATAAAGATTTAGTCCATTTTGGCACCACTCAACCTTTTAGCAACTTCCTCCCTACAACCTCTTGGTGTAGCAATTCAGTGGAAGTCCCTCCCCCTGCATCATTTCTAACAAAGAAGAGCTGTAGCTGGAGTACTGGAGCTGTCAGGTGATTCAAGCTGGGACCACTTTTATTCTATGCAGGACAGTACGTTATTTATGTAATTTCTGAGCAACCAGTTGCTCAGTCATTTAACCCTTCAAAAATGCCACTTATTTACATAAAAAATGCTTCCAACCACTTTGGGCCAAGCTGAACTTCTAGTCTCTGTAGGAAATCCCTACATTCGCTGAATAAATTCATTTAACTCCTCATAAATACTCTAACTACTACTTTTATTCAAATAAAAAAGATGGGTATGGTCATAATTACATGACAAGAGCCAACTGAAGGCAGGTTGATTTCACTTGCAGGTCATATGTGTGTGTGCATAGATGGCAAACTCGTGTGCACTGTGAAATGGGTAGCCCAATTTCCCAATTGGGCTACCAAATAAGAACTACCCTAACTGAAAACAACTTCAGCTCCAATAAGAAAATGTGTCACTAGCTGTACTGTACCATCATTGTTGAGACAGAAACACATACATAGGCTTTTGGTCTCAACAGGGCTGCCATCAGAAACTGTGGGGCCCAGTACCAATTAATCTGGCAGGGCCCCCCTCCCCATACATGGTCCCCCCTCCCTCTTCGCCATACGTCCCCTATCCCTCATTGCAGTACATTCCCCCCACTCCCTTATCACTGTAAAGGTTCTTCTCCCCTAAAGAAAATGTCCCCCCTCCCCCTCAATCACAATTAATGTCCCCGCCCCCCAATCACAGTTAATGTCCCCCTCTCCCTCCCCCCAATCACAGTTAATGTCCCCCTCTACCTCCCCCAATCACAGTTAATGTCCCCCTCTCCCTTCCCCAATCAGTTAATGTCCCCCTCTCCCCCCAAATCACAGTTAATGTCCACCTCCCCCCCCAATCACAGTTAATGTCCCCCCCAGGCACAGTTAATGTCCCCTCTTCTATCCGCCACTCTCCTATAAAATGAATACCTAATAAACTTACCTTCTCCTCCGCGATGCTGCAGCTCCTGGTCACTGATACACTGGGAGTGCGGCACGCAGTAATGGATTCACCGCCCCGCACTCCCAGCCTATCAATGCCTGGGAGGCGGAGCTGCAGCAGCAGTCAGACTGAGTGGTCTTTCCGGGCCCCCTAGTCTGTCCGGGCCTCTCACAACAGTACTGGCCGTATCCCCCTGATGGCGGCCCTGGGTCTCAGTAATTTACCCTTTGAGATGTCAGTTTACTCTTTTTAAGGCGCAATTTTTCTGATTCTACGGTAGAAATATCTGCTCAATTTTCCTCTCACCTCTATGGGCTAGGACGAAAAATGAGCAGATATTTCTGTCAAAATCTCCACTGCGAAGTGTCTCCAGAATGTCCCCGAAACACTTTGTAATTTAATTCCCCTGTAAAGGTTTATAAGGACACAAATTATGTGGTTACACAGCACATATCCTTTTGTGTAAATGCATCTTTGGCCACCTTGTGCTTACATACTGTATGTGTATGCTGTTTCCAACTTATTGGATATGGCTGGGACACTTGTGTATCTATTTGCAGTAGTGTGGGATTTCAGCTTTATTTGGCCTTCCAAAGTTGGCTTCAATTCAACAGTTCTCCTTATCTCCCATTAATTATCGCTAAAAAGCACATCATATTATTTTATTTTATTTTTAAACTGAACTAAAAATCTCGTTCAATGATGAAACAATGTTATTCCGATTCTGCATTGTGTATGCACGCACTATAGGTCATGTCCATAGATCTCTATGGAGTGTGAAGAGTCACAATCTTTTCAGCCGATGGTTATGACAGATGAAGAGCACAGGTCTGAAAGGTGATCAGTTGAACTTTGAATATTTATTCAGCTATGGAATTTTCTTTACCTGGCATAGTTTAAAGATTAATGTGCAAATTAAGTTTGGGTAAAAAAAATGTAGCATATAACAATTAGAGATGCTCAGGCTCGGTTCCCCGAGAACCGAACACACCCGAATGTAGCAGATCCGGATAGCGAGCCGGCTCGGTACTTTTACGCTTTTTGGAATTGAAAACGAGGCAAAACGTCATTGTTACATCGTCGGATCTCGCGTGTTCATGATTCTGTAAGTACCGCCCTTCACTGCGATCCAGCGCCATTTCACAGAGGGACACAGAAGGGGTAGCACAGTCTGTAGAGCAGTTGGGCAGTGTCATAGGTAGAATAGAAAGAAGAGGGGGTAGCAATGTTCTTCAAAGTCTACAGTGACATTCAGGAGAGCTCCATTGCTAATTGTCATTGCTGAAATAGAATTACTAGGTCTGGCAGGCTTGGTCTTCTAAATCTGCAGTCCCATAATGTACAGTGTTATATATAGGTAGCACACAAAGAGAAGAGCTCCATTCCTCCATTGCTAATTGTCACTATTGAAATACAAATACTAGAGCTGGCAGGCTTGGTGTAAATCTGCAGTCACATTGTACTGTGTTATATAGATAATACACAAAGAGGAGAGCTCCATTGCTCCATTGCTAATTATCATTGCTGAAATACAAATACTAGGGCTGGCAGGCTTGGTGTAAATCTGCAGTCAAATTGTACAGTGTTATATAGGTTACACACAAAGAGGAGAGCTCCATTGCTCCATTGCTAAATTTCATTGGTTAAATACAAATACTAGGGCTGGCAGGCTTGTCTTCTGAACTTGCAGTCAAATTGTACGGTGTTATATAGGTTACACTCAAAGAGGAGAGCTCCATTGCTAATTGTCATTGCTGAAATGCAAATACTAGGGTTGGCTGCCTTGGTGTAATTCTGCAGTCAAATTGTACAGTGTTATATACGTTATACACAAAGAGGAGAGCTCAATTGCTAATTGTCATTGCTGAAATACAAATACTAGGGTTGGCATTCTTTATCTTCTGAATTTGCAATCAAAATGTACGGTGTTATCAAAATGGATTCACAGCAATACACAGAAGAGCAGGAGCACCAAGCAGCTGCTGGCACCAGGCATGATGATGTAAACTGTCTACGTCATCTGGTAAATCCTATGTTAAAGTGCATACTGTTTGTAAGTCAGGGGAACCAAATGTTAAAAAAACACCTTTCACCTTGGTCAATCAAAAAAGACCTGTAATCCAGGCAAAGTTATCTGCAGAAAAAAAAAATTGCAAACATGCCATTCTACACTCGCAGTGGCAAGGAAAGAATGAGGCCTTTGCCTTTCTCTATGAGTGCTAGTTCTGCACCTTTCACTGAGGCATCTTCTTGTAAGGTCAGTCGTGACCAAGCAACACCTTGTCATTCGGACTCCAAAAGTGTTGTCCAAATACTTTTACATGTGAAAGCCGAGCTGAAAGAAAACAGTAAGGCATTAGAGGAAAATGTAGGTTCAGATTCAGAAATGACACAAATCCCTGAGGAGAATCTATCCACGAGTGCTATGTGAAATCCTGAACATTCTTATAGTGTACCCATAAAGAAGGCCCCTTTCAGCCTTTCTGCAGATGTGTGCCTGGACAGCCCAAGTATAGTCGGTGATACACAAATTGAGGATGCCACTTTGGAATTGCAACAGGATGAGGGGGATAGTTGTGTAGCTGACAAAGCTAATGAGGATGTTGCTGAGGATGATGTTGTTTGTGTAAGTCCTGCACTCAGTTCTTGCACATGATTGTCATGCCTGGACATAAGACCAAAAAATCCACCTCTTATGTGTGGAATTATTTTTACCCAAATCCTGACAACAGTTGTCTAGCCATTTGTATTGTTTGAAACGAATTCATGGCAAGCTGTTGGGAAAATCAGAAACTTATGCTAAAAAATAAAAACAAGCAGTCCATCATCAGCTAGGTTCCTTCTCTCACCTACATCCCGACGCCTGCAATCTACCCCCACCAGACCATTCTCATCAATATCCTCAGTAGCGAGTTAGTCCTGCATCCAAGTTGGTAAGGCTAGATGACTCCTCCACTATCCTGGATTTCTCACAAGAATTCTTGAGTGTTAGTCCCACTGCTGCTGCCGCTGCTGCTGGGGGTGAATCTTCATCCCAGAAGCAGAACAAGACTACTAGTAGTTTACAACAATTGACTGTTAAACAATCCTTTGCAAGAGGAACCAAGTATGAAAGCTGTCACCCAATTGCAAAGCGGATCACAGACACCATTGTAACTATGCCACTATTAATGCAGTTGGTTTTAGACAGTTACTTGAGGTCTTGTGTTCCCCTTACCAAGTTCCATCACTACACCATTTCACTAAAGAAGCTATTCCTCACCTCTACCAGAAGGTTCGTAATTAATGTAATTATTGGGCTACAATATGCCAGTCTACACACTGTACACTTAACCACAGATATGTGGACAAGTGGTACTGGGCAAACTAAAGATTATATGACTGTGACAGCTCACTGGGTTGGTGATTCGCCTTCACCAGCAGGAACAGCAGCAGCATGTTCCCAAGTATGTCACATTTGTCAGATGCAGGCTACTCTGTGTATCACTGACTTCACTAAGAGGCATACAGCTGACAATCAGTTACAAAAACTAAGGGATGTCATTGCAACATAACTTATCTCGCTTGGACTCCTCAGGATGTGTCATTTCTGATAAAGCAACAAATATTGTGAGAGCATTACAGCTGGGTGAGTTCCATCACATACCCTGTTTTGCTCACACAAGAAACTTGGTATTGCAGAGCTTTTTTAAAAATGACGGGGACGTATAGGAGATGCTGTCTGTGGCCCGTAAAATATCTGGACATTTCCGACATTCGGCAACAGTGTGTAGGAGATTGCAGCAGCTACAAGAGCCATTAAAACTGCCCTGCCACCAACTGATGCAAGAGGTGGTGATAAGGTGGAATTCCACCCTGTATATGCTTCTGCGGATGGAGGAACAGTGAAAAGCCATCCATGCATACTCCACAAGCCATGGATGCATTTTAGTCAAGCGCAGTGGAGAATACTTTCAGTGTTGTGGAAGGTGCTGAAACCATTCGAAGTAATCACCTGTGAAGTGAGTTCAGACACTGCTAGCTTGAGCCAAGTAATTTCCTTAATTAGACTTTTGGAAAAGCAGCTTGAGAAACTGAAGGAGGAGATGAAACAAAGCAATTGCGCTAAGTATGTCGGACTTTTAGATTAAGTTCTTTTTTCACTTCGCCGGGATCCAAGAGTTATCAAAATCTTGAAATTGGATCACTACATTTTGGCGACTGTGCTTGATTCTAGGTTTAAAAGCTATGTCTTCTCTTTCTTTCCAACTGACCCAGATCTCATGGGATGCAATGAACTCCTGGTGAGCAAGTTGACAGCTCAAGTGGTACATGACAAAACAACGTCTCCTCCTTCAGTTTCTCAGGCAACAGCTGATAGGAAAAACTTATCTTTCCCCAAGAGACCTAGTGGTGATGCAGATAAGTCAGCACAACATTTTGACATTTGGTCTGGTCTAAAAAAATTGCCCAAAAATTGTGAAAGCTCTGAAGTAAAATGAACTACAAATGCCATGAGGAAGAACTCTACCTGCAAATGCATCAAAGTACAGAGACTTGTGTAATGATTGATTCCAGCAGGGATGAATTAATATTGTGTGAGGATGATGTACACACTGATGATGGTGAGGATAAGGGTGAGGATTATGACAATGTAGATTGCAGGTGCTGGGATCTAGCTGAGAGAAGGGAGCTAGCTGATGCTAGAATGCTTGTTATTATTTTGGGTAGAATGGCATGTTGGTAATTTTATGTTTTACTACAGTAAACTTTCCCTTTATTAGAGAGGTGTTTTTTTCTTTACCAATGTAAAAGCTTGTTTTTTGGATTCCAGTTTCCCTGGCTTAAACACATTATGCCCTTGAGCACAGGCTTTAGTAGATGACGTAGAAGGACTAGTATCATCATGACTAGTGCCAGCAGCTGATATATCAATGGTGCTGAGCAATGGCACTGGAGAGTGATAAGAGCACTGCTACCCCCTTCTGTTTCTGTGTGAGCAATGGCACTGAGCAGTGGCACTGGAAACTGGAGAGTGTCAAAAACACTGCTACCCCTCTGTTTCTGTGTGAGAAATTACACTTTAAAATGGCACTGGAGACTGGAGAGTGAAAAGAACATTGCTACCCCTTCTGTTTCTGTGTGAGAAATGTCACATAGCAATGTTACTGGAGACTAACAAGAACTATGAAACTCCTCTGGTTTCTGTGTGAGCAATGGCACAGAGCAATATCACTGGAGACTGCCAAGAACACTGCCACCCCTCCATTTTCTGTGTGAGCAATGTCACTGGAGACTAACAAGAAAGCTGCCACCCCTCCTATTTCTGTGTAAGCAATGGCACAGAGCTATGTCACTGGAGACTGACAAGAACAATTCCACCCCTCTTGTTTCTGTGTGAGCAATGACACAGAGCAATGTCGCTGGAGACTGACAAGAGCACTAACACACCTCTTATCTCTGTGTGAGCAATGGCACAGAGCAATGTCACTGGAGACTGACAAGAACACTTCCACACTTCTTGTTTCTGTGTGAGCAATGGCACAGAGCAATGTGATGGAAGACTGTCAAGAACACTGCCACCCCTCCTGTCTCTGTGCAAGCAATGTCACTGGAGACTGACAAGAGCACTGACACCCCTCCTGTTTCTGTGTGAGCAGTGTCACTGGAGACTAACAAGAACACTGCCACCCCTCCTGTTTCTGTGCAAGCAAAGGAACAGAGCAATGTCACTGGAGACTGCCAAGAACACTGCCACACCTCCTGTTTCTGTGTGAGCAATGGCACAGAGCAATGTCATTGAAGACTGACAAGTACACTGCCACCCCTCCTGTTTCTGCATGTGCAATGTCACTGGAGACTAACAAGAACACTACCACCCCTACTGTTTCTGTGTGAGCAATGGCACAGAGCAATGTCACTGGAGACTGCCAATAACACTGCCAGTCCTCCTGTATCTGTGTGAGCAATGTCACTGGAGACTAACAAGAACACTGCCACCCCTCCTGTTTCTGTGTTATCAATGGCACAAAGCAATGTCACTGGAGACTGCCTAGAACACTGCCACCCCTTCTGTTTCTGTTTGACCAATGGCACTGTAGACTGCCAAGAACGCTGCTACCTCTCCTGTGTCTGTCTGAGAAATGGCGCCGGATCTCCAGGTAGGGAGGTACTTATGGAATCCAAAACCAGCGAGATCTGACTACGCAGCAATGACGTTTTGCCTCAATTTCAGTTCCGAGGATGCAGGAAATTACTCAGATTTGTGAAGTTCGATGGGTCTCAGTTTTCAGAAAACCGAGCCTGAGCCTACCTATTTAACATATGTGCTGTTTGAAAAAACTAAGTAGCATTCACTTGGAAATTACTCAAGACCAAATGATTTATAGTTGTGAGCTGTCATCCTTTCTTAGGAAACAAGTGTAAATTGTGCAGGAGAAGAGAGGATGTTTTCTTCCATACGTGATGATGCTCACGATCAGTATTCAGTTCCACATTTAGCCCGGAAAACTTCTGTCAATAAATCCTGATCTTAAGACATCTGTATTGAGATTTAAAACAAGCCCTTCTTCTGGCAAAGTAGGTGCATTGTAAATTAGCCTAACACTATCAGCATGTGGACACATCTGTCACAGGATTTCCTCCTAGCTTATTAGTATGAAAAACCAGTGCCTAAATTAAGCATATAACGTCTGTGTCTTCAAATAAGATGAACACAAATTCCAACTCTTACTCCCTTGTTTCTTTCTCCCTACCGATGTATGTTATGAAAAAACAAAAAATAACCACAGACAATAATTTATTGTGACAACTTTACCACAATCAAATACAAAAGTGAATATCCGAACATACATAAATAGATGTTTTATGCAAAGATTTACCTCGTACCAGAAGTAATTGGTAAGTATGCCCAAAAATTATGCTTGCAGCTTCAGAAAACCGCTCACTATTTTGAGCTTAGCAAAGCAAACATTTTCAGCCACACAAGACAGACACTGGCTTTTCAATATGTTCTGGCAGAGAAGTTTCACTTCGGAAAAATGTTCACTGCTACATATAAATTTACTGGTCTTTTACATGTCACAGATCCAAACACCACATTCCAAATTCCTAAATTGCTCTGGCTGTACAGTCAGTTTTATTCATTTACAGCATCCACATTCCACCTACAGCTTAAGCTGGGTACACACTACATAATTTTCCACCAACTTTTTATACCGATCGATTTTACATGCGATCGATGTTCCGATCGCTCGGTCCATGGACTGCATACACACTAGCCTTGTTTTAGACAATAAAGGGAAGAGCGAATGACTTTTACAGCCATGTTGTCGTGAGCAATAATTTTAATTTCGTACACACTGAAGCATCATTTGCGGGCCATGTAACGATATACCAAAGACATTAGCCTAAAGGGGCAGAGCTTTCACTATAGTTAACACCCAAAGCCGCATATAAAGAGAAGGCAATACTGTCTCTTCATTCATTCATATAAAATAGAAGTTTAGTAACATACATAAAATTTAGAAAACCATTTAAGTGGTAAAGTGCAATGCAATGAATATTCCCTAATAATAAAATCCCTTCGTATGTAATGGAATGCTCCATACTCGGCGGGCATGATCGCTGATTGGTCCACAGCAGAAACGAACGCCCATGTCTGAGTGTATAAAATGACAGAGGAACCTGTCTGGCGCCGAGGAGCGTGAGAAGATGGCGAGTGAGAAAGTGTCAGTGGGTGTTAAGGTTAAGGAGAAGGTGTCAGTGGGGGTTGCGGGTGGGGAGAAGGTGTCAGTGGGGATTGCAGCTATGGAGACGGAGACAGAGTCAGATGGTGCTGGAAGGGCCAAAAAATGTTGAAAAAGTTAAGGCAGGGACAGTATGCTGCCCGGCTGCTCTGACTGTGTTTAAAACACAATCAGAGCAGCTGGGCAGCACACTGTCCCTGCCTGTCACGGCTGGACGGACCTGCACATAGTGTGCAGCCGTCGGCAGCCTAAGATGTTAGAAAGGGGCGGGGCCTAAATCGCCTCCCCCCTAAATCGCCCCAGGTACAGCATTTTCTAGATCCGCCCCTGGGTGGGGTGTGGAGATATTCAAGAAGAGCAAAGAGCAAATCCAATGAGCCCAAGAGAGGTGGAGATGATAGTCAAAGTACTGGACCAGGATGACAACAACATTAAAAAAGGTCAGTAGCACGTGTAGTGTACCTGCTTGAAGGACTTTATTTCATTCTAGTGTCATACGAAGCAATGTAAACGCCTAACGCCTATTTTGTAACATTTTTTTTATGTCAGAACAAAGAATTAATGCTAAGAAGGCCTGTGTAGATGCCACTGATACCACTAATGTTACACCTGTTATTAAACAAGAAAAACTTGAAAAAGAAAAATATATAAAAGAACTTCGATACAAAGGTATTTCAGTGAACATGTGTAGACAGCTAAATGCTTTGGGCACATACTTGTACCATTATAATAACCAAAATGTCGCCTGTTTTCCAGAATATATAGAGGTTAAGCCCGCTATTATGGTGATTGTACCACAGGAACCAAAACATAAACTGATCTCGAGCAGTGTGCAAGGTGAGAAAATGAGAGTATTTCTGTCGTTGAATATAAATTACAGATATATAAGTTTAATGGTAAACTTTTTTTATTTCCTTGTTTCGTAGGTAAAGAAATCAAAGGGAATAGAAACCCAATCGACATCAAAACCTGTTCTGCCACAAACCAGTAGCACCTTTAAAGTGTAATACTATTTTTTTCACTTGTCGTATTGCAAAAATGTTTGTACATTTTTTCCTGCAATAAAACTGTTGCATGAACACTGTGTGGTTTATTCTGGGTATTTCACAAATATTACTTAATAAAGGTTAATATGACTTTATAACTTTAGTAGTTTATAAAGGTTAAATTTTATAAAGGGTAAATATGAATACATTGCCAACATAGACGCAAAGGGTAATAACACACGTGCTTTATACAAGTGTAATGGTCTGCAGCCAGACAGGTGCAATACACATTTATACAAAACACAAGTCTGTGATATGTGGATACCGCACCACATGGGACGGGGACAGACATCAAAAATTTACATACACACGCCCCCCAGGTCGAGGAAGTATCGGAGGATTGTCGTGGATCAGTCGGAAGTTTATACACACTACACAATGGAAACGAGATTGGAATGAAAATATTTAACGGTACGACCAACCAAATGAGGCGACAATCGTCCATTTGGCCAGACTTTCGACCATCGTGTCACTACACACACTGACCCGACTTTTGAACGAGCGGTCGTATGTCAGCTGATTGAGCAGATTATTGGACGAAAACCGTGTAGTGTGTACCCAGCTTTAGTAAGTGGCAGCAGAACACCTAGTGCAATTATTCTACAGACAATTAGACTAATATCAGTACGCAGCACTGTGTATTGGCTCTAGAGACAGACAAGCAAAATCTGGAAACAATTCCAAGTTCTGAGCCCAGACACATTCTTGGTATATTCAGTGTTATGGGTAAGTCCCCACTTTAGAGAGAGAATATTCATTCCCTAGATAATAAGGTTGGAAATATGTAGTCAGAGAGAGATCAGTTACAGAGCAGCTGTCTTTAAGACCATGAGGGATTCTCCCTCTGTGTTTTCTACCTCTCTCCTGCAGGGGCTGTAACTTACTGTCAGCCCAAGCAGCAGCTGCTGTTATTTATCTTTTATCTCCCACTGTCACTTATCATCCAGTATCTCCCTCTCTCACATTACACTCATCTATTTCTCCCTTCCTCTGCAATACGTTGAGCTATGTGGTCAGGAAGGGGGAATGGACTGGGGGATCCCACAGCGACATGTCAGAAGGCCGGGCCGTGCACTGCAGTAATAGGTTTTATAGCCCCTGTTTTCACAACACTTAAAGAAGGGAGTGATCAGGTGCTGATAGGCAGTGGTGATCCAATTACAGGAAGGTTTTCTGGGGAACTGTAAACCCCCCCCTGCGCACGCGCCAGTGCTCTCCACCAACACGTATCAATCAATAATGATCTTTCTCAAGGTGCTAGGGGCTGATCGTTTCCACCTCTTTTTTTTATCCTACAACTGGTCATTAATTAATCCCCAGCTGATAAGTGTATCCATCCTATGAAATACTCTCAGAGAAACTGTCTGCTAATAGTATATATATACTCAGATACATAGTACTTCTGAATAGTATTATCTGCCCAATTTTTCTATCAAACCTCTATATTGTTTTTCAAATATTAAAAAGTTTTTTATTCATCACCTAAAAACCATTTTAATTCAAAAAGTTCAAACCTATGGTGGCCAGAGTGTTTAAAGAATGTATCCATCGCATCTCTTTCTTAGCTAATAAAACAGGTGCATCTTGCCTCCTCAAATCGTTTTCAACCTTTTCTATTCCCCAGAATATTTTTAAGTCTCATTCGGAACAATCATGTTGTACCTTAAAATGAGATGAAACTAAATGGTTCATATTCTCTTTCTTAATATTTCTTACTTTGGCTATTCTCACTTTAAGTGGGTATGACATCCTTCCCACATAAAATAAGCCACAGGTACATTCTATTACATATATCACATTAGCCGTATTGCAACTAATAAAATCTTTGATACTAAAAGTTTGATTATTGACCATAAAATCCATCTGTTTATTTATTTTTATTATAAAAAGTGTTTAACATTTAACAATATAAAACTGCTGATTGATGTATCTGTAGTTTTGAACATTGGGAAGAAAGTAGCATAATAAACCATACAGTTATTATTGTTTGTAAAAAAGTGCTGTGATGATTATGTAGTATATCTAATGACTGATTGTTATTTTCTGTTGAATTCATGTATAACAACGTGAATATTTTATGTAACCTTGTAATGTAATCTCAACGTGTGATTTGCTAAATGACATGAGTTTGAAGCTATGCCAGTGTCATTAATCTTTTGAAATTATGCAGAGATAGATAAGCATCTCTGAGGAGTATTTTTGGTATGGATGTGGACCTGAATGAGCAGAGGTGAAAATAGATGTCTTGTGAACATTCCAGAGCTCAGGACATCCCTAGCTCACTTTGAAAGCCCTGTGACATTTGATAGATCAACCTGTCCTTATTGACAGTGAAACTCCAAACATGAAGGGGGTGAGAGGTGTGTGGAGAAAGTTTTAAAATCTTCTGCCTTAGACAATAGCATGTGCATTTTCATGAGGGGGTCTATCAAGACCGAAATGTCCCATCTGTCTCAACTGTGTTACTGTGTTCCCTCATACACACCAAGTCTTAACTAAGTAAGTAGTGACTCTGGTTTTAAGTCCTATTTTATTTTCTGAAACCTATTTGTGCAGCATATTGTATGTCTTGTTATTATTTTTTTGTAACTAAGCCTTGGATAATTTTTCAGATTAAATAAATTTAATCTAGTGTATTCTTCGTGATTCTTTGTAAACTTACGAAGCCCAGGGATGTGTATGTGATTTAAGTGTGAAACATTATTAAGTGGTTTTGATGAACATAAGGACACCATAATAAATCCTTTGGGATGTCACAAAAGGTGTATTCATTGCTAAGTGACTAAGGTGGCGCCAGTCACTGCCAGCTGTTCAGATTGCTGTATCTGGGACAGGTTGAGCGGTAATGACAAGTGTGTACATGATTAAATAATTATTTCATTAGTTCACAACCACAGATACATCAATCAGCAACGATAATAATATAAGGGATTTCATATATGCATATATACGATATTATATTATGATGCTATATTATGAATGAGGTTATACATATGTGTTTTATATTGTTAATTATATATTGTGATTGTTATAATAAGTTATGTCCGCATCATTATAGAATTATAGGTAATAGCTGTCTGTGTATTTTACATTAATGGCCATATTTGCATAGAAATTGATATTATGCCTGTAAGACATGCTCCTGATTACTAACATACATTCTGTCACCTAATCAGTACATGTGGGTCCAAGGGCAAAACGTCATCATGATTTGCAAATAAAAACACGAGGTACCAACAATCATGACACCTTCCCAGTTGTGACGAAACGCATTGAGTTCGCTTCCTTTACAGACGTCAGACAGGAAACAGCTCATGCATTCCACAGTGGAACGCACACCAGACATCTTGCTACTACAGAATGAAGTTTAAACACCTATCTTCTTTCTGAGACTCTGGCTACATTGAACAATAAGAACTATCCGGGACATCAAAAACAGCAAGCATTTGGGTACTAATACCCACCCTTTGGAGTTTCGCTCTACACCGATGTAGATATATATATATATATATATATATATATATATATATATATATATAAGTTTTGAGTCAGGTCTAATATGGGTTTTGACATAGCACATATTCCATTGAATTGTACGGTTTATTAAGCCATTCTGAGGACTCATGAGTCTTATAGTTTACTAACATCCATATACTGATTAATATACACCTCTACCACTCATTATACATTTGTCTGAATACATACACTGTTTCCTTGGGGTGTTGATCATCAACCTCTCCAGTACCACCCTTACCAAACATTTAGCACTGGATCTTTTTTCCTGTATATATTGTTTGGACTACCTTTGGATCTACAGCTGTTTCTCTACTAATATAGTGAATAAGATCCTAGTGAGCTACCTGTGCACATATAATTTTGTTTATAAAAGTTGTCACAGCTGTTCGTAATAGAAATGTTCAATGTTTTCCAATGGGAAAGGACTTCCTGTGTATTGAAGCATACTTGCGCTTCCCAATGGTGGTGAAGTCCTATAGGCAGAAGGCTATATAGGAAGCTTGCTTGGCTTCCCATGACGAGCTGTTGTCTGTGGGGAGAGAGTGGATAAAATGTATGTGGTTGGGCTTGTAGGAAATGAACTTGTTCCTATATGTAAGGGGGATTGTGACAATTCAGTGTCATGTGAGTGTTTCCACTTCAGCGCCCTATATAGCGACCATCATTGACCAAACAATCAACCTCCAGTCTTATTTCAACAGGTAGCCTTTTCATTTATTGTGCGACTGTTGCTCCGTACAGTTCACATTTGTCTGCTTCCTTTGTCATTAATTGGGTCGCAGATTCAATCTTTTTTCTAGTGAGCGTGTCAGGTTGTTCCTGGTCACCTGCCCTTTTCTTGCCCCTCATGCCAGTTTGTTCCCCTTGTTGCTGGACAGCTTGAACAGTGTCCTGTTGGGTAGGTCTGTGGTTTGCTGGCTGTCTTGTGCCAGCTGTGTGAGAGGCATTGTTGTCACAGAGTCTTCTGCCACATCACATAATCCTGCTTCAGGTAAGACAGCTGGCTGTGTAATTAAAACAGAATTTCAAGTAGTTAGCATAATAATACATAAATGTATTGATTTAACATTAAAACAATCTATCTCCTGCAGTTCCCATCAACAGTTGAGGAATGGCAACTTATTGACGAAGAATTTGAAAAAGTGAGGAATTTCCTAAATTGTGGCAGGCCCATAGAAGGTAAACATGTAAGAATTATGCCTCCCTTTAAAAGTGGATTATATTTCTACAACTACAAGGGATTCTTCAGCATTATCCTGAAGGCCATAGTGGATGCCAAATATGAATTTATATTCGTGGACATTGGTAAAAATGGAAAAGTGTCAGATGGTGGGGCATTGGAGCAAACTCCCTTCCAGGACAATCTTAAAAACAATGCACTTAATTTGCCACCATGCACCAAAACATAATTAGGGCTTGTGGCTAGATCACTTATAAGTAGGGATGAGCGCACTCGGATTTATGAAATCCGAGCCCACCCGAACGTTGCGGATCCGAGTCGGATCCGAGACAGATCCGGGTATTGGCGCCAAATTCAAATGTGAAACTGAGGCTCTGACTCATAATCCCGTTGTCGGATCTCGCGATACTCGGATCCTATAAATTCCCCGCTAGTCGCCGCCATCTTCACTCGGGCATTGATCAGGGTAGAGGGAGGGTGTGTTAGGTGGTCCTCTGTCCTGGTAGATCTCGTGCTGTGCTGTTTAGTTCTGTGCTGTGCTGTTTAGTTCTGTGCTGTGCTGTGCTGTGCTGTGCTGTGTTCTGCAGTATCAGTCCAGTGGTGCTGTGTGCTGTGCTCTGTCCTTCTAAGGTCAGTGGTGCTGCTGGGTCCTGTGCTGTGTCCTGTTCAGTCCAGTGGTGCTGTGTCCTGTGCTCTGTGCTTCTAAGGGCATAGTTATTTCCCCAATATTCCCCTGTGTTTAAAAAAATAAAAAAAAGTTTTTTAAAAAAATACCAAAAACTACTTTCATTTTTTTTAATTACCACAAAATTTGCACAACCAATCCTACAGTATAAGCCCATTGGTACTGCAATATTACCAAGTTCACACATTCAGCAGTAAAAGTCCAGTGGTACTGCAATATTACAAAGTTTACACATTCTGCAGTATCAGTCCAGTGGTGCTGTGTCCTGTGCTCTGTCCTGCTGAGTTCCGTAGTGCTGCTGGGTCCTGTGCCGTGTCCTGTTCAGTCCAGTGGTGCTGTGTCCTGTGCTCTGTGCTTCTAAGGGCATAGTTATTTCCCCATTATTCCCAAGTTTTTAAAAAATGAAAAAAAAAGTAAAAAAAAATAAAAAATTTAAAAAAAAAAAAAAATATATAATAATTATAACCAAATTTGCAAAACCAATCCAGCAGTATAAGTCCATTGGTACTGCAATATTACAAAGTTCACACATTCTGCAGTATCAGTCCAGTGGTGCTGTGTCCTGTGCTCTGTCCTGCTGAGGTCCGTAGTGCTGCTGGGTCCTGTGCCGTGTCCTGTTCAGTCCAGTGGTGCTGTGTCCTGTGCTCTGTGCTTCTAAGGGCATAGTTATTTCCCCATTATTCCCAAGTTTTTAAAAAATAAAAAAAAGTAAAAAAAAAAAAAAAATTTTAAAAAAAAAAAAATATATAATAATTATAACCAAATTTGCAAAACCAATCCAGCAGTATAAGTCCATTGGTACTGCAATATTACAAAGTTCACACATTCTGCAGTATCAGTCCAGTGGGGCTGTGTCCTGTGCTCTGTCCTGCTGAGTTCCGTAGTGCTGCTGGGTCCTGTGCCGTGTCCTGTTCAGTCCAGTGGTGCTGTGTCCTGTGCTCTGTGCTTCTAAGGGCATAGTTATTTCCCCATTATTCCCAAGTTTTTAAAAAATAAAAAAAAAGTAAAAAAAAATAAAAAATTTAAAAAAAAAAAAATATAATAATTATAACCAAATTTGCAAAACCAATACAGCAGTATAAGTCCATTGGTACTGCAATATTACCAAGTTCACACATTCTGCAGTATCTTGTGCTACATATAATGGAGACCAAAAATTTGGAGGATAAAGTAGGGAAAGATCAAGACCCACTTCCTCCTAATGCTGAAGCTGCTGCCAATAGTCATGACATAGACGATGAAATGCCATCAACGTCGTCTTCCAAGCCCGATGCCCAATCTCGTAGTACCGGGCATGTAAATTCCAAAAAGCCCAAGTTAAGAAAAAGTAGCAAAAAGAGAAACTTAAAATCATCTGAGGAGAAACGTAAAGTTGCCAATATGCCATTTACGACACGGAGTGGCAAGGAACGGCTTAGGCCCTGGCCCGTGTTCATGACTAGTGGTTCAGCTTCACCCACGGATCTTAGCCCTCCTCCTCCTCCCCCCCCCCCCTACAAAAAATTGAAGAGAGTTATGCTGTCAGCAACAAAACAGCAAACAACTCTGCCTTCTAAAGAGAAATTATCACAAATCCACAAGGCGAGTCCAAGGATGTTGGTGGTTGTCAAGCCTGACCTTCCCATCACTGTACGGGAAGAGGTGGCTCGGGAGGAGGCTATTGATGATGTAGCTGGCACTGTGGAGGAACTTGATGATGGGGATGGTGATGTGGTTATTGTAAATGAGGCACCAGGGGGGGAAACAGCTGATGTCCATGGGATGAAAAAGCCCATCGTCATGCCTGGTCAGAAGACCAAAAAATGCACCTCTTCGGTCTGGAGTTATTTTTATCCAAATCCAGACAACCAATGTATGGCCATATGTAGCTTATGTAAAGCTCAAATAAGCAGGGGTAAGGATCTTGCCCACCTAGGAACATCCTCCCTTATACGTCACCTGAATAACCTTCATAGTTCAGTGGTTAGTTCAGGAACTGGGGCTAGGACCCTCATCGGTACAGGGACACCTAAATCCCGTGGTCCAGTTGGATACACACCAGCAACACCCTCCTCGTCAACTTCCTCCACAATCTCCATCAGATTCAGTCCTGCAGCCCAAGTCAGCAGCCAGACTGAGTCCTCCTCAATACGGGATTCATCCGAGGAATCCTGCAACGGTACGCCTACTACTGCCACTGCTGCTGTTGCTGCTGTTAGTCGGTCATCTTCCCAGAGGGGAAGTCGTAAGACCGCTAAGTCTTTCACAAAACAATTGACCGTCCAACAGTCGTTTGCCATGACCACAAAATACGATAGTAGTCACCCTATTGCAAAGCGTATAACTGCGGCTGTAACTGCAATGTTGGTGTTAGACGTGCGCCCGGTGTCCGCCATCAGTGGAGTGGGATTTAGAGGGTTGATGGAGGTATTGTGTCCCCGGTACCAAATCCCCTCGAGATTCCACTTCACTAGGCAGGCGATACCAAAAATGTACAGAGAAGTACGATCAAGTGTCCTCAGTGCTCTTAAAAATGCGGTTGTACCCACTGTCCACTTAACCACGGACATGTGGACAAGTGGTTCTGGGCAAACGAAGGACTATATGACTGTGACAGCCCACTGGGTAGATGCATCCCCTTCCGCAGCAACAGCAACAGCTGCATCAGTAGCAGCATCTACAAAATGGCTGCTCATGCAAAGGCAGGCAACATTGTGTATTACAGGCTTTAATAAGAGGCACAACGCTGACAACATATTAGAGAAAATGAGGGAAATTATCTCCCAGTGGCTTACCCCACTTAGACTCTCATGGGGATTTGTGGTGTCAGACAATGCCAGTAACATTGTGCGGGCATTAAATATGGGCAATTTCCAGCACGTCCCATGTTTTGCCCACACCATTAATTTGGTGGTGCAGCATTACCTCAAGAGTGACAGGGGTGTGCAGGAGATGCTTGCGGTGGCGCGCAAAATTGCTGGACACTTTCGGCATTCAGCCAGTGCCTACCGCAGACTAGAGGCACATCAAAAAAGCATGAACCTGCCCTGCCATCACCTCAAACAAGAGGTTGTGATGCGCTGGAACTCCACCCTCTATATGCTGCAGAGGATGGAGGAGCAGCAAAAGGCCATTCAGGCCTACACAGCCACCTACGACATAGGCAAAGGAGTGGGGATGCGCCTCAGTCAAGCGCAGTGGAGACTGATTTCCGTGTTGTGCAAGGTTCTGCAGCCATTTGAACTTGCCACACGAGAAGTCAGTTCCGACACTGCCAGCTTGAGTCAGGTCATTCCCCTGATCAGGCTGTTGCAGAAGCAGCTGGAGAAAGTGAGGGAGGAGCTGGTAAGCCATTGCGATTACACCAAGCATGTAGCTCTTGTGGATGTAGCCCTTCGTACGCTTTGCCAGGATCCGAGGGTGGTCACTCTTTTAAAGTCAGAGGAATACATTCTGGCCACCGTGCTCGATCCTCGGTTTAAAGCGTATGTTGTGTCTCTGTTTCCGGCGGACACAAGTCTACAGCGGTGCAAAGACCTGCTGGTCAGGAGATTGTCCTCTGAAGAGGACCGTGACATGCCAACAGCTCCACCCTCATTTTCTTCCACATCTATGGCTGCGAGGAAAAAGCTCAGTTTTCCCAAAAGAGGCACTGGCGGGGATGCTGATAACATCTGGTCCGGACTGAAGGACCTGCCAACCATTGCAGACATGTCTACTCTCGCTGCATTGGATGCTGTCACAATAGAAAAAATTGTGGATGATTACTTTGCTGACACCATCCAAGTAGACATGTCAGACAGTCCATATTGTTACTGGCAGGAAAAAAAGGCAGTTTGGAAGCCCCTGTACAAACTGGCTCTATTTTACCTGAGTTGTCCCCCCTCCAGTGTGTACTCGGAAAGAGTTTTTAGTGCAGCGGGGAACCTGGTCAGTGAGCGGCGAAGGAGGTTGCTTCCTCACAACGTTGAAAAAATGATGTTTATAAAAATGAATAATCAATTCCTCAATGAAGTACAGCACTGCCCTCCAGATACTACAGAGGGACCTGTGGTTGTGGAGTCCAGCGGGGACGAATTGATAATGTGTGATGAGGAGGAAGTACACACTGTAGGGGGAGAGGAATCAGAGGTTGAGGATGAGGACGACATCTTGCCTCAGTAGAGCCTGTTTAGTCTGTACAGGGAGAGATGAATAGCTTTTTTGGTGTGGGGGCCCAAACAAACCAATCATTTCAGCCAAAGTTGTTTGGTAGGCCCTGTCGCTGAAATGATTGGTTTGTTAAAGTGTGCATGTCCTATTTCAACAACATAAGGGTGGGTGTGAGGGCCCAAGGACAATTCCATCTTGGAACTTTTTTTTTTGCATTATATGACCAATCAACAGTCGTTTGCCATGTTCAAAAAGTAAAACCAAATTTAAAAAAATTCAAGAAATTAAACCAAAAGTAAAATGCCGTGTCATAATTTAAAACAAGAGGTATTGACGTGCTCTAAAACTACTGTATTGTTGTTTATATTTTATAAACACTACACTTGAAAGCTTGAGTCTTTCAATAAAAAAGTAACTGTCCATTGCACGAATATTTGCAACAGGGACAATTTTAGGGTTAAGAAAGTCAACTAATAACACTTCGACGCTGTCTGTCTTTATAAACACTACACTTGGAAGTTGGAGGAGGTATTGTGGCCCCGGCACCAAATTTACTACCGGGGCCACTCCACTGTGCAGTCCATATTTAGGTGTATCAGATATTAAACAACGGTGACAGTTGATGCCCAATTTTTAAATTATATTGTGGCCTCGGTACCAAATTGTGTACCGGGGCCACCACACTACGCAGTCCAGATACATTTATTGGTGCGATTCATAAAAGTTCAGGGTTTTATTATTATATTGTGGGGACCACTCTATCTATACCACACTACAACTCTATACCACTCTATTTAATACTTTAATTCTATTTCATACTTTAATTCTATTTAATACTTTAATTCTATTTCATACTTTAATTCTATTTAATACTTTAATTCTATTACTAATTACCATAAAGAGGAACTGCCGCTTCTATTTAATACTTTAATTCTATTAGTAGTTACCATAAAGAGGAACAAAATAAACCAATTTTACCAAAAGTATAATATGACTTAGACTTACAAACACTACACTTGAAAGATGGTGCCTTTAAATGAAAAAGTCAGTCTTCATTGCACGACTATGTGCAACAGGGACAGTTTTTTGGTTTACAAAGTCAACCAATAACACTTGGACCCTGTCTGTCTTTAACATACTTGATGGGATCTCAATGACGAATTGTTTGTACCATGTTTGGAGGAGGTATTGTGGCCCCGGTATCAAATTGGGTACCGGGGCCACCCCACTACGCAGTCCAGATACTTGTTTGGTGGAATTCTGACACGTGGAGGGTGTATTTATTTTATTGTGGCCCCGGTATCAAATTGGGTACCGGGGCCACCCCACTACGCAGTCCAGATACTTGTTTGGTGGAATTCTGACACGTGGAGGGTGTATTTATTTTATTGTGGCCCCGGTATCAAATTGGGTACCGGGGCCACCCCACTACGCAGTCCAGATACTTGTTTGGTGGAATTCTGACACGTGGAGGGTTTTTTAATTATATTGTGGCCTCGGTACCAAATTGTGTATCGGGGCCACCACACTACGCAGTCAAGATAGATAGATGCGTATCATAGATAAAGTACATTCAGTGGTGTGGGGCAAATTGAAAAATATTCAAAATGCACTGACATTATCAAAAACAAGAGGTTGTCACACGTTAAAACTCCAACATGTATATGATGGAGAGGATGGAGGAGCAGCCGTATGTGTAGTGTAATGCAGACCTGTTGAAGGTTTTTTATATATTTTATTGTGGTGCCCAGTGCCCACTCCTCTAGGCAGTCCAGGTACATTTATTGGTGCGATTCATAAAAGTTCAGGGTTTTTAATATATTGTGGTGACCCACTCCTCTACGCAGTCCAGGTACATTTATTGGTGCGATTCATAAAAGTTCAGGGTTTTTAATATATTGTGGTGACCCACTCCTCTACGCAGTCCAGGTACATTTATTGGTGCGATTCATAAAAGTTCAGGGTTTTTAATATATTGTGGTGACCCACTCCTCTACGCAGTCCAGGTACATTTATTGGTGCGATTCATAAAAGTTCAGGGTTTTTAATATATTGTGGTGACCCACTCCTCTACGCAGTCCAGGTACATTTATTGGTGCGAATCAAACAAGTTGATGGTTTTCTTATTATATATATTGTGGTGACCCACTCCTCTACGCAGTCCAGGTACATTTATTGGTGCGATTCATAAAAGTTCAGGGTTTTTAATATATTGTGGTGACCCACTCCTCTACGCAGTCCAGGTACATTTATTGGTGCGAATCAAACAAGTTGATGGTTTTCTTATTATATATATTGTGGTGACCCACTCCTCTACGCAGTCCAGGTACATTTATTGGTGCGAATCAAACAAGTTGATGGTTTTCTTATTATATATATTGTGGTGACCCACTCCTCTACGCAGTCCAGGTACATTTATTGGTGCGATTCATAAAAGTTCAGGGTTTTTAATATATTGTGGTGACCCACTCCTCTACGCAGTCCAGGTACATTTATTGGTGCGATTCATAAAAGTTCAGGGTTTTTAATATATTGTGGTGATCCACTCCTCTACGCAGTCCAGGTACATTTATTGGTGCGAATCATAAAAGTTCAGGGTTTTTAATATATATTGTGGTGACCCACTCCTCTACGCAGTCCAGGTACATTTATTGGTGCGAATCATAAAAGTTCAGGGTTTTTAATATATATTGTGGTGACCCACTCCTCTACGCAGTCCAGAAAGATACCTTGTTGCAACGTTTTGGACTAATAACTATATTGTGAGGTGTTCAGAATACACTGTAAATTAGTGGAAATGCTTGTTATTGAATGTTATTGAGGTTAATAATAGCCTAGGAGTGAAAATAAGCCCAAAAACTTGATTTTTAAACTTTTTATGTTTTTTTCAAAAAAAATCCGAATCCAAAACCTTAAATCCGAACCGAGACCTTTCGTCAAGTGTTTTGCGAGACAAATCCGAACCCCAAAAATAACGAAAATCCGGATCCAAAACACAAAACACGAGACCTCAAAAGTCGCCGGTGCACATCCCTACTTATAAGTAACTTATTTGTGCTGGATCATGTAGAAATAATTTATTGTAGAAATGTATTTTAATTAGTGGTGCAGGCACCAATGTAGATTATTGCAACTGCACTTATTGTGTTACATTGGGATGTGTTTTGTATGGAAGTTTTATTATTTGGGTTTCTAACTTTGCTAGAGGAAGTTTGTTTGCTGATAGCAAGAAATGCTAAGTAAGTATTTTTATGTGAAGTGACAAACACCTGTTTAGCCTGTATACCCAGCAGGGGGCTGCAAGCTTTCTGCCTGGTGTGGCTGCATCTCAGATAATGCAAGCATCAAGTTTTAGTACATAATAGAGTAGTGTAAATATTGTTAGCTTTGCATTGCATGTACATCCATGTTTGGGAAAACATACTGCATCCTGAATACTAAAAATAGTACAGACGTTGCTTAACCATTTTGGATCAGGGGGCTGGCTTACCCCCTGCCAGGAGTTATGTCAGAACTGTATAAAAAGTGAGCTGTTTGAGAATGTAATGTATCATTCTTGCACCATCTATACTTCTGGAAAGATCGCTACTACCACAGACTGGCATGTGAACTGTCCTTGCTAGGACTACTTGAGCTAATAAACCTTCTTTTGCTTCAAGAACCTGCTTTAACGACTACTTACCCTGCTGTAAATTCCTATGACCTACAGATTAGACCCAAACCTAATCTGTTATCCGGTTGATGTGAGGCGGACCCAGCATTCCAGTGCCAACGTTTTGCCCGCTACTGCAGCTCTGGCTAGTGTGGTAGGCCAGGGGGAACCATCCACAGCAACCCTGATCTGAAGGCAAGAAGTCAGGTATCCCAGCCCAGGTGTACCATCAAGGGGGTACCCTAGCAGCAAGAGTTACCAAGAAGGAAGCGGTTCTAGGTGCCAGTGTAGGAGCCTAGTGGTGGCAGCAGGCTCCTCCTATTGCAACAGGAGAGGTGTATTTGGGATAAAGTAAGGGGATGGTGGCAAAGTAAGCCCAGCCTGTCCCCAGCGACAACAGACAGGGTGGCATAGGCAGTCCATCCAGTCACAGGGTTAAATTTTGCTTTTGTAGCAGATGAAGCCTTTGCGCTGCCCAATCCTCTTTTAAAACCTTATCCCCAATAAAGATTCACACCTGAAAGGAGGATCTTTAATTACTGATTGTCACACACCGGAACTGCTGGTCGTTCAGTCAGGTGCCGGTGCACTTTCTTGCAGTCTCCCACTGTGGTCTTCTTTGGCGTTGAAAACACAGCGGTTTGCCTCAGACAGCCACCATCTTTGATTCAGGTCTGCGAATCCCATCTCCCACCATTGGTTACTGCCCTCTAATGGACAGACTATTTAAAGTACCTGTTTCATTCATTTAGTTCCAGATCTTTTAGTCTCTCTACTTGTGTGGTTGTGGCTCTCAGTGGCTCTTGCTATTTCCAGCCTGCAGACTGTTACACCTCCTCAGATCCAGACACCAAGCTTACTAGCTTACCTGGACCTCCATGTACTCCTGCCTGCAAACGGTTATACCTCATCTGATCCAGACACTAAGCTTCAGAGCTTATTTGGACCTCAGTGTACTCCTACCTCCAGACCAATACACCTACTCTGATCCAGACTCCAGCTACCTAGCTTACCTGGACCTTCATGCTCACTTGGCTGTAGACCTTCTTACTTCTTCTTGCATCTTCTCCTTCCAAGTGTTCTCCACCGGGTCTCGCTTGGAACCTACTTGGAAAACTGCAGCCTGTGGGGCAGAAGCCATAAAGCCCATACTTCCTTGTGTGGGTCATTGGCAAACTCCTTCTGTCTCGTTAAACTATGCACCTCTCTGTAAGTGGCGCTAAGCCAAGCAGACCCCAAGGGTCCTACAGAATCACTTGCCCGTGGAAAGAGTCACACTTTAGCCATGTCCTCCAAAGCCAAGCTCCTCTTCTGCAGGTTGGAATACTCATTTGCCTGCATTTGTCTTCATTCGAGCAGAACAGCAATTACCTACGCGGACGACAGCTAGAGACGAATGAACATTCACCCAAAATGCTCCACTCTGTAGCTAGAGCTGCCGTGATTGGTTCATACCAACTGTTAACGCCCACATATGCATTAGAAGCATCTATAAAAACAGAGAGGAACCAGATTGTCGTCAGTGGTGAGTGACAATATGACTGATGAGATAGAGAATGAAAAGAGTAATGGAGGAGTGGAGGGAAAAGACAAAGTAGGAATTGGAAGAGGTGAAAAGAGCCAAGCCAATGAGTCCAAGGGAGATAGATATGACGGTGAGAGTGCAAGACTACAACTGTCACAAAAAAAAATACTTAAAAGGTAATTACCGAAAGAAAGTTCCAGATGCAAAAAAGGTTGTCAGATTTGAAGAACACAGAATAAAGTAACTTGAAGAGGATCTGAAAGAACATTAAAAAAAAGTGAGTATTAAAAGTGGTTATTAAAACTTTCTAAAACTTTTTAGTATTGGTGTTAGTATTTAACAATAACAATAATGATTAGTAAAACAGGGACATCTATTTACAGAAAGAAAAATGCATGATGACGTGTGCACAGCAACACAAAAAAATAACATGGAAGAAGCGATAGTGAGCATAAAAGAAGAAAACACACACATATAAATTGGGGAAATAAAAGTGGAACTAAATAAAGGTTATTAAAAAGCATTAAAAAGTTTAAAAAACATAAATTATACCCTGTGCCTATATATTAAAAATTGCATTGTATATATTTCAGTTGGTAAGGGTCATCATGACAGCATGCCTGGCCAAACCCAGGAGAGACATCAGCACAAAGTGATTTCAAGCAGTGTCCAAGGTGAGAAAATAGTAGTAATCCCAATGTTAAAACCGATGTTGTGTCCCGTTTCATCAATAAAAATAAGTAAAATAATTTTTTGTTTTTCAGTTAGATATCATCGTCATTTCTGACGAAAGTTCGGAAAGAGAGAAGGAGGGCACAAGCTTCAATATTTCTATGACTTCTGTTGATGGAAAAGGTGTGGCCGAGAAGATTGAAAAGCAAATTCTCTAACAACAAAAATTTTAGAGAATTAAGGGAAAATATAAGTGATGTCAAGAAGAAATTCCATAAACTGAAAAAAAAAAATCTTGATTTGTTTCACATGTCTGAAAAAGTTATGTTTGAAGCCTCTACCAAGAGGAAAATTTAAAATCATAGTAACTAGTGTTAGGAACCCCTCCAGTCGGTACAACACAACCCAGAGTCTACTCTGCCAGTCAGGTTTTCACTGGAGCCCCTGATGGTGGGGACAGACTGGGCTGCAGACTGACAGAGGGTCATGACGTGTGTACCGGCTGGGGAGAACCCAGGCAAACGGAGTGAAGTCCAAGCAGAGGTCAAGGGCCGGCAGCAGATAGCAATTCCAATTAACAAGCCGAGGTCAAGGGTCATGAGCAGACAGGAAGATCGGTAAACAAGCCAGAGGTCAGGGTCACGAGATACACAAGCAAAGTCCAAATCCAGGCAAAGGGTCATACACGGGTAATCAGCAGAAAGTTCAATAGGCAGGAACAGGGCACAGAGCAGGTCAGCAGACTGGGAACAGAAGCTATAACCGGCAATGAGGCAGCAGACCTCATTGCCTTAAATACAGCCAGCAGCCAATCAGAGCCTGCCCCCAGATAGAGCACACTTGCAAGCTAATTGCCTGCTACCCTAAACACCAATCAGGGCTTAGCCCTGGAATCCACACTTGCAGGCTAATGCCTGCTAATTCAGCCACAGGCTGAATCTGATTACTTGCCCCCTATGCGTGTGCGCGCCCGGCTGCCGGGACGCGGCACTGAAGAGGTGTCCGGCCGTTGCCTTTGCAACGGTCGGGAGTTGGGAGGAAGTGACGTCCCGGTCGTCATGGTGACGGCCGGGACGCCGGAGAGGACAGGAAGCGAGCCGCGGCGGCTGTGAGTACCGCCGCAGCTCGTGACAACTAGTACATGAGTTAAAAATACAGTGATTAGTATATTAAGCTGCTCTGCAGTGTGGGGAATTATTTTTTTTTACATCCAATTAATATAAATGTGGACTGGGACAGATACAGTGGACATATATATATATATATATAGATAGATAGATAGATTCCAGGTGAGGCGGCACTGAAGGATTTAAGACAACTTGTAGTTTGTATCAAAAGAGTGTATTGAATCCATTCCAACGTTTCAGTATAGTAATTTTCTCAGGGACATCAGGGACATCATGACTTCATTTTATCTTCAGTATTTTCACACATGTTAACAATTCCTGTTATATACACTTGTATACAGGAACACATAGATGACATATGGAGCTTGTAAAAAAAGTTCATTATTGATTCACCATTCAAAGATCACTATTTCCATTAGCTTCACGTTTTTACAACACACCACATAGGAGACGGTGACAAAATCATACATTTAAATATACACACCCAGAAAGGCATCGCTGATGAAGGAACTGTTGGCAGATTGTCGGGCACATGGTCCTTAGTGCATACACACTGCCGAGTTGGAACAGCCTTGTTCCATCGTTGAATGAGATTTTTAGTCTGTTTATAAAATCAATGAAATGATACAATGTGCTTTGGAACGATAATCGGTCATTGCTGGCATGCACACATTAATGAGATATCAGCCAAACGGTCGTTTATCATGTGGTTGGCCCAATAATCAGTTGAAAAACCTGTAGTGTGCACCCAGTCTTATACCTTCCTTTTGTTCTATGCTGGGACCCCGCTTCTCTGCAATTGCGCGCTAAGAGTCAGGAGACAAATGTAGATGAGGGAAGAAAGGGACGAATAAAAACAGGTAAACTCAGCATAATATGTAGGGAGCATAATATGTAGTCTGGGAATCCTGATTTCTTTACATTATCGCAACACCTGAAAATGGTGAGTTTGTTTCTGTGATAACAATTATTGCTTACACTAGTAGGATTTTTTCTCTTCACTTTCCATAAACATTTTATCTGATTATTTGTAATTTAAAACCTTAAGCAATATATGTTATATGTGACTGCTTCAATATGCAAATCTACCAACATGGTACAAGGGGATTGGTGGGTTGGACCTCACCCCTCTATATAGTCATTCACTCATTCCTTGCACTAGCAGCAGTAGCAGCAAGTGATAATACAAAGCTTATAGTGTTGGTCTCGTTTACTTGGATATAGGGTAAGCTTTACTTTTACATTTACATGCAGCTATTTGCTTAGTTCCATGCTCAAGATAGATTGATGAAGCTCAAGAACTTTTTTCCGCTCTTTACAAGAAAAACTGTTATTTTCTTGATATTGCTAAGCTGCATGTTAGCCTAGAGTTCTAAAATGTTAGTGACTGCTTGTGTCTTCTGTTCTGATAAATATGCACATTTGATATTATGGATAGAGTGGTTTAATTAGTGACTGAACAATACTAGTATCATAGGCATGTTTCTCCTTGCACAGGACATTATTATAAGCTCATCATCATCGGTTAGTTACATTACATTATGTAATTCAATGTGTTCAAGGTACCGAAAATTATAAAAATTTAGAACTACATAGTTTACTAAAAGCATATTAATGTCACCATATAACTCAATGTGGAATTCAGAAAATGACTGACGCACATTTTGTAACATTAAATACAGTTACATTAATGATAGAAATGTTGGTGCCAATTTTAACATTTCTAATATTATGGTGTCCATACAGAAGACCCTGTCACTTAGGGGCCTATTTATGACCAAATTTAAATGACTAACGTTAATTTTCATTTCCTCTTGCAATGATAAGAAGTGAATAATGTGGCAATTTATTAAAATGTATTAGCTGGGACAGCGGTGCTGATAGTAACCTGTCCTAGTGAGCAATCTATAGTAAAATGATTGCAGTTTTGATCGCTTTACTTACAGGTTTCTATGGCCAGGCAGAATTTGTTATAGAGAGAGCATGAAGCCTACTAGGGATGGATCCAAAAATCCCCCTCCTGTGATGCTTACCCAATAAGTTATAATGGCTAACACCATCTTCAGATAGGGTTGGTTACCGGGATCAAGTTCATAATTTTGGAGCTTGATAATTAATGCAACCTATGGGGACTTGATTTGTGATTGAAGAGGTGGAGATATCTGCTGTGGTCCTTCATTAATAAAGCACCTTGTTACTAATCCTATGCTTTAATACCCTGAAAACTGCAGTTTATAGGTTGATAAATAGGTCCCTAGTCCAGCTGCCAAACAGTTGGATCTAGCCTGGCAACACATATGTACAGTTAAATTAGACAGATCCATTCGCGCTGAAAAGACAGATCCTATGAGAGACAATACGTGAGGTTGACTGCACACAATAGCAGACACAAGCACACTGCCACCTATTGGCTGACCAGATGTCCCGTAGATCCCTAGCAGATGTTAATTGGGATTGGGGTCGTTTTTGGTCCTACTTGATATGTTTATAAATTGGTCTAAAATAATGAAATTGGCTATGGAAATCATTACTTGTATTGGTCTATTTAAATGCCTATCAGGGTTATCCAGCATGATAAGCACAGCATTTATATGGACAAACACTAGACCTCCTAGTTTTCATAAATGTCCCCAAATATGTTTTATATAGTGCACACATTTTAAATTGTATCTACACAAGTATATGTCAGGTTAATGGTAAAGGGAAATATTTTTATCATGCTAACCTTGTGTTAAATACGCTTGGGATCATTGTGACTTTGGAACATCCTTGGTAAATTTCATGACTAATATGAGCCTTAATATGCTGACACAAGACAATGTTGTTGCCTGGGTAGGGTTAAGTGTGAGGTGTCAAACCTTGTACAAATTATATAGCTTTATATTCCTACAGGAAAACATTTTACTCATCAGTAAATCCTCCCTGGCATCAGTCTTATATAAGCATACTTATTAAACAGAGGGTTTATTATGTTAATGAGTTGACTATGATGTGACCATGACTTGCACTACAGAGACAAGTAACTACACCCATGAAAAGAGATTAGGCTTCTTTGATAAATATGTAGTTCCTTTTAGTATTTACAGTGACACTGTAATCTTAGTGTGTTGTACAACCTATTAGATCAGGTTTGGCAAAGCAATGTGTAAGAATTGTTATGAAACGTACAAAATATATATTTTATATTTGGTACTAAATTTAGTTAACTAATAATATCTCAGAGGTAGCATTCTTTAGAACTGAGAGATGTCATTTAGCAACAACTGAAGAAATAGACTTAAGGGTCCATTTATTCATTCTTCACCGCCAAATTTAACAATAAACAATAAAAGAAGCTTCGTCGGCTACATCAGGTAAAAATCTTCACTGGCCCAGGGACTTTGTTAAATAGGATCTTTTAACTTATTGTTATTATTATTATTGTAGATTCGTAAGGTGCCACAGTCAGCGACGTAGTGGACAAAAGAGTATTTTAAATTTATACAGCTTATATACTTTCACACTGTTAGAATTACATTTTTTTCCTGTCGCTTCACTCTACACAAAACTGAATACAACAGAAGTTCTATCTCGGACCAGTTATGTCTCTTATTTATTTCAGCACATTTGGATACCTTCGTGATGACCTTGACCGTATTTAAAGTTTGCAGTAATTATACACACCTCAAACAGTAAACACCAGTACAAACTAAGCTTCTACAACTAAACCATGAGCATGATTTATGTCTCCCTAAAATAAGTAAACTATAAAATCAAACCCCCCTAGCATGACAGGTGCCTGCTCAGTTTCACAGTGTGAGAAACAAATATTCTGATAAGAAATGGACACATTTCCTGGACCAATCACCCCCATAATATACATATCCCTGTTTATTAACAGTTATTTATATAATGCCTTCATATCTTGCAGCGCTTTACAGAGATTATATAATCATTCACATCAGTTCCTACCACAGTGGAGCTTACAATCTATTGCCTACCACATGGACACAAACTAATTAACCTACCAGTATGTCTTTGGAACATGGGTGAAACCCATGCGAACACAGAAAGAACATACAATCTCTAAACAGATGGAGCCCTAGTCAGACTTGATCCCATGGCCCAGTGCTGTAAAGCAGAAATACTTACTAAGGTGACACCGTGCTGCTCTACTGATTCATGTAATAAAGTTATCCACTCAACTTTGGGATTCATATTCCACGTCGACTCCTGTCAATCTGTATCTAGTTATCTTCCCTCATGGTTTTAAAGTGGCTCATGGGTTGTGTATCAGTGCACTATAAATCCAATATTTCCGATATTACCAGTCCGAGTCAGGACTCTGATCAATTTGGAACTTCCCGATCACCTCTGACCGGAAAGCGATGCAAATTGTCACTTTTCCGTGACTCTGAATTCTCGCAAGTCTTTCAAACTGTGTGTGTGTGTGTGTGTGTCTGTGTGTGTGTGTGTGTTTGTGTGTGTGTATATATATGTATATGTGTATGGTTTTACAATGAAGACATTAGGAGAAGTGGCAGTATAGTACACCACCATATACACCCCCACTTTGACAAATATGTATTGTGTGTGTATATATATATATATATATTATATAAGTTAACCCGTGTATGATACTCATGCATTCTAGTCAAATCAAGCTACTTAAGGTGTTAAAAAGGTTCTTGTCATGCATTTGGGCCTATCCCAGGCCTCCTCAGGGGAAGAGCGTTACTTCCCGACGCAAGCGCCCTTTTTTAACGTGGTTTTGTCCACATGTCACCACCTCATCATTTTTCTCCATCACCTCATCCTTCATCTTTATCGCCACATCCTTCATCAAGCTACTTAAGGTGTTAAAAACACCCCACTGTCACCCCCGACACCCACCAACCACTCACAACTGTCACTTCTCCTTCAAGAAATATATATATATTTTTTTAAAATCTTTATAAACACTTTTAACAATTAACAAATTAAATTAACAAATTTAAAACATCTTAGTATACCAAATTTCAGCCCTTTCTGAGTTTTTTTTCCACACACACTAAGAATTTAGTAGGTCAGTGTATAACTCCACCCAGCAGGTGGCGCTGCAGCTTGTTTGTTTTTTTTCACACACACACACAGACTAGGCTTATATATATTTTATATATATATATATATATATATATATATTTATGCACACACACCACTCCTTCCTCTTGATTGTCATCATTATGTGTTAGTTGGACGAGGGTCCAGAGTCTGGAGAACTATAAGGCTGCAGGAGATAGCAGTTTATCTGAGTGCTGTAGTGCACATGCTTGTCACAGTGCTGTCCAAAGAAAAGTCCACGTTGGACATTTCTACAAGCCTGTTTGGAGTCTATGTGACAGCACCATATATTTATAATTTTCTGTTGTCAATTTAAAAAAAGGCTGAGATTTACCCACATGTATCTTCTATTATACTGTCATCCTACTAGCTCCCTGAGGCTACTCTCTCTGTCTATGTGCTTCAAATCAGTAGCAAATTAAGATTACCATGAGCCCTGGGCTGTGACCAAAACGGGGTCTTACTACTTCTGTGTCCATCTTATCAGAATATAGATAAAATAAATAAACATTTGATTTGGGGGGTGCAAAATAAAGAGAGAATTCTGAATTGTACCGATGATATATAACAAGAGAAGTGGCATTGTACATTTGTCCTTACATACAATAGAAGAGCCTGACTGACATTTACAAAACAAACAAAAGAAAAAGGGAATTGGGTAGTCTCAGGGATACCAAGAGGGCCGCACATTCATTGGCCCCATTTTATTTGCTCTGGGCCCAGGGCAGTCGCCCCACCCACCCATATTATAATCCACCACATCATCCAATGCCATCTTCTACAGCAAGTAAACACCGGGCTTTGCCCACCTGTATCTCTGTATTACATTGTCATCATACTACCTAGCTGGGGCTGCTCTTCTGGTCGGTTTCATTCATGTCATCTTATTTTATTATTAGGAAATGAACTGCCATATTATCTACCAGCATTTCTGCCACTGCTGACACTCATTCATTCATTTTATTCATTTGTTTGCACCAATGTTAACTTATTTTTTATCAGGAAATGTATCCTTTATTAAACTGTCGTCTGACAGTTTAATAAGGATACAGTTAGAGCAATATCAGACTTTAGGTTGAATTAATTTTGTATGTTGACATTTTAAAAGTGGGCCTGAAATCACAAGCTCTAATCTAATATTATATCAATAAGTTGTATGTATTAGTGCTGCATCATACACAAGTGTGTTTCATACAGATATGTTGCTGTTGCTGCATTTATTGGATTTCAACATTGTCTGAATGTTGGAATGCTCTGATTAGCTACTGGGCCATCACTGAGAGCCTTATAATCTTCTAATTGGCTACAGACTCCTTCCAATCTTACCCACTACAAAACCTCTTACATGTAGTCATTGCTGAAAAAGATTTAAATACGCACTATACCAAGTGAAAGACTTCTCAAAACGTTCTACATCTTATGTGTTTCCCAAATGCTGTTGACTTATTTTTATTTATTTACCTGTTGTATCCATCTCACTCCTTCTTCATCTGACAGGCTCTCCCTAATGCCAGTGCTAAGGAAAGTGGGGGGGATAATTCATCAGACCTTCTGGTTCTTTAGTAGAAATATGGTAGTGTAGTTTTGGAAAGAAAAATTTATTCTAAATATCATTTTATTTTAACATACAATGAAATAAAAATGATGGTACAAAAAATGTTACAAAATTATGTTTATGTGGGAATGTTATATCAATTTACACTATCAATCTTCTAACTATTGCTTGTTTTTAGAAGTAATTATGGCTGAGAAACCAAGACTCCACTACTTCAATGGACGCGGTAGAATGGATTGTGTTAGGTGGCTGCTAAGTGCAGCTGGTGTTGCGGTTAGTATAATACTAGGCAGTAATGTCACAAGCATGTGAACCCGGAATGACTGGTATTCACCACACCAAACTGTGAGCAGAACTTTAGCTAAAGTTCAATGATCCGTATGGTAAACCTATGCTTTGTCTGTGCACTGCTCTGCATTTCCTGTATGGCCACTAAGTATTTTTTTTTCCATTGTGATCACTGATCCTTCAGTTCACTCTTCATTCACTGGTGACACTTCCCAGCTGAGGGATCCACCAATTCTGGTCTATAAAACCTAGGAAGACATCTCATGATAATTTTGTTCACTTGCTGTAAATGTACTTATCATAAAATGTAATATTTATAAGGAGAAAATCTCTGCTTACATCAATCAAAATTACAAGTTCTTTATTGACCTTAGTTTAGCTCCCAGTCTGGTTTTTACATTCAGGATCAGAATTGAAATGTTTGAATGCAGGATGGAATATAGACAACATGGCCTGACTCATGCTCTGTTGCAGCTTGCAAACAAGTTGCGTTTTAGAAAATAGCACAGAACTTGTGTATAGTTATGACCATATTGAAGTCCAAGTGGATCTCAAGATGCATTTTGATTTGAGAATCTGGTAGTAAGTACACTCTGGTAAATGGTTCTTGCCTTTCGTAGACAGAACAGAGCAGTGCATGAATAAATAAATGGCCATTTCTTAACAGTATAATTATTAATAAAAATATGGATTTTAAATATATATATATATATATATATATATATATATACATATATATATATATATATATATATATATATATATATATATATATATATATATACATACATTAAATACATAATTAAAGCATACATGCCAAGTTTCAAAATAATTTCTCCCCCGGTCATGTGACCTGGGGTAGGAGGAGGGCGTGACACTGCCGAGAACTTCGGCAAATTCGGGAGCCTCCTCGGGAATTCCGGGAGAGTGGGCAAGTATGAATTAAAGATGCTTTTAATGCATACTGTACATGCAATGCCTTTTTATGGTCTATCTTACTTGCATACACATGTTCTGTGCACCTAGTGGCACACATACTAATAATACGTGAAGTTTCTAAATGTAGTTTTTAAAACAAAGACTAAGCCGTGTTTGTCATCCCTATCAGTCAGCTCTCACACTTGCCCTGTAGTGAGTGCAAATTAAACGGCTGAAACCAAGTGTACTCATCAATGTATGAATAGCTTTACTGTACATGACCTTCATTAGTCCACCCCTTTCCTCCCCCATTTTGCCTCTCAAGTCAAAAGCATTAGTAAGTGTCATTTGAATTCAGACATGAATTGTGTTTATTGGTGTAATGTACGTTTCTGACCATGCACAGAGCTATTTCACGCAAGATACTCTACGCAAATGGCCGTACATCTGAACATGAATCAGGGCCCATTTGTGCAAATGTTGACAAATGTAAAGTAATTATTTTTTTTTTATTCACAGTTTGATGAGCAATTCTATGAAACAAAGGAAGAATATGAAAAGTTGCTCAAATGTACAGTATTTTTTTTTTAACTTCAATAAATTTTTATTGAGATTTTCAAAGTTAAATGGGGTACAGAAAAAAGAAGGGGGGACAAGTACAATTGAAGGAACAGGCAAAAGGGGAGACAAAAAAAAAAAAAAAAAAGGGGGGGGGGAGTCACTCGTTTGAAACTGCGATCTTATAACATGCACATTACATTGAACAGCAAAGATAAGATATACACATTGGTCTTTCTTGTAGTACACCAAATGAAGACATATTAAAACCTAGGTAGCTCAAACAACACCCGGGCAGGGCCTATTCATTAAGCTGGGGTTCCTCTAAGAGGGCAGCCGGAGAGGAAGAGGGTGAAAGATTTGAGGCTACTCTTGCTCTACCAGAGCCCTCTGTGACATATTCGTGCCAGCTAAACCATTTGAAAATTGGATTGGAGGCGGATGACGTATAGGGCACATCCGTTGTCTCCATCTCAAAACTATACTGAATTTTAGACACAACCTTAGTGATGCTGGGGGGAGCAGGGGACTTCCAGTTCTGAGCTATTGCTGCTCTAGCAGCTATTAGTATGTGTCCTAATACATAGCGCTTATAGCTAGGGATCACAGACTGGTATTTATGTAGAAGGGCTACCTCCGGGTCAAGAGTGACAGAAACTCGCAGGACCTCCGAGATCAAAGCGGATATCTCGCCCCAGAACGCCTGAATCACCGGGCATGTCCAAAAGACATGATAAACATCTGCTATCTGACCACATTGACGCCAGCAGAGTCTAGACTGACTTGGCCATATCTTATGGAGGCGATCCGGGGTGAGATAGAGCCGATTAAGGAGCTTAACATGCATTTCGGTGTGATTGATGCATCTAGACATGCGATGTGAGGATATGAAGATCTTTTCCCACTGCTGGGGAGTGAGAATCAGGCCGATATCTGCCTCCCAACGTGCTTGGGTTGGAGTCTTGGAGGCTGGGACCAGGGACTGGAAATAGCGGTACCAGAATGTTATTCCTCCCCTACTACCCGCCTTTGTTAGTCTATCTAGAACCTGAGCTGGTAGTGCGGACAGAGCATGGGGGGTCCTGGAGGCTGCCCTCACCCAGTGTCTAATTTGCATATATTTAAACATCTCGGACTGAGGCAGATTATATTTGTCCCTAAGTACGTTGAAGGGGAGGAAAAGGGACTGCGCAAACATATTCGCCAGAGAGACTATCCCTCTATTTTTCCATACCGTAATATTGATATCTGGGATGAGTTTCGCCAGTGCTTGAAGGGAAAGATTACGGGAGGGGAGTACAAAGTCCTTGTGTGACCCAATAAATTTATCCCATACCCGTGAGGCATCCGAGATGGAGAGTAGTTTACGGGCACCCGATGGGCGGTTCGACCTAGGAATCCAAAGTAGGTCCAGCAAGGGGTATCCTACGTATAAAGCCCTCTCGATATCAACCCACGGCTTAGCTGCATGAGGTAGTGACCAGTCTCGGAGGCAGCTCAAAATACAAGCATCCTGGTAAAGTGTTAAGCTGGGAAGCAATAAGCCACCTCTTGACTTTGGTAGGGACATACGTTTGTGTGTAAGGAGGGGACGTTTCTGCCTCCAGACATATGACATCATCAAAGTGTGAAACCTATCCATCATTCGTTTTGGTATAATATAGGGTATGGTACGGAATATATACATAAGTTTTGGTAGTAACATCATCTTGAAGGCCGCTATACGTCCCAGCCAGGAGACCTCAAAGTCAATCCAATTCTTAGCCAGTGAGGAGAGGTGAAGGTAGATCGGGGAAAAATTTACTTCAAAGACTGCAGATAAATTTGGCGGAATATGGATACCTAAATATGACAAAGAGTCTTTGACCCACACAAAAGGAAATTTCTTTTGTAAGTTTGAAAGGGAAGATTGTGGTATATTAATGGGAAGGGCTTCGGATTTTGTAATGTTCAATTTATAAAATGATGCTTCGCTAAACCGGTCTAAGATATGCTTCAAAGTTGTCAACGATGTCTCCGGACTGGTTACAAACAGAAACACATCATCAGCAAATAGGCATACCTTCTGTCTATGTGAATGAATGTTAATACCTGGAAAGTTGTCCGCCTGCCGAATTGTATGGGCCAGGGGTTCTATGGCCAAAACATACATTAACGGGGAAAGAGGGCACCCCTGCCTCGTGCCATTAGTGATGGGAAATGAAGGTGATAAGAAACCGTTACTGAAGACTTTAGCGGAGGGATCTTGATATAGGGCTAATATGGAGTGGAGAACTCTTCCCTGTAAGCCAAATTTGCACAAAACCTCCTTCATGTACTTCCAATGAAGTCTGTCAAAAGCCTTTTCCGCGTCCAAGGAGAGCAGAATAACTTCCTCCGAGAGCCCAGAGAGGAGGTCCACAACATTTAATATGCGTCGGGTGTTGTCCGAGGCCTGACGGCCTACTACAAAGCCAACCTGGTCCGGATGGATCAGGTGTGGTAAGAGGGGATTCAGACGATCAGCAAGCAGTCTAGCGTAAATTTTCAGGTCTGTATTAAGCAATGCTATTGGTCTATAGTTCTTACAGTCTGAGTGGTCCTTGCCAGGTTTCGGTATAGTAATAATCTGTGCTTCCAACATCTCTGTTGGGAAGCCCCCTCCCTCCGAAACGCTATTATACAGGTTAGTGAGGAGAGGGGAAACTTCGGTCCCAAAGACAGTATAGAATGCATTAATGAAACCATCCGGGCCAGGAGCCTTATCTTTTGGAAGGGATTTAATGATTCTCTCAACCTCTCCCTGGGTCCAAGGAAGATTGAGCGATTGTAAACTATCAACGTCTAACAAGGGAAGGTCTAGGTGTTGAAGGAATGCGGAAATAGAGGCCTCAGATGGTTTAAAGATATTGCCATCATCCTGGAGGTTATAAAGTTTAGAGTAAAATTTGGCGAACTGATTAGCTATGGCCGCTGGGTTGTATATCTTGTTACCTCTAGGACCGTGCAATACTTTAATACGATTCCTAGCTTGCTTGCCTCTTAATTTTCGGGCTAGGAGACGACTGGCCCTATTACCCATTGTATAGAATTTTTGCCTCAACTTAAGTAAGGAGGATTTCATGCGAGATATGAAGATATTATTTAGCCGTTTCCTCACCTCGTTTATTTCTCTTTGTAAGGTTTTAGATGGACGTGTTTGGTTTTGGAGCTCTAATATCACTAAGTCAGACTCAAGTGTTCGTTGGCGTAGGAGGTATTGCTTCTTTAACCGGGCCCCAATTTGGATAGCAGCACCCCTAACAACCGCCTTCAGGGCACACCAATGTGTCGAAAGGGAGGTGTCAGCTGGGTTATTTAACTGTAAATATTGTGACAATGCCTCAGAGAGAGCAGTCCTAGCCTCCAGTGAAGTGAGTAGATAGCCCGGCATGCGCCAAGGTCTTGGAGGAGCTCTGGCAATATGCAAACTCCAGGACCACTCCATCGGAGCATGATCAGACCACGTAATAGGAAGGATATTGATTGAATCAGTATGCTGGAGTGTCCACTTATCCGACAGAATGATGTCTATCCTAGAATAAGTGTTGTGAACCATTGAATGAAAGGTATATTCTCGGGCACCAGGACACTGCGCCCGCCAGATATCGTAAAGGTCATATTCCGCTAAGAGCTTACGGAAAGCAGTAGAGGGGCCAAGGGTGGGGTCAGGACCGGATGACCTCTGAGGCCTGGACTTATCGACCTTCGGGTCCAAAGTCAAATTAAAGTCTCCCAATAACACCAAGTGACCCTTTCGGACTTTTTGAATCTCCTCGCACAGGGCCTTGAGGAAGGGAATTTGACGGGAATTTGGCGCATATAATGAAACTATAGTTATTGGCTTGTCCTCTAGGAGACCTGTCAGAATGATGTACCTCCCCGACTTATCTTCTAACTTTGAATGGAGTTGGAAATGAACACGGGCGCTAAAGAGAACAGCCACTCCATTTCTTTTAAAAGGGCCGTTTGCAAAGTAACCTAATGGGAATCTCGAGTCCCTCAGCTGCGGTGGGGCATGGGAGGAAAAATGGGTTTCCTGAAGAGCCACAACGTCTGCTTTATGTTTATGGAATGTGGTGAGCGCTAGGCGCCGTTTGTTGGGGGAGTTAAGACCTTTAGTGTTTAAAGTATAAAACTTAACCATACTCTAGAGGGTCATGGTAAAACGATTTACAAAACGAGGGTAGATGATGCACTGGAAATTTAAGTCTGGAGTGACTGGGAAAAAGAAGGGGGGGGTTAGAAGGGAGGGGGAAGAGGGAACAAAGGGAATAGTAATGGGATGGACTGACCCGAGGAACTGGGTCAGAGTATTTGCCACATGGGTAAGAGTGTGACAAATTATTTAACATGTGGGGGGGTAGTTGGAACAAGTTCCCACCCGCGGAGCACCCAAAAAATTATAAAAACTCATTAAAACATATCTTAGTCAAACAGAATTACTAATATTACTTGTGGTTATACTTATCAAATCGGGATTAGATCCCTTGAGACATCAACATATAAAGCAGGAATACAACTCAGTCTCTGGAAACCTGGGACCATTCAGCCTGTGGAGGGGGCCTGCCTGCAGAAGATCCAGACGGTGTGGAGATACGCCACTCCTCTAGCAACTTGATGCCAGCCTCCACGGAGGAAATAACATAAGTAGAGTCTTCGTAGCGGACCAGCAGTTTCACCGGGAAGCCCCATCTGTAGGTGATGTTATTGGCCCTCAGAACCGACGTGATTGGCTGCAGGCTGCGTCTTTGGTTAATGGTGGTAAGTGAGAGATCCTGGAAAAGCTGAAGCTCTCCGAGGGATGCCTCGCTGCTAGGATCCCGAGCCGCTCTAAGGATCGCCTCTTTGACATGATAGAAGTGGACCCTGAGCAGAGTGTCTCTTGGAGCATTCCCTGGAGCAGTGCGTGGACGTGGGAGACGATGTATACGATCTATCAAAAGGTCTTTAGCGTCCAGAGATGGTAGAAGTCTGCTGAATAGGGAAGCAGCGTAGCTCTGGAGATCAGCATTTGCAATAGATTCCGGTATGCCTCTTATCTTAATATTATTTCTGCGAGAGCGATCCTCCAGATCTGCGACCTTTTCTCTTAGAGACAGGACTTCGCTTTGTAGAGAGTTATGCGAAGAGCTAAGAGCGTTGTGTGAGGAATAAAGATCGTTATGCGAAGAGACCAGTTCTCCAAACTTCGTCTCCAGGTGATCCGTTCGTTCTCCCAGTTCCGTCACATCAGTTTTCAACCCGCCGATCGCTGCCTTCACCTCAGAGGTCAGGTCCGCCCTTAGTGCAGTCAGCATCTGATGTAGGGCACGAACTGTTAGCGGGGCATCTAGGGCTGTATCAGAGCCCTGGTCAGATAGTGGAGCACTCATAGTGGAAGCTGCCGGCTCTGGTGTCTGTCGTAACGGAGACGGGCCTTTTGATGTAGAAGGTGAGGTCGTTGATTTTGGTTTTGGTTGAAATTTGATCGGAGGGGCCAAAGCAGTAGTAATAGGTTTAAGCTTTTTGGGAGGCATGGTTTCCCAGGCAAGGCTTCAGGGTCTCAAGATCTGTAGATAAACTCTGCGTACATAAAGTCTCAGGAGGGTACCTCGCGGGTGGGAAAGTGTTGTAAGACTTCAAAAGGCCACCATTGGACTGCTCACCCCCATCCGGGTCACAAGAGGGGACATCTCGCAACAGGGGTACCTCACTATCCGGCCAGACCTTTGCTCTGTCTGCAGCCGATGGGGACTGATGGGTCGAAGTGGCACTCCTGTTGCCTCAATCCCTGCCAGGCTCTCCCCGGAGACACAGAAGAGAAGAGGATGGGGAGGCAATTACTTGTGAAAGCACCTCAGCCCACAGCAGCCGCCGACCGGGAGTCCTCCCCTCCGCCAACCGGAAGTCCTCCCCTCCGCCAACCGGAAGTTATATCCCTGGAGATCTGTCAATGGCCCCCAGAGCTGAGAGAGGCTCCCTGAGTCAGCCACAGCCTGCCCCCACTCACCGCCTATATCCGCCGGCTGGATTGGGCAGAAGCAGCCTGTCTCCGCTACTGCCGCCGAAACCGGAAGTGCGGAGGTATGCGCTTCCGGTCTGCGCGAGTCCACAATCTGGAGGCTCCGGTGGGTGTAGAAGAGCGCCAAGCAGCCAGGGAGGGCCCCAGGGAGCAGACAACAGCCTGTGCAGGATCCGGCCAGCGCGTGGTGGTCGCGCCAATACCCCTCTCACCGCTCTGGACAGCTGGGGTCAGATGGAGGATATTTATGTGGCTGCAGCTTGGCACAGGTAAGTCCGTGGGTTCTGATGATGCCACACAGTATATTTGGGGGGTCCAAAGATGCGGGAATCTTAGCAAATTGTGGAGCCAAGGAAGAGCTCTGGAAGTTCCTGTCCTTCCAGGATGGCTGCCAAACCACGCCCCCGTACAGTATTTTTTTTATTTCATAAGTACTGTAGTAGCTACATTTATATGGTGCACATTCACTTTTGCATTGTTAATATAAATGACCAAAACTAGTTGTCTGAAATTAGCACTTATGATGAATGTGTTGATTTTTTTTACAATTCATAGACAAAATATGCAATCATCTATTGGAAAGTAAATATATTAGGGATGTGCACCGGCGACTTTTGAGGTCTCGTGTTTTGTGTTTTGGATCCGGATTTTCGTTATTTTTGGGGTTCGGATTTGTCTCGCAAAACACTTGACGAAAGGTCTCGGTTCGGATTTAAGGTTTTGGATTCGGATTTTTTTTGAAAAAAACATAAAAAGTTTAAAAATCAAGTTTTTGGGCTTATTTTCACTCCTAGGCTATTATTAACCTCAATAACATTCAATAACAAGCATTTCCACTAATTTACAGTGTATTCTGAACACCTCACAATATAGTTATTAGTCCAAAACGTTGCAACAAGGTATCTTTCTGGACTGCGTAGAGGAGTGGGTCACCACAATATATATTAAAAACCCTGAACTTTTATGATTCGCACCAATAAATGTACCTGGACTGCGTAGAGGAGTGGGTCACCACAATATATATTAAAAACCCTGAACTTTTATGAATCGCACCAATAAATGTACCTGGACTGCCTAGAGGAGTGGGTCACCACAATATATATTAAAAACCCTGAACTTTTATGATTCGCACCAATAAATGTACCTGGACTGCCTAGAGGAGTGGGTCACCACAATATATATTAAAAACCCTGAACTTTTATGAATCGCACCAATAAATGTACCTGGACTGCGTAGAGGAGTGGGTCACCACAATATATTAAAAACCCTGAACTTTTATGAATCGCACCAATAAATGTACCTGGACTGCGTAGAGGAGTGGGTCACCACAATATATATAATAAGAAAACCATCAACTTGTTTGATTCGCACCAATAAATGTACCTGGACTGCGTAGAGGAGTGGGTCACCACAATATATTAAAAACCCTGAACTTTTATGAATCGCACCAATAAATGTACCTGGACTGCGTAGAGGAGTGGGTCACCACAATATATTAAAAACCCTGAACTTTTATGAATCGCACCAATAAATGTACCTGGACTGCGTAGAGGAGTGGGTCACCACAATATATTAAAAACCCTAAACTTTTATGAATCGCACCAATAAATGTACCTGGACTGCGTAGAGGAGTGGGTCACCACAATATATTAAAAACCCTGAACTTTTATGAATCGCACCAATAAATGTACCTGGACTGCGTAGAGGAGTGGGTCACCACAATATATATAATAAGAAAACCATCAACTTGTTTGATTCGCACCAATAAATGTACCTGGACTGCGTAGAGGAGTGGGTCACCACAATATATTAAAAACCCTGAACTTTTATGAATCGCACCAATAAATGTATCTGGACTGCGTAGAGGAGTGGGTCACCACAATATATTAAAAACCCTGAACTTTTATGAATCGCACCAATAAATGTACCTGGACTGCGTAGAGGAGTGGGTCACCACAATATATTAAAAACCCTGAACTTTTATGAATCGCACCAATAAATGTACCTGGACTGCGTAGAGGAGTGGGTCACCACAATATATTAAAAACCCTGAACTTTTATGAATCGCACCAATAAATGTACCTGGACTGCGTAGAGGAGTGGGTCACCACAATATATATAATAAGAAAACCATCAACTTGTTTGATTCGCACCAATAAATGTACCTGGACTGCGTAGAGGAGTGGGTCACCACAATATATTAAAAACCCTGAACTTTTATGAATCGCACCAATAAATGTATCTGGACTGCGTAGTGTGGTGGCCCCGGTACACAATTTGGTACCGAGGCCACAATATAATTTAAAAATTGGGCATCAACTGTCACCGTTGTTTAATATCTGATACACCTAAATATGGACTGCACAGTGGAGTGGCCCCGGTAGTAAATTTGGTGCCGGGGCCACAATACCTCCTCCAACTTCCAAGTGTAGTGTTTATAAAGACAGACAGCGTCGAAGTGTTATTAGTTGACTTTCTTAACCCTAAAATTGTCCCTGTTGCAAATATTCGTGCAATGGACAGTTACTTTTTTATTGAAAGACTCAAGCTTTCAAGTGTAGTGTTTATAAAATATAAACAACAATACAGTAGTTTTAGAGCACGTCAATACCTCTTGTTTTAAATTATGACACAGCATTTTACTTTTGGTTTAATTTCTTGAATTTTTTTAAATTTGGTTTTACTTTTTGAACATGGCAAACGACTGTTGATTGGTCATATAATGCAAAAAAAAAAGTTCCAAGATGGAATTGTCCTTGGGCCCTCCCACCCACCCTTATGTTGTTGAAATAGGACATGCACACTTTAACAAACCAATCATTTCAGCGACAGGGCCTACCAAACAACTGTGGCTGAAATGATTGGTTTGTTTGGGCCCCCACACCAATAAAACAATTCATCTCTCCCTGTACAAAATAAACAGGCTCTACTGAGGAAAGATGTCGTCCTTATCCTCAACCTCTGATTCCTCTCCCCCTACAGTGTGTACTTCCTCCTCCTCACACATTATCAATTCGTCCCCGCTGGACTCCACAACCACAGTCCCTCTGTACTGTCTGGAGGGCAGTGCTGTACTTCATTGAGGAATTGATTATTCATTTTTATAAACATCATTTTTTCAACGTTGTGAGGAAGCAACCTCCTTCGCCGCTCACTGACCAGGTCCCCGCTGCACTAAAAACTCTTTCCGAGTACACACTGGAGGGGGGACAACTCAGTTAAAAAATAGAGCCAGTTTGTACAGGGGCTTCCAAACTGCCTTTTGGAGTTCTACCACGTCACTACCTCTAGTTAATTTAGATTGCAAGGCTTGTAAATATAAATACTTTGAAGATAAAAAAAAGCAGGCTGCACAGACTGTGGAGCTAGAAAGTGAAATTAAATGGACCACGTTACTTTGGTGGCTATCTATGCCCCCCCCCCCCCCCGCCCTACACTTGTAGTTGAATATAAATAAAGCAGCCTGCATAGACTGTAGAACTAGCAATTCAAATATACAAAGAAATGGACAAAGGCAGTTTGGTATCTGTCTGCATCAGATCCCCTCTCCACTAGGAGTAAAACAGAAAACTTTTCAGCCGTTATATAATCTAGAATATAAATAGAAATTGAGAAATGCAATTTGGTATCTGTCTGCATCATAATCATCAACATCCTCCTCAGCGCCAGCTACATCAATATCCTCCTCCCAGTGTACAACATTCACACCTTCATTAGCCAAATCTGTAACTGGACTGTGGGTGATCCTTCCAGCATATGCAGAGGGCGTGCTGCAAATGCTGGATGGAGTCACCTCTTCCCGTACAGTGATGGGAAGGTCAGGGTTCACAACCAACAACACCCTTGGACTCGCCTTGGGGATTTGTGATGTCATCTGTTTAGAAGGCAGAGTTCTTTGTTGTTTTGTTGTTGCTGACAGCATAACTCTCTTAAATTTTTTGTAGGGGGGGGGAGGAGGGCTTAGATCCTTGGGTGAAGCTGGACCACTAGTCATGAACACGGGACAGGGCCTAAGCCGTTCCTTGCCACTACTTGTCGTAATTGGCATATTGCCAACTTTACGTTTCTCCTCAGATGATTTTAAGTTTCTTTTTTTGCTGTTTTTTGAGAACTTGGGCTTTTTGGATTTTACATGCCCTGTACTAGGAGATTGGGCATCGGGCTTGCCAGACGACGTTGATGGCATTTCATCGTCTATGTCATGACTAGTGGCAGCAGCTTCAGCATTAGGAGGAAGTGGGTCTTGATCTTTCCCTACTTTATCCTCCAAATTTTTGGTCTCCATTATATGTAGCACAAGATACTGCAGAATGTGTGAACTTGGTAATATTGCAGTACCAATGGACTTATACTGCTGGATTGGTTTTGCAAATTTGGTTATAATTATTATATATTTTTTTTTTTTTAAATTTTTTATTTTTTTTTACTTTTTTTTTATTTTTAAAAAACTTGGGAATAGTGGGGAAATAACTATGCCCTTAGAAGCACAGAGCACAGGACACAGCACCACTGGACTGAACAGGACACGGCACAGGACCCAGCAGCACTACGGAACTCAGCAGGACAGAGCACAGGACACAGCACCACTGGACTGATACTGCAGAATGTGTGAACTTTGTAATATTGCAGTACCAATGGACTTATACTGCTGGATTGGTTTTGCAAATTTGGTTATAATTATTATATATATTTTTTTTTTTTTAAATTTTTTATTTTTTTTTACTTTTTTTTATTTTTTAAAAACTTGGGAATAATGGGGAAATAACTATGCCCTTAGAAGCACAGAGCACAGGACACAGCACCACTGGACTGAACAGGACACGGCACAGGACCCAGCAGCACTACGGACCTCAGCAGGACAGAGCACAGGACACAGCACCACTGGACTGATACTGCAGAATGTGTGAACTTTGTAATATTGCAGTACCAATGGACTTATACTGCTGGATTGGTTTTGCAAATTTGGTTATAATTATTATATATTTTTTTTTTTTTTTAAATTTTTTATTTTTTTTTACTTTTTTTTTATTTTTTAAAAACTTGGGAATAATGGGGAAATAACTATGCCCTTAGAAGCACAGAGCACAGGACACAGCACCACTGGACTGAACAGGACACGGCACAGGACCCAGCAGCACTACGGAACTCAGCAGGACAGAGCACAGGACACAGCACCACTGGACTGATACTGCAGAATGTGTAAACTTTGTAATATTGCAGTACCACTGGACTTTTACTGCTGAATGTGTGAACTTGGTAATATTGCAGTACCAATGGGCTTATACTGCAGGATTGGTTGTGCAAATTTTGTGGTAATTAAAAAAAATTAAAGTAGTTTTTGGTATTTTTTAAAAAAAACTTTTTTTTATTTTTTTAAACACAGGGGAATATTGGGGAAATAACTATGCCCTTAAAAGCACAGAGCACAGGACACAGCACCACTGGACTGAACAGGACACAGCACAGGACCCAGCAGCACCACTGACCTCAGAAGGACAGAGCACAGCACACAGCACCACTGGACTGATACTGCAGAACACAGCACAGCACAGCACAGCACAGCACAGCACAGAACTAAACAGCACAGCACAGAACTAAACAGCACAGCACGAGATCTACCAGGACAGAGGACCACCTAACACACCCTCCCTCTACCCTGATCAATGCCCGAGTGAAGATGGCGGCGACTAGCGGGGAATTTATAGGATCCGAGTATCGCGAGATCCGACAACGGGATTATGAGTCAGAGCCTCAGTTTCACATTTGAATTTGGCGCCAATACCCGGATCTGTCTCGGATCCGACTCGGATCCGCAACGTTCGGGTGGGCTCGGATTTCATAAATCCGAGTGCGCTCATCCCTAAAATATATCACCTTAGTTATTGAGTATGGGAAAGTAAAGATTTATTTTAAGCATGTATTGCATCTATTCTTGTCTTGAACATGTCTGTCTGCACATTTGGGTCATTATACTGGGATTAACAAACAGCTCATGTGATCCATGATTACAACTCTCTCCAGAGACGGCTTTATCTATACAATTTAGATAGTGAGCAATTGGCCTGATATCGCAGTGTGTGGCCCCAAAATCACCACCATGCCAGATAATGGTCCTATCTGTAAATGGGATCATTATTTGGCAAAGCAGAAAATGTGGTCAGATGACCATTATCGTAGCATGAGTGTGCTGTCATCTTCTGACTACAATCACAGACCACAACAAAGCTAGAAGTGATCTGGCCACTTGACCTAAGATGATCAGCTGGATCTCATCCAACCTGTCCGCTCACATATAGCCAAATTATATACTAATTCTGCAGTTCAGGTTGAGTGGTGGGGACAGCTCATGTGCAGCCACCTTTAGACCTACACACTATGGAATAATGATAACATGCATACATATTTGTGAATAATGAGAAAGTGATTATTAGATGTTTTTCTGTTCCCTCCTACATATTACATACCCAGTCTGTGACCTAGCATGACTTGTTTAACATTTATAGGAGTCTCCTAAATGGGGACAGTTCCATTGGGAATAGAATGATGGGTGTCTTTTCTTTTTCCTAATAGTCAAGTTTATGATTGCTGCAGGCACTTTGGTGTAGACAAGTTCATTTCAGTGTTGCCTGCTAAGAACAGAATTGCATTCAACATCATTTTATTAAAAGCCATTTATCCTGAATCCACCAAGTCATGGTTCCCATCATTATATCTTCTAGTAAAGGAGTCTGGATTCGAAAGGGTTGTAGGAGATTTTATCTCAGCCTTCTGATAGACTCTTTCTTTTAAAGCAGAGAGAGAGAGACACACACACAGAAAAATTAACAAAATGATTTGAAATATTTGTTTTTATCTCTAGACTGGATATGAGTGCAATTTTCCACACTGCTCTGTGAAATATTCTCCTCATCCCACATTTTGCCACAAAATATTGAATCTTTCACCAGCATTTGGCCTTCAATGTTCCCAGTCCTACTACAGACGCAGTGTGAATTCTAACTGTCATCATCCCAAATCTATGCCTAGACTATAAATTCTGCATAATATTGATTTCCAAATGCAGTGTGGAGTGGCATTATATGACATGGCAAAGATAAAGTGGAACACAATGATTGTATTTCTAATTTGACTCTTTTCATGAGCAAGGCTGACAAGATTTTGTTCATCTCTTCCCCAGAGCTAATCTAAGCTCTAATCAAAGCCTAAACATGAATCTAAATTAAGCTCTATCACTATTTTAATAGGTCTCTGTATTTACTCCTCAATTTCGTAAAAAAAGCAATAACTCCTTTAATAATAGTGATTCATTTGTAAGTCAGTTGAAACTTTATTGTTCTCAAAGGAAGTTGATTATACTTTTTAGTGTTCAGTCCTAAATTTCACCTCCCATTATGCAAAGGGGATTAGACGCCCCACTAATGTGATAAAGCAGCTCTGGTTCTATTTACCTGCATGAATAAGGAACAACTGTGTGAGGCTTGAATGGTTTCTATTATTTGTTCACTGAAGTCTGACATGTCTTCCACATACAATGCTTTACAAAACCTGCTCCAAATTCATGTGACCCGCCAAAAAAGGTCAATATTTTGCTTTCAAAATGTGAATTTGTTTAAAAATAATCTATATTGTATTACATCGTCAATTTTACTAACATAAATAAATAAATTTATTCTGGCAAATGTACACCAGGTAATTGATTCCAAAAGTCTCATTTTCTGGAGAGCAGCGCCAATTCAAATAATAAGTTGCTGAGTGGATATTTATTGCCACGGTTACCAGCATTGTTCAACACCGCTGTGTGCAAACTAGATACTTACCCCATCTATGCTGCACAGGCCCTATCTGTTTCCCTTCAGTGATTCTCTCTTAGGCTGGGCATACTACAGTGCTCTCAGCTGACTATTGGGTCAATCGAGTGATAAATTACTGTTTGGGTCAATATCGCTTTAGTGTGTATGCTAAAATCTCTTTCCAATGCCGTTTTCTGCAGTGTGTACAAAATAACGGCCAATTGCCTGATCAACTGCCGATAGTTTCTCAAACAGCGTCTCCTTTCTGGGCTTGTATATTTAAACGTATGTTGTTGTCTCTACATCTCCCACATGGTGTGGTGTCATAACATCAATCAAATGGGAATAATGTGCTTGATTTAAATTTATTTAGCATATTGCTTCCTGGAGGCCATATATCGCTTCAGTATGTACGGAGTCACAATCTTTTGAGACGAGGTTACGACAGACAAAAAAACACACTCTGGACGCTAAATCGTGCAAAAATAATTTAAACCGTGTATAGTGTGTATGCATGAATTGACTGACTGATCGGAACAATCGGATATACAGTATAACTTTAACTCTGAAAAGTATCTAATGTAAACATGGTTCTTCTAAATCCAGTATGGAGTTTATGGGGGGCGTGGCTAGATCGCCATACTAGTAGGCTGCTTTTTACTGGAGCTCCGTCCAATAGACTGTATAAAACACCTAAATTGGGCTTATTCACCAACCTGAATTTGTCCAGGACGCCTATAACCCTGCTGTGAAGCTGCTGTGTCGTGTCAGGTGCAGCTGTGATTTACAGGCTTACACCTGAGCCGCCTATACTCTTAGCTCAGGGTCACCTCTGCACGCTCCTCCGCCTGTCTCTGTGTCCGCTCAGCGGCACGGCCGGGTCTCCCCTGCGGCTATCCCTGCTACCCGCCATCCACCTTGCCTTTGGGAGGACGCGCGACATCCGGAGGCTGCTGGTTGGATCTACGCTGAGCTGGAGGGAGGCTCCCGGCCGCCATCGTTCCCTGTGTGGAGGGTGCTGGCCTGAGGGAGAGCGCGGTGAAGAGGCAACGGTTCTGTGCCCCCCGTGGAGGTTCCCCCGTTGTAGCCTGCCATCTGCCTGGTCGGATTTCAGGGCTGAGGAGAGGCCCCGCGGACCGGAAGTTGCGGCAGCCATAGGCTCCATTGGACAGCTTCTCTTCCGGCTTTAGCTCATCTGTACAGATCCCGGGAGGCTTTGGTAGGTGGCACTGCCGCTTCAGCAGGTCCCTTGGGTCCTCTCTGGCTGCCTGTCAGTTTCTCTCTGCTCTGTGGACAAGTAATAAACTGGCCGCCTCATCGAGACTAGGGTGAGTCACAGTGCCCTTGCTGGTGTTTTGGAGCTCTCCCTTGGGGACATCAACAATGTGCCACACTTTAATAACCTCACACTGACTCTCCATGGTACACTTCCTCATATCCCTTACTTAGCTGTTGTGACACAGATGAACCTCTGCTGCAGTGCTGCTGCCACCCAGTGGACAAAGTATAATACTGTCTGAAAGCACTAACATATGTACAATAAATCAAGGGATAGATGCACGTGGTTGGAGTTTGGCACTAAAAGTCTAGCAAATGATAATTGCAGGAGGCCGGTGACCTAATAATTTACACAAGAGTCTTATCCTATCTGAAGAGCGCCTTTCGGGTGACCTGGTGCCCGACGCCATTTCCAACAAACACCCCTTATACGATCACTCACGGTTAACTCCCCCCTAGACTAAGATGTTCTAAATGCTCCAGGCTGGGGCACCAACCCTTCGCAACTGCGGCATTGTCATGTGATAGAAGAAAAGCAGTCCTGTTATGACTTCCAGAGCAAAGCGAACCTCCACAGCAGACTCCTCCAACTTCTTTGACAGAAGTAAAAAACATACTAAACCACAAGCGTCTGCCACGAACCAGCAGCAATCGGGCCGTTCGCCGGGTTCAGAGACGATGGGAGAAGAGGAAGTACCCCCGGCCATGAGACTCCTAATTAGCTCACTAGTTCAAGATATTAAGACAACGTTTCAAAGTGAGCTGAGACAAGCAATCTCATAGTTTCGGAAGGAGATTGGCGAGCTGGGGGGCCGCACTGATGTCTTAGAGTCCAAGGCGGATGAGATCTGTAAGACTGTGGCTAACAATTCGCAAGAAATCACAACACTACGCGCTGATGTGGATTAAGCTAGCGGAAAAATGTGAAGATATCGAAAACAGAGCTCGGAGGAATAACATTCGTCTAAAAAACATCCCAGAGTCGGTGGATACTCGGGCTCTCCCTGGCTTTCTGCTAGGCTTCTTCAAGACTATAATAACAGATGCCACAGACGATGAACTACTTCTGGATAGGGCTCACAGATCCCTGCGCCCTAAGTCTGCCCCGGGCCAGCAACCAAGGGATGTCATCCTCCGCATGCACTTCTACCACATAAAGGAGAAAATCATGCAGGCCACAAGGAACAGGGACTCAATCCCATACCAAGGCAGCGATATCCAGTTGTGCGCAGATCTGGCACCTCTAACCATTCAGAAGCACCGAGATCTGAAAGAGGTCACAAAGGCTTTACGACAACACGGGTACCAATACAAGTGGTGTTTTCCTTTTCAGCTTCAAGTCTTCACAGAAACTAGACCTCTCTTAGCAAAGACTCCGACAGAAGGCGCTTTGATACTGGAAAAACTGGGACTGTCTTCTAACTCTATGTCTTCTACAGATATACCGACTGTGGCACGAGCCCCAAGAACCTCACCGCGACCAGAATGGAACACGGCCTGATAAGGCAGAGATCTTAGCCTCTAGAGACAGACCTCCTTAAGCTGAAACAGAGGTGTGATCCTTCTGAGAACAATGGACAGAGACTATACCTTAAATGGTCTATTTTGCTCTTTAGGTCTCCAAAGATTGCTCTCCTCTCGTCCTTTGTTTTTTTCTACCCCCTCCCCTCTTTTCTTTCCTGACAGGTACGAGCATAACGTTATCGTGATCTCTACATGGACTGATCAGACGTGTCCTGTCTTACTGTTGAAAGAAGATTCACCTGTTTATCTCCGACTCACCCCTCTAGTCTCACAGGGAGAGTTCCGCTTACTTTGAGGTCTTGGCGTAGACTCCTGCCAGCACCACGTGTGCTATGAACTATTCCATACCGGTGATATTTAAGCCTTAATTACTATATTAAGCTGCCAAACTTATATTGTTTTTACACAGATATTTTATGGCTGTCTACTTTTGTACGTTCAGAGGATTCTCTAGTATGTAAATGTTAATGTTAAGTTATTGTACTCTAACTAAATTGGTTGGTGCCCCTCTTTCCTTCTGCTCACACTACCCGAACACAACCTACAACAATCCTCCCCCCCCCTTCCCCAGTCCTCTCCTTCCTTGGTGCGACTCCTTGTAGTAGCACCCACTACTTTACCCGAAGTCGAGCAACCATAGGTCGGACAAACGATGACCGGCCCATACTTCCCCCCCCTTGACAGGTTGCAGACAGCTCAACCCTACACCTTCTCCTCCCCTACCAATTCATCCATCCTTCACCATTCACTTTGTAAGCATAGCCCATTCCACGCATCCCTGATTTCATGGCATCTTGCGGAAACCGCAGACTCGGAGGAGCCCCTCAATGTTAAGTCTCACACTCTCACCACAATATGTCGCTTCATTTACTGACAATAAACGTTAAGGGGTTGAACACCCCCCAAAAGCGTTCCACGCTAATGGCTGCACTTAAAAAGACACGAGCAGAAGTAGTCTTCCTGCAGGAAACCCATCTTACTGAACCGCACACAACGTTTCAGGGGAAACTCTTTTCTCAAACCTTTTTTGCTTCAGCTGCATCTAAACACAGAGGGGTAGCAATTCTTGTACGACCATCAGTACCTCTTAAGGTACGACGCTTAATAGCAGATCCCGAGGGTCGATTTCTCATGTAAGTGGGCACACTGGGCCAGCTTCCGGTCACATTGATTTGTTGCTATGCTCCAAACCAAGGCCAGATCCCATTCCTACAAAAGCTATTTAGCCTTATTAATAAACAAGCGGAGGGCCACCTGCTGATGGGAGGTGATTTCAATGCGATACTGGATCCCAACTTGGATAAATCCCCAACTGTCACAACATCTGCACAAACACCAATGCACCCCACACAACTTTCTAAACAATTTGCTCTCTTACTTAAAGAACATTCTCTGTTGGATGCATGGAGGGTCATCAATGGTACGGACAGGGGGTACACGTTTTACTCTCACCCTCATAATGTATATACCCATATAGACTATTTTCTCGTAGACTCACAGTTAGCAACAAAACTCTGTAAAGCTGAGGTTCATCCGTTTACCTGGACAGATCATATGGGGGTATCACTTGAATTACAAGTAGCAAATCTCCTTAAGCGAAGCTTAACATGGAGGCTGGATGACACTCTTTTACTCAACCCTAAGACATGCTTGGAGCTAACGGAGGCACTTAATGATTACTTTGCCTTGAATGAGTCCCCTGATCGCTCCCCATCCATAGTCTGGGAGGCGCATAAAGCCACAATCCGCGGGCGACTCATCAGCATCGCCTCTGCTCGGCATAGAGAGGAAAAAGAACTGATAGCCACTCTAGAGACTAGTCTTATCTCCCTTCTCCCTCAGGACCAGGGTTCCCTGGACCCATCGCACCTGCGGGAGCTGACAGCGGTGAGGGGCCAGCTCAACGCGGTCCTATCCAAAAAAACAGCCCGCAGTCTTAAATGGACCCAGCAGCTTTTCTACGAAAAAAGTGATAAAGCGGATTCTCTACTGGCTAGGAGGTTGCAGCAGAAACGCACGCGTAACACGATTACATCAATTAAAAACTCACAGGGTGTAGCGACATACAATCCGAGTCAGATAGTGAAGGAATTCCAGACTTACTATTCGTCGCTATATAATTTAGATGCCTCATCTCCACCCCCTCCTGATTTAGAAGACAGAATAAATGCGTACTTATGCTCTTGCCAACTTCCGCGACTTTCTGAAGCAGAGATTGAATTCCTTAATTTAGATATAACGGAGGAGGAAACCATTATTGCCTTACGCGGCATGAAAGTGTCTTCTGCTCCGGGCCCAGATGGCTTCCCAGCCAAATATTATAAAAAATTTGCAGGTGTCCTTAGCCCTAAACTCACCACATGGTTTAATGCCATCCTCGATGGAACCTCCTTTGACCCGGCGACGACCCGATCCCGGATATCAGTAATCCCAAAAGAGGGTAAGGACCCCTCCCTCTGCAGCAGCTATTGTCCCATATCACTTCTAAACGTTGACCTTAAGATATATGCTAAAATTCTTGCGAATAGGGTTAATTCTGTGCTCCCCAGGCTAATACACCCAGATCACGTCGGGTTTGCTCTGGGTAGACAGGCTGCGGACAATACAAGGCGGATCATAGATCTTATTCAAAATATTAATGACAACAAACAACCCTCTCTCCTCATGTCACTCGACGCGGAGAAGGCATTTGACCGCGTTGGCTGGCCCTTCATGATGCAGGCTTTGGCTGCGTATGGCTTCCAAGACCGCTTCCTCAAAGGGGTGTCAGCCCTGTACCATAACCCATCGACCTCGGTCCAGGTGAACGGAGTCTCCTCTCCATCTTTTGTTATCCGAAACGGAACACGACAAGGGTGTCCTCTATCACCCCTTCTATTTGCCTTGGTGATAGAACCCTTAGCTACGAGAATCCGTATAAATCCTAATATAATGGGGATACAACTACCTTCCAGTACCCATAAGATAGCCCTCTATGCAGACGACATTCTCCTCACCCTAACTAACCCTTTAACCTCTCTCCCCAACCTATTTCAAGAGCTTGAAATCTTTTCCACAATATTAAACTTTAAGATAAACACAGACAAAACAGATATCCTTGACCTCCATATTCCCCCTAAGTTAAAGCAACTCCTAGAATTAAATTTCCCATTTCACTGGAATTCTGAACACATAAGATACTTGGGCATAGCCCTCACCAGAAAAGTGGAAAATATCTACCAAGCTAATTACCCTCCCCTCATAGCCTGTATAAAAAAAGACCTAAAAGCATGGGATAAACTCATGATATCCTGGGTGGGAAGGATAGCGTCTGTGAAAATGAACTTACTCCCAAGGTTATTATACCTTTTCCACACTCTCCCTATCAGGGTCTCTATCCTAAAAATGCTACAAACATTAATAATGCGGTTTATATGGTCGAACAAGAGATCCAGGATATCTGCTCGCATTCTACAGCGCTCTCCTGCGGCGGGTGGTCTTGGCATCCCTAATATCCGCAATTACTATTACGCTGCGAGGCTGGCTCAGTGTGTACAATGGCATTCTCCCCCTGGAACTAGGATATGGGTGGACATAGAGTCGGACATACTGGGTGGCTCACCGATTTGCTCTATACTATGACTACCAATCACACAGCGCCCGGTCTCTGTCCGAGCCCATCCAGTGTTGGCCCTATCTCTATCAATTTGGTCTAGATGCAACCGCTTAGCTTCCCTCTCTCCTACTCCCTCGATTCTAGTACCCTTATGGTCTAATCCAGCCTTTACGCCCGGTCTGTCTCGCTCTATGTATTCGGAGTGGGCGGGTAGAGGCAAACTGCTGTTACTCAACCATATAACCAGAACAGAAATATTTCCACAATTCTCGGAGTTGGTGGAACAGTGTGGCTATGTTCCGAGTCAGTTCCATCAGTATCTTCAGATTAGGCACTACCACCAAACAGTCAAAGCTCAATTCTCTTCCAGACCATCCACCACATTTGAGAATCTATGTCTTTCGGGCCCAACCTCCAAAGGACTCATTTCTATTCTATATAATACTTTACTTCCTACCACTCCGCCTGTTAAGGATCGCTTTCAGACGCAGTGGGAGGATGACCTGGGGACTGTACTGGATGAGGAAGAATGGTCAGATGTATTTGATGGTACGGCTCACTGTTCTATAAATGTTCGCATTAAAGAAAATGCTAACAAATTGTTGCATAGATAGTATGGAGTTTATTCTAGGAATCATAATACACTCAAAGTTTAAGTGAACTCAGTGCCTACATGTAGTGGAAGTGGACATTTTATGTACTGAAGAATCAGCCATGAGCATGCAGCCTGTCAATCCACTCAGATGTAGTCACTAAACCATCACACATTTCCTAATAAATATTCCAGCTTAAGCAAAACTCATTTTCTTTGCATCTTTAGCTGGAGATTTGATGTTTCAGCAAGTCCCATTGGTGGAAATAGATGGCCTGAAACTCGTACAAACTAGAGCCATCCTGAGTTACATAGCTGGAAAGTACAACTTGTATGGAAAGGACCTGAAAGAAAGAGCATAGTAAGTACTTATCTTTACTTTTTCTTATGTGGAGTTGGACACATTGAAGCCCCCGAATGTAGGCGGGAAAAGATGGGATCTGGAAAAAGAACATTTACATGTAAATGTAAAGTCACACGCAGCTGAAGATGTGTCCAGCTCTACCACTAGTATATGCACCAGCTTTACATCAAGAGTAACAAGTGCGTATACTTATGCACTATGATAGCATAGGACAGTGTAGGGACACCTAAAAATGTGGCTTGACAGGATTAGTTGTAAAAATAGTAAGAAATTTGCATATCCCTGTTTGTACACAATATAATAGTGTAATGAAGTGTCATACATAGGAGAATAGTGTCTAGACAATGTTATTGATAAATCTCAGTCTCATTTACCATATAAAATATAATTAAATACAGATACAAAATAAAGGTACAAATTAAATACAAACATCTGTTTTCTTCTTTATGAATCAAATGGGAATCTTCTTTCTTTCCTGATGCAGTCCAAATGGAAATATTACTTAATGCAAATAGACGGCCTCACCCTTACATAATATAGCAGCCACACTAATCATTTTAGTAATAAGCTGCACTCAGTCAATCAAAAGCAACTTATAAATGCTGCTGGTCATCATCATTGCATCTTGTTGAACCATCCCTCTAATTTGTGCAAGAGACAATCTTCCTGACAAGTGTAGGGTCTGATTATCCCATAGGTTGGTTAGGCTTAGGGTGAAAGGCTTCTGGGGGGGCGCAATATTTTTGAACATGCAAAATTGTGGCACTAAGAGGTACATACTGAAATTCATTTTACAATATAACAGTGTAGTTGTTCTCCAAAGTAAAACAGAAAACATGGAAAAAAAATGTAGTAAAGTTTTAATCTTGACGTATTCCCATGGTAAAGGCTGAAGACAATGAGTCATCCTTGGGTGGATGCTTGTGGATAAGTGAGTAGGAGATTTAATGATGGCTACAGGTGCATGCGTGACAGTTCTCTCCTCCCTCACATTTTCACCCTCAGTAGCGCTCGTTCATGTCTCCATTCTGCTACACATTTCTAACTTCAATGAAAACTGACAAAGACGTCC